>NC_092054.1:31005941-31373892 GCF_003086295.3 Arachis hypogaea | reverse complement strand
AGGGAGGCACTAATGGGGGGGCTGGAAACATCCAAAATTTTTCCCCCCACAAAAGGGGGGGAAAAGCGCCTAACAACCTGGGATGAGGTGGAAAGCAAGTTTCTGGCACGTTTCTACCCCCCACAAAAGGTCAATAGGCTTCGATCTGAGTTCAGACGTTTAGACAACAAGATGGTGAAACCTCTACGAGGCATGGGAGAGATTCAAGGATTTGACAAGGAAATGCCCACCAGACATGTTCCATGACTGGGTGCAATTGCATATTTTCTATGATGGACTGTCTTATGAATCAAGGAAGGCTGTAGACCATTCATCAGGAGGTTCATTGAATCAGGAAAAAGGCTGGGAAGAAGCCATGAAGTGATTGAGACAGTGCTGAGAATGAGTACTACTATGCATCAGAGAGACACAACACTAAGGGAGTCATGGAGCTGAACCATGTTGATACAATTCTAGCCCAAAACAAGGTGTTGCCAAGCAACTAGCAGAGCTCACCAGGAAATTAGAAACAAAACAAGTGGCTGCAATACACACACAAGATCAAAGAAGAAAGCACTGAAGGAGGTGATTGGGAAGAGGCCAATATGTAGGAAATCAACAAAGGCAACCATATGATCCACATTCCAACACTTACAACCCAGGCTGGAAAAACTACCCAAACTTTGGGTGGGGAAACCAGCAAAACCAACATAACAAGTCCACATACCAAAACTCCAACCAAAGATCATACCAAGCCACACAAAACACTTACTCTCAACCACCATATCATAGCCAAAATAATCAACCTGCTCAACCTAATCCGAACCAACAATTTCAAGATCAATTAAACAGGATAGAAGGAATGCTTGCAACCATGAGTCAAGACATAACCGAATTGAAAGCTTAGGAAGAAGTAAATTCTAACCTGCAAAACCAAGGAGCTGCCATCCAGAAGCTAGAAAATCAAATTGCGTATTTGTCTAAGCAAACCCCTGGACAAGCGTTTCTCATGCTGCCAAGGCTATTGCAAGGAAGAATGTAAGGCCATAACCTCAGAAGCGGAAAGAATCTAAAGGAGATTCAAAGGAAACCACAGAGGATGAAGCAAAGGAAAATGTGAGAGATAAGGAACAAGGACAATCTTTACATCGTCTGCAACAAAAGAAAAGAAAAAAGGTCCTGAAGCCTTATACACCTAAAGCACCATATCCTCAACGTTTGATGAAAAGTGAAAAGGATGGCCAATTCTCCAGGTTCTTGGAGATTTTCAAGAAGCTTCAAATCAACATTCCGTTTGCTGAAGCAATAGAGCAAATGCCACTCTATGCAAAATTCTTAAAGGAATTAATGACCAGAAAAGAAGCTGGAGAAACGAGGAAACTGTGTTGTTAACTGAAGAATGCAGTGCCATCATCCAGCACAAATTGCCTCAGAAATTGAAGGATCCAGGCAGTTTCCAAATCCCCTGCATCATAGGAGAAGTCATGGTGGAGAAGGCCTTGTGTGACTTAGGGCCAGTATCAATTTGATGTCTCTAACAATGATGAGAAGAATGAAGATTGAGGAAGCCAAACCAACAAGAATGGCCCTCCAATTGGCAGATCGAACTTTTAAATTCCCTCATGGGATAGTTGAGGATTTGTTGGTGAAGGTGGGAGATTTTATATTTCCTGCTGATTTTGTGGTGTTAGATCTGGAGGAAGAAGCCAAAGCTTCAATAATTCTGGGAAGACCCTTCCTGGCTACTGCTGGAGCCATCATAGATGTACAAAAGGGTGAACTCACTCTTAGACTACATGATGAGAAATTGGTGTTTAACGTATTCAAGGCAATGAGCTATCCATCAGAATCACTAAGGAATGCATGAGGTGATTAGTGGACATTGCAGTACAAGAAACTTGAGGAAACAACAAAGGAAGTGCAGAGGAGGAGTCACCAAGACATAGAATTAGTGACATCAAGGCTGCTGAAACAACCATGCCAACATGCCAGAGATAGTGAAGAAGAGAAGGAAGCACCAAAACCTGAGCTCAAAGCATTGCCCCTAATCTCAAGTATGCATACTTGGTAGTGATGAGAGTCATCCTGTTATCATTAGCTCTGCCCTGAGTCAAGAAAGGAAGAAGAATTGATCAAGGTGCTACAAACTCATCAAGATGCCATTGGATGGACCCTAGCTGATTTGAAGGGGATAAGTTCATCCATATGCATGCATAAAATCTTGTTAGAAGAGGATGCTAGACCCTCCATCCAAGCTCAGAGAAGATTGAATCCCGTCATGAAAGAAGTGGTACAAAAGGAGGTCATGAAGTTATGGCAGGCAGGGGTAATCTACCCCATTTCTGATAGCCCATGGGTTAGTCCCATCCATGTAGTTCCCAAGAAAGGTGGCATAACTGTGGTGCCAAATGAGAGGAACGAACTCATACCCACAAGAACTGTCACTGGGTGGAGGATGTGCATAGACTACAGGAAGCTCAATGAAGCCACCAGAAAAGATCATTTCCCACTCCCATTCATGGATCAGATGCTTGAAAGGCTTGCAGGACATGCTTACTATTGCTTTTGGATGGATACTTAGGCTATAATCAGATAGTAGTTGATCCTAGAGATCAAGAGAAAACATCATTTGTTTGTCCATATGGAGTTTTTGCTTATAGACGCATGCCCTTTGGATTGTGCAATGCACCTGCCACTTTCCAAAGATGCATGCTGTCCATCTTTTCGGACATGATTGAAAAATTTATTGAGGTCTTCATGGATGATTTTTCTGTGTTTGGAGATTCTTTTCCTAGCTGCCTACACCACCTTGCCTTGGTGCTTAAGAGGTGCCAAGAGACTAACCTAGTATTAAACTGGGAAAAATGTCATTTCATGGTCACAGAAGGAATAGTCCTTGGCCACAAAATCTCTAATAGAGGCATTGAGGTGGACAGAGCTAAGGTGGAAATCATTGAAAAACTACCTCCACCAAGTAATGTCAAGGCAGTTAGGAGTTTTTTGGGACACGCTGGTTTTTACAGAAGGTTTATTAGAGACTTTTCTAAAATAGCCAAACCTTTGAGTAACTTGCTTGTCTCTGATACACCCTTTGTATTTGATAAAAATTGCATGCTAGCCTATGAACTTTTGAAGCAAAAACTTTCCTCTGCACCTATCATTGCCCCGCCTGATTGGAACTTACCTTTTGAACTGATGTGTGATGCATCAGACCTTGCTATTGGGGCAGTGTTAGGACAAAGGAAAGACAATTTGGTACATGTGATTTATTATGCCAGTAAAGTCTTGAATGCTAACCAAAGGAATTACACAACCACTGAAAAAGAACTCTTGGCAATAGTCTTTGCATTTGACAAATTTAGATCCTATCTCATTGGATCTAAAGTCATTGTCTTCACTGATCATTCAGCTTTAAAATACTTACTTGCTAAACAAGAATCCAAACCAAGACTTATTAGATGGGTTCTTTTGTTGCAGGAATTTGACATTGAAATCAAAGACAAGAAGGGTGTAGAGAACAAGGTGGCAGACCATTTATCAAGGATACCATGTGAAGAAGGAAGCGCACAAAGCACACATATAAATGAGTGCTTTCCTGATGAACAACTCATGGTAATTCCCAAAGCACCCTGGTTTGCAGACATAGCAAACTTCAAGGCCACTGGGAGTTTGCCGTTGGAATTTAACAAGCATCAAAGGAAGAAATTGGTAAATGATGCCAAATACTTCATCTGGGACGAACCATACTTGTTCAAAAAATGTTCCGATGGCATACTCAGAAGATGCATATCAGAGGAAGAAGGAAGGGAAGTCTTATGGGACTGCCATGGCTCCACTTATGGAGGACATTTTGCAGGAGAAAGAACAGCAGCTAAGGTGTTGCAGTGTGGTTTTTATTGGCCCACTATCTTCAAAGATGCAAAGGAACTAGTGAAGCACTGCCATGAATGCCAGAAAGCGGGGAACCTGCCAAGAAAAAATGAAATGCCACAACAATTCATTCTGGAACTTGAATTGTTTGATGTATGGGGGATAGATTTCATGGGACCCTTTCCCTCCTCATACTCAAATAATTACATTCTTGTGGCAGTAGACTATGTCTCCAAATGGGTTGAAGCAATAGCAACTCCAACCAATGATAATAAGGTAGTCATGAACTTCCTCAGAAAACACATTTTTTGCCGTTTTGGGGTTCCAAGAGCAATCATCAGTGATGGAGGAAGCCACTTCTGTAACAAACCATTAGAGGCATTGCTTCTAAAATATGGAGTCAAACACAAGGTAGCCACACCATACCATCCACAAACAAGTGGGCAAGCCGAAATATCTAACAGAGAACTCAAAAGGATCCTGGAAAAGACTGTGGGAACTTCAAGGAAGGACTGGTCGATTAAGCTAGATGATGCTCTTTGGGCATATAGGACAGCTTTCAAAACACCAATTGGAATGTCTCCTTACCAACTAGTATACGGAAAAGCTTGCCATTTGCCACTGGAGTTGGAGCACAAGGCATACTGGGCCTTGAAACTTTTGAACTTGGACAGCAAAGCTACTGGAGAAAGAAGGATGTTGCAAATTCAAGAGTTGGAAGAATTCAGAGCTGAAGCTTATGAGAATGCCAAAATTTACAAAGAAAGAGCAAAGAAGAAGCATGACAGCAACATAGCCCCAAGGAAATTTGAAGAAGGACAAAAAGTATTGCTCTACAATTCTAGGCTGAAGCTATTTCCAGGGAAGCTAAAATCAAGGTGGTCTGGACCATTCCTTGTCACCAAGGTCTCCAAATATGGACAAGTAGAAATCATGGAAGAAAAGTCACAACGAACCTTCATTGTGAACGGTCAAAGACTAAACATTACTTGGGAGATGTGGAGGAGAAGGACAAGGTTAAATATCACCTCAACTGAGGAAGCTGACCGTCAAGCTAATGACGTTAAAGAAGCGCTTGTTGGGAGGCAACCCAACCTGAGGTAATACCCTTTTGCTGTTTCTTTATTTGTTTCAATAAAAAGGGTGAAGTAGTTTCTGTGCATTGCAAAGAAATAAGTTTGGTGTTTCACACCAAACAATGAATTCGTGATCAATAATTCAAAGGGGAATGTGTGACTCTAAGTTTGGTGTTCCACCATAAAGATCAACTGAACACAACAACCTTTGAATTATATGAAAGGAACAACCATTCTAAGCAGTCACAGAAATGCTTAAAACCCTTAGCAGCAACTTCATTCCAAAGAGAACTCAAGGATTCAAAGAACAGAGAAGTAAGTGGGAGACTAAGTTTGGTGTTCACACACCAACTTAAGACTCAGATACTTACCCACACATAGTTGAGCTAACCACTCAAGTGCTTGAGAAGCAAGCAACTTCATCACTCTTTGCAGGAAAGGAAACAAGGATCTTAAAACATGAAGCAACAATTAGGAGAAGAAGAGAAATCAAAGTGTTTCCTGGCAACAAAGAGAAAACAAGGAATTTCACAAGGTGGTATTGTTCCTTGATAATTCTTTAAAAAGGGCAAACAAAAGCATGCTTGTTCTGGTTTAAACTGTAATTGTTGAATCTTTCTGGAATGTGAAGTTTTTAGTATATTTGTCTGTTTATTGCTTTGAATAAAGGGAATGCCTAGATGTTTGGATATAACTTCACTTTCTTAAACAAGTGCTTGCCATGCTTGTTCTGTTTCCAAAAATAAAAGAAAAGTTTGAACAAAAGTAACTTGGCTCAATTAGTGACAAATCAAGTAGAATTAAGTGGTGGTATGCATGCTTGATTGTTTAAGTCAGATCACTGGAAATAGAGTGTAGAATTATCATTTTTTATGTAGAAATTGAAAACTGTCTATGGATCTTGATGAATAAATGTCTTTGGCCATGAAAAAGAAAGAAAAAGAAGAAGAAAAAGCCACTGAAAAAGGGCAACCAAAAAGAAAAAAAATTGAGAAAATAAGCTAGGCACCAATGGTTTGAACTTCTGAGACAAATGCCTGTGGTGTTTATGTATTAAGGATATGCTTGGATGAATAGGTTCTGAGGAGTGTTTCAACACTTGGTAACTTGGGTTAACTAACCCGGGATTATCAACCAAAAGTCCATTATCAAGAGCAACCTAAATACAAAACATTTAGTCACACAAAGAGGTGCTGGGCACCAATGTCTCAAGAAGAAATGTGAACTAAAATGCCTGAAGTGGATATGTGTAGTGCACTGATAAGAAAAAGAAAATGCCAAAGGCTTGTGCAACACATGACACCAAGCAAACAAGGAGCAAAGGAGCTCTAAGAAAAAGAAAAGAAAAACAACGAAGAGAAAAGTGCCAAGGACATAAGAATAACAAGAGGCCATAGCAGTGTTTGATGGATGCAATGAAAAAGTGATAATCTTACCTGATAAGTATGAAAAAGTGATGCTGCAACTTTCTGCATAAAACCCTTCTGATGAACTTCAAATGCTTGCTAATATAGCCAATGTAATTGCTTTCTGTTTCATACTTTCTTCTCAAATAACTCAGGACTTGCTTAGGGACAAGCAAGTATTAAGTTTGGTGTTGTGATGCCAAGGCATCTTAGGCTAGTTTCACTAGCATTTTTTTGTTAGTTTTAGTTGTTTTATGCATTTTCTTGAGCTTAAAGTAACCAAGAATGGTTAAAAGAATAACAAAGCAATGAACCATCCAAACAGTATGATTTTGATGCAAATTCCATGAGTTTTAGTTATATTACTTGAATGCTATGAATGGAAGATTTCTCATGAAATTTTGCAAGACTTTGATGCAATTGTTTGGATGATTTCAGGGAAGAAGAGGCTAGGCAAGGAAGCAACAAAATCAATAAAGGAAGCTTGAATATCACATGTGGAGTTTAAGTTCCAGTTTAAGCCTAAACTGGAGCTTAAACGCCAGAATCATGAAGGCTAAGAAATGCTGAAACTGAAGTTTAACCTCCAGTTTAACCTTAAACTGGAGGTTAAACGCCAGAATGAGAATGCCACTCAGGAAGCATTTCCACGTTTAACCTCCAGTTTAACCTTAAACTGGAGGTTAAACGCCAGAAATGGGAAATGCACCAGGGAGTCATTTCCACGTTTAAGCTCCAGTTTAACCTTAAACTGGAGCTTAAACGTGTTCGACACCTCCAGGGCTACCTTTCTCAGCTTCCACGTTTAAGCTCCAGTTTAACCTTAAACTGGAGCTTAAACGTGTTCGACCTCCAGGATGGCTTTCTCTATTTCCACGTTTAAGCTCCAGTTTAACCTTAAACTGGAGCTTAAACGTGTTCGACCTCCAGGGCTGCCTTCTCTATCTCCACGTTTAAGCTTCAGTTTAACCTTAAACTGAAGCTTAAACGTGTTCGACTAAGTTACCCTCCAGGGCTGCCTTCTTCCATTTCCACGTTTAAGCTTCAGTTTAACCTTAAACTGAAGCTTAAACGTGCTTCCACAAAAGGCATCACTGGAAGTGTCTGGCGTTTAAGCTACAGTTTAAGCTTAAACTGCAACTTAAACGCCACTCTTGGAAAAGGTTTCTGGGCCAAAAATATTGCGGTTTAAGTTAGTATTTGAGCACAAACATTAACTTAAACTTACTCTGGTATGAAACCCAATTGAATATCATGGTTTATGGGATTGGGCCTAAAGGATTGATGAGTCTGAAATTTCAATTTATTAAGTCATGTGTCATTATTTGATTATCACTAAGTTGGCTCAATGAATGTTACAGAATTTGGATCAACAGCCTCATCAAGATTATGGATCATAAACCCAAGGCAAAAGGAAAGCAAGGAGAGGCCTCAAAGCCCAAGAAACACAACAGAAGCTCAATATAGAAAGTGTATAAATAGGATAGAATTTAAGTTAGGAGGACTTTTACCTTTTCATTTGGCTAGTTTTCATATCTTTGTAATTGAATTCAGAGCTATGACTCACTAAACCCCCTTTCATTGGGTTAGGGAGCTCTATTGTAATTCAATGAATCAATAATAGTTTATCTTCTTCTTCAATCTTTTCTCTTGAATTTTGTTAGAAAGCTTCTCGATCTAATTCCATTGGGTAGTTGTCTTGGGAAAGAAACTACCCATAATTGGAATCCTTCGGAACCTTGGGAAAGGAATGGAGGATTCATGCTAGAGAAGCTTTCTCACAGTGAATTGGATTGGGGTTTGGATGGATATTGTGACATGTCATCTTACCAAATTGTGGTTCATGAAACTGTGTGGTATAATCAGTGATCGAGCATCATCTCTTCTTATGAACATTTAAACCAAGGGATTGGGAATTTGTTTGTTTTTAGAGAGAATTGGTGAGCCAAGGGATTGGGATCCAATCATATAAGATTGCCAAGCAAAATTCAATGAACGCATTGGTTGAGGAAGAGATAAACATGTTTTGATTCGGAGATCTCAATATCTCCTATAACCCAATGAATTCCCCATTTCTGATTTCCACTTTCTCTTTACATTCTGCAATTAAATTCATGCAATCACCCCCATTCCCTTTTAATTTCAGCAATTTAGCTTCTGCTCTTTACTTCATGCAATTTAAGATTCCGCCATTTAAATTTCTTGTCATTTACGTTTCCCGCCAATTTTACATTCCGCAATTCTCATCTAAATCTTGATTCCGCTCAACTAGAACACACTTCTAATTCGAATTGCTCACTCAACCAATCCTTGTGGGATTCGACCTCACTCTATTGTGAGTTTTTACTTGACGATAACCGGTGCACTTGCCGGAAGGAATCTTGCCGATCGTGCAATTTCCTAAATCGTAGCATAACAAGTTTATGCGCATCAAGTTTATGGCGCCGTTGCCGGGGATTGGTTTTCGATTGACAATTCTCAAATTGGAAGTTAACTAGATTGAGCATTTTTTTGTTTGTTTTGATTAATTCAGTACAAGTTACTTGTTGAATTTTAATTTCTGCACTCTGTTACATGCTTTCTTTCTTTATGCCTTTAAATTCAAGCAACTAACTCACTGACTCACTAACTGTTTGAATTAATTCCTCAACTGCTCTAACCATACTCTTCCATTAACCAAGAGTATTTCACTTGTTTGTTGCCTGTGCTGTGTTCTTGTATGACAGGTAGGAGAGGAGAGACATCAACTCCTCCATATACCGAACCAGAGAGGACCCTTCATAGATTGAGAAGGGAAGCAAGAGGGAAGAGAGTACTGGGAGAAGAAGAATCTGAAGGAGAATCTGAGGACAATTTTGAGGAAGCTCTAGACCTCAACATGGAGAGAGAAGTTCACAACCATGAGAGAGCTGATGGAAACAATGCCATTCCCGAGAGGAGGGTTCTTAGTTCATACATAAACCCAACCTCTGGGAATTGTGGTAGCAGCATTCAGAAACCGCCCATTCAGGCCAACAATTTTGAGCTCAAACCACAGCTAATATCACTTGTGGAGAATCATTGTTCATTTGGTGGAAGTGCTAATGAAGACCCAAACCAACATCTCACAAAATTCCTGAGAATTTACGACACTGTGAAGTCCAATGGAGTCCAGGAAGATGCATATAAACTGCTTTTGTTCCCATTTTCACTTAGGGACAAGGCAGCTAAGTGGCTGGAATCATTCCCAAGGGGGAGCCTAACAACCTGGGATGAGGTGGAAAGCAAGTTTCTGGCACGTTTCTACCCCCCACAAAAGGTCAATAGGCTTCGATCTGAGGTTCAGACGTTTAGACAACAAGATGGTGAAACTCTCTACGAGGCATGGGAGAGATTCAAGGATTTGACAAGGAAATGCCCACCAGACATGTTCTATGACTGGGTGCAATTGCATATTTTCTATGATGGACTGTCTTATGAATCAAGGAAGGCTGTAGACCATTCATCAGGAGGTTCATTGAACAGGAAAAAGGCTGTGGAAGAAGCCATTGAAGTGATTGAGACAGTGGCTGAGAATGAGTACTACTATGCATCAGAGAGACACAACACTAAGGGAGTCATGGAGCTGAACCATGTTGATACAATTCTAGCCCAAAACAAGGTGTTTGCCAAGCAACTAGCAGAGCTCACCAGGAAATTAGAAACAAAACAAGTGGCTGCAATACACACACAAGATCAAGAGGAAGAAAGCACTGAAGGAGGTGATTGGGAAGAGGCCAATTATGTAGGAAATCAACAAAGGCAACCATATGATCCACATTCCAACACTTACAACCCAGGCTGGAAAAACTACCCAAACTTTGGGTGGGGAAACCAGCAAAACCAACATAACAAGTCCACATACCAAAACTCCAACCAAAGATCATACCAAGCCACACAAAACACTTACTCTCAACCACCATATCATAGCCAAAATAATCAACCTGCTCAACCTAATCCGAACCAACAATTTCAAGATCAATTAAACAGGATAGAAGGAATGCTTGCAACCATGAGTCAAGACATAACCGAATTGAAAGCTTTTAAGGAAGAAGTAAATTCTAACCTGCAAAACCAAGGAGCTGCCATCCAGAAGCTAGAAAATCAAATTGCGTATTTGTCTAAGCAAACCCCTGGGACAAGCGTTTCTCATGCTGCCAAGGCTATTGCAAGGGAAGAATGTAAGGCCATAACCCTCAGAAGCGGAAAGAATCTAAAGGAGATCTCAAAGGAAACCACAGAGGATGAAGCAAAGGAAAATGTGAGAGATAAGGAACAAGGACAATCTTTTACATCGTCTGCAACAAAAGAAAAAGAAAAAGAGGTCCTGAAGCCTTATACACCTAAAGCACCATATCCTCAACGTTTGATGAAAAGTGAAAAGGATGGCCAATTCTCCAGGTTCTTGGAGATTTTCAAGAAGCTTCAAATCAACATTCCGTTTGCTGAAGCAATAGAGCAAATGCCACTCTATGCAAAATTCTTAAAGGAATTAATGACCAAGAAAAGAAGCTGGAGAAACGAGGAAACTGTGTTGTTAACTGAAGAATGCAGTGCCATCATCCAGCACAAATTGCCTCAGAAATTGAAGGATCCAGGCAGTTTCCAAATCCCCTGCATCATAGGAGAAGTCATGGTGGAGAAGGCCTTGTGTGACTTAGGGGCCAGTATCAATTTGATGTCTCTAACAATGATGAGAAGAATGAAGATTGAGGAAGCCAAACCAACAAGAATGGCCCTCCAATTGGCAGATCGAACTTTTAAATTCCCTCATGGGATAGTTGAGGATTTGTTGGTGAAGGTGGGAGATTTTATATTTCCTGCTGATTTTGTGGTGTTAGATCTGGAGGAAGAAGCCAAAGCTTCAATAATTCTGGGAAGACCCTTCCTGGCTACTGCTGGAGCCATCATAGATGTACAAAAGGGTGAACTCACTCTTAGACTACATGATGAGAAATTGGTGTTTAACGTATTCAAGGCAATGAGCTATCCATCAGAATCACTAAGGGAATGCATGAGGGTGGATGTAGTGGACATTACAGTACAAGAAACCTTTGAGGAAACAACAAAGGAAGTGGCAGAGGAGGAGTTCACCAAGGACATAGAAGTTAGTGACATCAAGGCTGCTGAAACAACCATGCCAAACATGCCAGAGATAGTGAAAGAAGAGAAGGAAGCACCAAAACCTGAGCTCAAAGCATTGCCCCCTAATCTCAAGTATGCATACTTGGGTAGTGATGAGAGTCATCCTGTTATCATTAGCTCTGCCCTGAGTCAAGAACAGGAAGAAGAATTGATCAAGGTGCTACAAACTCATCAAGATGCCATTGGATGGACCCTAGCTGATTTGAAGGGGATAAGTTCATCCATATGCATGCATAAAATCTTGTTAGAAGAGGATGCTAGACCCTCCATCCAAGCTCAGAGAAGATTGAATCCCGTCATGAAAGAAGTGGTACAAAAGGAGGTCATGAAGTTATGGCAGGCAGGGGTAATCTACCCCATTTCTGATAGCCCATGGGTTAGTCCCATCCATGTAGTTCCCAAGAAAGGTGGCATAACTGTGGTGCCAAATGAGAGGAACGAACTCATACCCACAAGAACTGTCACTGGGTGGAGGATGTGCATAGACTACAGGAAGCTCAATGAAGCCACCAGAAAAGATCATTTCCCACTCCCATTCATGGATCAGATGCTTGAAAGGCTTGCAGGACATGCTTACTATTGCTTTTTAGATGGATACTTAGGCTATAATCAGATAGTAGTTGATCCTAGAGATCAAGAGAAAACATCATTTGTTTGTCCATATGGAGTTTTTGCTTATAGACGCATGCCCTTTGGATTGTGCAATGCACCTGCCACTTTCCAAAGATGCATGCTGTCCATCTTTTCGGACATGATTGAAAAATTTATTGAGGTCTTCATGGATGATTTTTCTGTGTTTGGAGATTCTTTTCCTAGCTGCCTACACCACCTTGCCTTGGTGCTTAAGAGGTGCCAAGAGACTAACCTAGTATTAAACTGGGAAAAATGTCATTTCATGGTCACAGAAGGAATAGTCCTTGGCCACAAAATCTCTAATAGAGGCATTGAGGTGGACAGAGCTAAGGTGGAAATCATTGAAAAACTACCTCCACCAAGTAATGTCAAGGCAGTTAGGAGTTTTTTGGGACACGCTGGTTTTTACAGAAGGTTTATTAGAGACTTTTCTAAAATAGCCAAACCTTTGAGTAACTTGCTTGTCTCTGATACACCCTTTGTATTTGATAAAAATTGCATGCTAGCCTATGAACTTTTGAAGCAAAAACTTTCCTCTGCACCTATCATTGCCCCGCCTGATTGGAACTTACCTTTTGAACTGATGTGTGATGCATCAGACCTTGCTATTGGGGCAGTGTTAGGACAAAGGAAAGACAATTTGGTACATGTGATTTATTATGCCAGTAAAGTCTTGAATGCTAACCAAAGGAATTACACAACCACTGAAAAAGAACTCTTGGCAATAGTCTTTGCATTTGACAAATTTAGATCCTATCTCATTGGATCTAAAGTCATTGTCTTCACTGATCATTCAGCTTTAAAATACTTACTTGCTAAACAAGAATCCAAACCAAGACTTATTAGATGGGTTCTTTTGTTGCAGGAATTTGACATTGAAATCAAAGACAAGAAGGGTGTAGAGAACAAGGTGGCAGACCATTTATCAAGGATACCATGTGAAGAAGGAAGCGCACAAAGCACACATATAAATGAGTGCTTTCCTGATGAACAACTCATGGTAATTCCCAAAGCACCCTGGTTTGCAGACATAGCAAACTTCAAGGCCACTGGGAGTTTGCCGTTGGAATTTAACAAGCATCAAAGGAAGAAATTGGTAAATGATGCCAAATACTTCATCTGGGACGAACCATACTTGTTCAAAAAATGTTCCGATGGCATACTCAGAAGATGCATATCAGAGGAAGAAGGAAGGGAAGTCTTATGGGACTGCCATGGCTCCACTTATGGAGGACATTTTGCAGGAGAAAGAACAGCAGCTAAGGTGTTGCAGTGTGGTTTTTATTGGCCCACTATCTTCAAAGATGCAAAGGAACTAGTGAAGCACTGCCATGAATGCCAGAAAGCGGGGAACCTGCCAAGAAGAAATGAAATGCCACAACAATTCATTCTAGAACTTGAATTGTTTGATGTATGGGGGATAGATTTCATGGGACCCTTTCCCTCCTCATACTCAAATAATTACATTCTTGTGGCAGTAGACTATGTCTCCAAATGGGTTGAAGCAATAGCAACTCCAACCAATGATAATAAGGTAGTCATGAACTTCCTCAGAAAACACATTTTTTGCCATTTTGGGGTTCCAAGAGCAATCATCAGTGATGGAGGAAGCCACTTCTGCAACAAACCATTAGAGGCATTGCTTCTAAAATATGGAGTCAAACACAAGGTAGCCACACCATACCATCCACAAACAAGTGGGCAAGCCGAAATATCTAACAGAGAACTCAAAAGGATCCTGGAAAAGACTGTGGGAACTTCAAGGAAGGACTGGTCGATTAAGCTAGATGATGCTCTTTGGGCATATAGGACAGCTTTCAAAACACCAATTGGAATGTCTCCTTACCAACTAGTATACAGAAAAGCTTGCCATTTGCCACTGGAGTTGGAGCACAAGGCATACTGGGCCTTGAAACTTTTGAACTTGGACAGCAAAGCTACTGGAGAAAGAAGGATGTTGCAAATTCAAGAGTTGGAAGAATTCAGAGCTGAAGCTTATGAGAATGCCAAAATTTACAAAGAAAGAGCAAAGAAGAAGCATGACAGCAACATAGCCCCAAGGAAATTTGAAGAAGGACAAAAAGTATTGCTCTACAATTCTAGGCTGAAGCTATTTCCAGGGAAGCTAAAATCAAGGTGGTCTGGACCATTCCTTGTCACCAAGGTCTCCAAATATGGACAAGTAGAAATCATGGAAGAAAAGTCACAACGAACCTTCATTGTGAACGGTCAAAGACTCAAACATTACTTGGGAGATGTGGAGGAGAAGGACAAGGTTAAATATCACCTCAACTGAGGAAGCTGACCGTCAAGCTAATGACGTTAAAGAAGCGCTTGTTGGGAGGCAACCCAACCTGAGGTAATACCCTTTTGCTGTTTCTTTTATTTGTTTCAATAAAAAGGGTGAAGTAGTTTCTGTGCATTGCAAAGAAATAAGTTTGGTGTTTCACACCAAACAATGAATTCGTAGATCAATAATTCAAAGGGGAATGTGTGACTCTAAGTTTGGTGTTCCACCATAAAGATCAACTGAACACAACAACCTTTGAATTATATGAAAGGAACAACCATTCTAAGCAGTCACAGAAATGCTTAAAACCCTTAGCAGCAACTTCATTCCAAAGAGAACTCAAGGATTCAAAGAACAGAGAAGTAAGTGGGAGACTAAGTTTGGTGTTCACACACCAACTTAAGACTCAGATACTTACCCACACATAGTTGAGCTAACCACTCAAGTGCTTGAGAAGCAAGCAACTTCATCACTCTTTGCAGGAAAGGAAACAAGGATCTTAAAACATGAAGCAACAATTAGGAGAAGAAGGAGAAATCAAAGTGTTTCCTGGCAACAAAGAGAAAACAAGGAATTTCACAAGGTGGTATTGTTCCTTGATAATTCTTTAAAAAGGGCAAACAAAAGCATGCTTGTTCTGGTTTAAACTGTAATTGTTGAATCTTTCTGGAATGTGAAGTTTTTAGTATATTTGTCTGTTTATTGCTTTGAATAAAGGGAATGCCTAGATGTTTGGATATAACTTCACTTTCTTAAACAAGTGCTTGCCATGCTTGTTCTGTTTCCAAAAATAAAAGAAAAGTTTGAACAAAAGTAACTTGGCTCAATTAGTGACAAATCAAGTAGAATTAAGTGGTGGTATGCATGCTTGATTGTTTAAGTCAGATCACTGGAAATAGAGTGTAGAATTATCATTTTTTATGTAGAAATTGAAAACTGTCTATGGATCTTGATGAATAAATGTCTTTGGCCATGAAAAAGAAAGAAAAAGAAGAAGAAAAAGCCACTGAAAAAGGGCAACCAAAAAGAAAAAAAAAATTTGAGAAAATAAGCTAGGCACCAATGGTTTGAACTTCTGAGACAAATGCCTGTGGTGTTTATGTATTAAGGATATGCTTGGATGAATAGGTTCTGAGGAGTGTTTCAACACTTGGTAACTTGGGTTAACTAACCCGGGATTATCAACCAAAAGTCCATTATCAAGAGCAACCTAAATACAAAACATTTAGTCACACAAAGAGGTGCTGGGCACCAATGTCTCAAGAAGAAATGTGAACTAAAATGCCTGAAGTGGATATGTGTAGTGCACTGATAAGAAAAAGAAAATGCCAAAGGCTTGTGCAACACATGACACCAAGCAAACAAGGAGCAAAGGAGCTCTAAGAAAAAGAAAAGAAAAACAACGAAGAGAAAAGTGCCAAGGACATAAGAATAACAAGAGGCCATAGCAGTGTTTGATGGATGCAATGAAAAAGTGATAATCTTACCTGATAAGTATGAAAAAGTGATGCTGCAACTTTCTGCATAAAACCCTTCTGATGAACTTCAAATGCTTGCTAATATAGCCAATGTAATTGCTTTCTGTTTCATACTTTCTTCTCAAATAACTCAGGACTTGCTTAGGGACAAGCAAGTATTAAGTTTGGTGTTGTGATGCCAAGGCATCTTAGGCTAGTTTCACTAGCATTTTTTTGTTAGTTTTAGTTGTTTTATGCATTTTCTTGAGCTTAAAGTAACCAAGAATGGTTAAAAGAATAACAAAGCAATGAACCATCCAAACAGTATGATTTTGATGCAAATTCCATGAGTTTTAGTTATATTACTTGAATGCTATGAATGGAAGATTTCTCATGAAATTTTGCAAGACTTTGATGCAATTGTTTGGATGATTTCAGGGAAGAAGAGGCTAGGCAAGGAAGCAACAAAATCAATAAAGGAAGCTTGAATATCACATGTGGAGTTTAAGTTCCAGTTTAAGCCTAAACTGGAGCTTAAACGCCAGAATCATGAAGGCTAAGAAATGCTGAAACTGAAGTTTAACCTCCAGTTTAACCTTAAACTGGAGGTTAAACGCCAGAATGAGAATGCCACTCAGGAAGCATTTCCACGTTTAACCTCCAGTTTAACCTTAAACTGGAGGTTAAACGCCAGAAATGGGAAATGCACCAGGGAGTCATTTCCACGTTTAAGCTCCAGTTTAACCTTAAACTGGAGCTTAAACGTGTTCGACACCTCCAGGGCTACCTTTCTCAGCTTCCACGTTTAAGCTCCAGTTTAACCTTAAACTGGAGCTTAAACGTGTTCGACCTCCAGGATGGCTTTCTCTATTTCCACGTTTAAGCTCCAGTTTAACCTTAAACTGGAGCTTAAACGTGTTCGACCTCCAGGGCTGCCTTCTCTATCTCCACGTTTAAGCTTCAGTTTAACCTTAAACTGAAGCTTAAACGTGTTCGACTAAGTTACCCTCCAGGGCTGCCTTCTTCCATTTCCACGTTTAAGCTTCAGTTTAACCTTAAACTGAAGCTTAAACGTGCTTCCACAAAAGGCATCACTGGAAGTGTCTGGCGTTTAAGCTACAGTTTAAGCTTAAACTGCAACTTAAACGCCACTCTTGGAAAAGGTTTCTGGGCCAAAAATATTGCGGTTTAAGTTAGTATTTGAGCACAAACATTAACTTAAACTTACTCTGGTATGAAACCCAATTGAATATCATGGTTTATGGGATTGGGCCTAAAGGATTGATGAGTCTGAAATTTCAATTTATTAAGTCATGTGTCATTATTTGATTATCACTAAGTTGGCTCAATGAATGTTACAGAATTTGGATCAACAGCCTCATCAAGATTATGGATCATAAACCCAAGGCAAAAGGAAAGCAAGGAGAGGCCTCAAAGCCCAAGAAACACAACAGAAGCTCAATATAGAAAGTGTATAAATAGGATAGAATTTAAGTTAGGAGGGACTTTTACCTTTTCATTTTGGCTAGTTTTCATATCTTTGTAATTGAATTCAGAGCTATGACTCACTAAACCCCCTTTCATTGGGTTAGGGAGCTCTATTGTAATTCAATGAATCAATAATAGTTTATCTTCTTCTTCAATCTTTTCTCTTGAATTTTGTTAGAAAGCTTCTCGATCTAATTCCATTGGGTAGTTGTCTTGGGAAAGAAACTACCCATAATTGGAATCCTTCGGAACCTTGGGAAAGGAATGGAGGATTCATGCTAGAGAAGCTTTCTCACAGTGAATTGGATTGGGGTTTGGATGGATATTGTGACATGTCATCTTACCAAATTGTGGTTCATGAAACTGTGTGGTATAATCAGTGATCGAGCATCATCTCTTCTTATGAACATTTAAACCAAGGGATTGGGAATTTGTTTGTTTTTAGAGAGAATTGGTGAGCCAAGGGATTGGGATCCAATCATATAAGATTGCCAAGCAAAATTCAATGAACGCATTGGTTGAGGAAGAGATAAACATGTTTTGATTCGGAGATCTCAATATCTCCTATAACCCAATGAATTCCCCATTTCTGATTTCCACTTTCTCTTTACATTCTGCAATTAAATTCATGCAATCACCCCCATTCCCTTTTAATTTCAGCAATTTAGCTTCTGCTCTTTACTTCATGCAATTTAAGATTCCGCCATTTAAATTTCTTGTCATTTACGTTTCCCGCCAATTTTACATTCCGCAATTCTCATCTAAATCTTGATTCCGCTCAACTAGAACACACTTCTAATTCGAATTGCTCACTCAACCAATCCTTGTGGGATTCGACCTCACTCTATTGTGAGTTTTTACTTGACGATAACCGGTGCACTTGCCGGAAGGAATCTTGCCGATCGTGCAATTTCCTAAATCGTAGCATAACAAGTTTATGCGCATCACATAGCTTTGATGTTTTTGATTGATTGATGATAGGTCAAAAGAGCTTTGAAGAAGGTTGAAGAAAGAAGGAATGGCAAGGAACAAGAGAGAACAAAAAGCTTGAGCCAAAGCTTGCCTCAAACTTTAGCTCAAACTTGAGGAAGAGCTTAACTTCACCCTGGAGGCATCAAAAGCTTGCGCCAACGTTTGCCTCAAACTTTGAGTCAAACGTTGGCGCCACAACAAGCACACCCAGGAGCAAAAAGCTTGTGCCAACGTTTGCCTCAAGCTTTGAGTCAAACGTTGGCGCCACAACAAGCACACCCAGGGAGAAAAAGCTTGCGCCAACGTTTGCCTCAAACTTTGGGTCAAACGTTGGCGCCATTTGAGTATGAAGAGGAGTCCCTGATTGAAGGTTAAATGGAGCCACGTTTGCACCAACGTTTGCCTCAAACGTTGGGCCAAACGTTGGCCAAGAAGCATGCAAGGGAGGATCCACGTTTGGCTCAAAGTTTGACCTCAAACTTTGGCTCAAACGTGGATGACAGCAAAGGGAGGCTAGCTGATATGAAAAGCTTGAGTCAAAGTTTGCCTCAAACTTTGACTCAAGCTTTAATGGTTCATGGCCCGGTTCTGACCCAGTTCACAAGTGGGTTTCTTTCCAATTCCAAGGGCAATCAACAGAGGCTTCTGTCAACCCAATTCCATCAAGAGCAAGGGCCCAATTCAAGGCTTGAAGATCATTTGAAGAGAGTGTATAAATAGCTTAGAATTTAAGTTTTTCGAGAGCTTTTCTTTTAGTTTTGCTGAGTAGTTTTGGAGAGCTTTTGGTTAGGAGTTATTTTGAGATTCTGAGTCTTGGGGAAGGGGAATTGAATTCCCTTCCTCTTAGTTTTCTTGTTTTCAATTTCATTTACACTTGTCTTGAATCTTGGGTTGAAGAATTGAGAAAATTCTGTCTCAATCTCACCTTGAGATCTCTTTCTGTTTTGATTTACTGCATCATTGAGAATTTGCGATTTCACTTCTTTTCTTCTACTGCTGGATCTTTACTTTTCTTGCAATTGAATTCTCAATTTGGATCTAGGAAGGCATTGAGATCTAGACTTGGTTACCTAGTCTCTTGAGTCCCGAGATCTACATCTTTCAATTTCAATTTCCTTGTTTCGTTGCTACACCAAGCTTATTTTCATTGTCATTTGAGATCCGGTTTAATTGAATCCATCTTTTACATTTCTGTTTGTTGAATTTTACTTTTCCTTGTTTAATTTCTGCAAATCCACTTCCTAATTCCCTTTATAATTCAAGTAATTTACATTTCTTGCACTTTAAGATTCAGCCATTTACATTTCTTGCAATCTAAGTTTCTGCAATTTACATTACTTGTTCTTTAAGATTTAGCTTATTTACTTTCTTTGCTCTTTAATTTTCTGCAATCTACCCCTCTCCCTTTACATTTCAAGCAATTTAGTTTCTGCAATCACAAATCACCTAACCAATACTTGATTCACTTGACTAAATTAACCACTAAACTAAAATTGCTCAATCCTTCAATCCCTATGGGATCGACCTCACTCACGTGAGTTATTATTACTTTATGCGACCCGGTACACTTTCCGGTTAGTTTTGTGTTGGATCGTTTTCCACACATCAAGTTTTTGGCACCGTTGCCGGGGATTGAAATAGATTGACAATGATTACGTGAAGTGGAGATCTAGATCAAGCACTTTTTTTTTCTGTTTCTTTAACTTTTGACTAACCCACTAACTGTTTGAATTTTTGCTTAAGCTAACTCAAACTTCATTCTAGCAATAGATTGAAGTGTCTCTGGTTTTTGTGTGTTTCTTGTGTTTTGCTTGTATGTCAGATACAAGAAGAGAGATCCCTACCTTTCATGAAACTGACGAAAGAATCCTCCGAAGGCTAAGAAGAGAAGCAAAAGAAAAAAATGTTGCTGGAGAGGAAGAATCAGATGAAGAATATCATGAATTGGAGGAACACTCAACAAATCCAACAAATCCACCAGTGAGAATGGCCAACAACAATGGTCAACCCCAGAGGAGAGTCTTGGCTTCATATACATTTGCCAATCCAAGGCATTGTGGGAGTAGCATCCTTACCCCAAATGTCAATGCCAATAATTTTGAATTAAAGTCCCAGCTCATCATATTGGTGCAAAATAACTGCTCTTATGGATGAAGTCCAATCGAAGATCCAAACCAACATCTATCTACCTTCTTGAGGATCTGTGATACTGTGAAATCCAATGGTGTGCCTCCAGAAACATATAAATTGTTGCTGTTTCCATTTTCCTTGAGGGACAAAGCTACTCAATGGTTGGAGTCATTTCCAAGAGAAAGCATCAACAATTGGAAGGATCTAGTGAGCAAGTTCTTAGCCAAGTTTTATCCTCCTCAAAGGATCATCAGGCTCAAAACAGAGGTCCAAACATTTACTTAGATGGATGGAGAGTCATTGTATGAAGCATGGGAGAGATACAAAGCTTTACTCAGGAAGTGTCCACCAGAGATGTTTAATGAATGGGATAAACTCCAAAATTTCTATGAAGGACTGACAATGAAAGCTCAATAGGCACTTGACTATTCAGCAGGAGGCTCAATGCAACTCATGAAGACAGCTGAAGAAGCTCAGAACCTCATTGACATGGTGGCTAACAACCAATATTTCTTTGGCCATCAGAGACAACGCCAACCATCACTAAGGAAAGGAGTGTTAGAAATGGAAGGGGTGGACACCATCCTAGCTCAAAACAAGATAATGCAGCAGCAGATTCAACAACAATTTGAGCAGATGGCTAAAAAGATTGATAGTTTGCAAGTTGCAGCAGTGAATACAAGCCAAACATCAACCACATGGGGGCAAAATGAAGAAAACCAAGAAAATCAGCAGCAGGAACAACCTCAATATGTGCACAACCAAGGCTCAGGCAAAAATGAAGTTTATGGTGACACCTACAATCCATCCTAGAAGAACCATCCAAATCTCAGATGGGGAGATAACCACACCCACAGCCAGCAACCGTGGCAGAAAAACTCAAACCAAAACAACTCAAGAAACACAACTTACTCAAACCACAACCAGCAAAACGCTAATCATAATCCATACAAAAAACCCCAAAACAACCATCATCCACCTTTCACATCCATATTCCACCCACAAAATAACTCCACAAATAGTTCAAACAACTTCCAGCCACAACCATCTCACTTTACACAACCACAACCAAATCCAGACTCTCAAAGAATTTCTAGTCTGGAGATGATGATGGAGAAACTCATAAAAAATCAAGAAGCAGCAAGAAAAGATCAAGAGATGGCAAGCAAAAACCAAGAAGCATCAATCAGAAACCTTGAGAGGCATATGGAGCAAATGACTAAGCAAATTTCAGAAATGGGTGAGAAGAGAGCAATTACCTTCCCCAATGTCACTGAAAGAGACAAAGGAAAAGCTACAAAGTGGGAGGAGTGCAAGGCAATCATAGTGGGGAGTGAGAAGACTGGGGAGAAGGAAGCCATCAATCAGGAAGAACACAATAGACAAGTTCCACAAGAAGAGACAGAAAAGAGAAGTGAAGAGGAGAGAAAGACCAAGAATGCAAAAAGCTCAAAGAAAGATGAGAACATCCTTGAAACACAGCTACAAAAGAAGAAGGAAGGAGTGAAGCCAGATGTCCCCAAACTTCCATACCCTCAGAGGTTCAAAAAAGAAAACGAGGATAAGCAATACTCAAAATTCCTGGATATATTCAAGATTCTCAGCATCAATATTCCTTTCTTAGAAGCACTTGAACAGATGCCATTATATGCCAAATTTATGAAAGAAGTACTCACAAAGAAAAGATCCCTGAAGGAAGGACAGATTGTTGAGATGACAAAGGAATGTAGTGCTATCCTCCAAAGAGAGTTGCCAGAGAAGAAAGATGATCCTGGGAGTTTTTACATACCTTGCACCATAGGAAACATAACAATTGAGAAGTCATTCTGTGACCTCGGTGCAGGTATAAACTTGATGCCTTTGTCTCTAATGAGGAAACTTCAAATTTCTGAGCTGAAGTCCACACAAATAATTCTCCAAATGGCTGACAAATCCATTAAGCAAGCACTGGGAGTTGTGGAGAATGTGTTGGTAAAAGTGGGAAAATTCTTTCTCCCAGCTGATTTTGTCATCCTGGATATGGATGAAGACCCTAACACTCCCATCATCCTGGGGAGGCCTTTCCTGGCTACGGGCAGAGCATTGATAGATGTTGAAAAAGGAGAATTGTTGTTAAGAGTGTATGATGAGCACCTAGTATTCCATGTTTTTAAAATCCAGCATGAGCCCACTCAAGAAGAAGATTGTATGAAGGATAAGGCCAAGGATCAAAGCTTGAAGGAGGCATTCAATGAGTTAACTCCAAGACTTCTACATCCATGCTTGAAAGAAGTAGAGATGGTGCAACAGACCAAAGAAATCAAGGAGGAACTAGATCCAAAACCCCCAGATGAAAACCTCAATATTCCAGATAAAGAACCACCAAGGCATGAATTATCTCTTGAGAAAGAAGAGAAGAAGAAGAGGCCAAAAGGGTGGACAAACAAGAAAATCCCCACTGAAGGCTTCTCACCAGGGGATAAAGTGATGTTGAACACCCAACCAATGAAGGTGTGTCCACAATTATCTGAGTACTATACTGTGAACCGGATCCTTTCACTTGAACACCTAGAAATCATCAAAGAGGAGACCGGAAGGAAGTTCACAGTAAGAGGAGAAAAGCTAAGGCACTATGCTTTTCAGCCTCCATGATCAAAGAACAAGATGTCAAGCTAGTGACAATAAAGAAGCGCTTGTTGGGAGGCAACCCAACCTGAGGTAGTTTTCTTTTCATAGCTTTTTCAATAAAAATGTTGAATAATTAAGTATGTATTGCAAGGAGCTAAGTTTGGTGTTGCACACCAAAATAATTTAGGAGAGAATGAAGGATTCTAAGTTTGGTGTTCCACCAAAATCTCATTTAAAAGCTGGTGCACGAAATTGTGATCTCCAGGCTCGAACAAATCCTGGTAATGGCTTCAAATCTTGGTGCTCTGATCTTAATTCATAATCGTCACAACTTCGATACAACTAACCAGCAAGTGCACTGGGTCGTCCAAGTAATACCTTACGTGAGTAAGGGTCGAATCCCACGGAGATTGTTGGTATGAAGCAAGCTATGGTCACCTTGTAAATCTCAGTTAAGTTGACTCATATGGGCTACAATATATTATGTAAATAAAACATAAAGTAAGGATAGAAAAACTTATGTAAATCATAGGTAGGAATTTCAGATAAGCGAATGGAGATGCTTTTCGTTCCTCTGAACCTCTGCTTTCCTACTATCTTCATCCAATTAGTCTTACTCCTTTCCATGGCTGGCTGTATGCAAGGGCATCACCGTTGTCAGTGGCTACATCCCCTCCTCTCAGTGAATCATATGCTCACGCACCCTGTCACGGCACGGCTATTCATCTGTCGGTTCTCGATCATGCTGGAATAGGATTTACTATCCTTTTGCGTCTGTCACTAACGCCCTGCAATCGCGAGTTTGAAGCTCGTCACAGTCATTCAATCATTGAATCCTACTCAGAATACCACAGACAAGGTTTAGACCTTCCGGATTCTCTTGAATGCCGCCATCATTCTAGCGTACGCCACGAAGATTCTGGTTAGGAGATCTAAGAGATATTCATTCTAGCTTAATTCATGTAGAACAGAAGTGTTTGTCAGGCACGCGTTCATAAGGGAGAAGGATGATGAGCGTCACACATAATCATCACCTTCATCACGTTCTTGGGTGCGAATGGATATCTTAGAAGCGAAATAAGAAGAATTGAATAGAAAACAGTAGTACTTGCATTAATCTTTGAGGAACAGCAGAGCTCCACACCTTAATCTATGGAGTGTAGAAACTCTACCGTTAAAAATACATAAGTGAAGGTCCAGGCATGGCCGTGTGGCCAGCCCCCATGGTCTAAGAACAATGCGTCCAAAGATGCCTAATACAATAGTAAAAGGTCCTATTTATAATAAACTAGCTACTAGGGTTTACATGAGTAAGTAATTGATGTACAAATCCACTTCCGGAGCCCACTTGGTGTGTGCTTGGGCTTGGGCTTGAGTGTTACACGTGCAGAGGCCATTTGTGGAGTTGAACGCCAGTTTCTGTGCCAGTTTGGGCGTTCAACTCTGGTTTTGGATCCTTTTCTGGCGCTGGACGCCAGATTTGGGCAGAAGGCTGGCGTTGAACGCCAGTTTACGTCGTCTATTCTTGGCCAAAGTATGGACTATTATATATTGCTGGAAAGCCCTGGATGTCTACTTTTCAACGCAATTGGAAGCGCGCCATTTTGATTTCTGTAGCTCCAGAAAATCCACTTTGAGTGCAGGGAGGTCAGAATCCAACAGCATCAGCAGTCCTTTTTCAACCTCTGAATCTGATTTCTGCTCAAGTCCCTCAATTTCAGCCAGAAAATATCTGAAATCACAGAAAAACACACAAACTCATAGTAAAGTCCAGAAATGTGAATTTAACATAAAAACTAATGAAAACATCCCTAAAAGTAACTAGATCCTACTAAAAACAATGCCAAAAAGCGTATAAATTATCCGCTCATCACAACACCAAACTTAAATTGTTGCTTGTCCCCAAGCAACTGAAAATCAAAATAGGATAAAAAGAAGAGAATATACTATAAATTCCAAACTATCAATGAAACAGAGCTTCAATCATATGAGCGGGACTTATAGCTTTTTGCATCTTGAATAGTTTTGGCATCTCACTTTATCCATTGAGGTTCAGAATGATTGGCATCTATAGGAACTCAGAGTTCAGATAGTGTTATTGATTCTCCTAGTTCAGTATGATGATTCTTGAACACAGCTATTTCATGAGTCTTGGCCGTGGCACTAAGCACTTTGTTTTCCAGTATTACCACCGGATACATAAATGCCACAGACACATAATTGGGTGAACCTTTTCAGATTGTGACTCAGCTTTGCTAAAGTCCCCAATTAGAGGTGTCCAGGGTTCTTAAGAACACTCTTTGTTTTTTTGCTTTGGACCTTGACTTTAACCGCTCAGTCTCAATTTTTTACTTGACACCTACACGCCACAAGCACATGGTTAGGGACAGCTTGGTTTAGCCGCTTAGACCAGGATTTTATTCCTTTAGGCCCTCCTATCCACTGATGCTCAAAGCCTTGGGATCCTTTTTATTTGCCCTTGCCTTTTGGTTTTAAGGGTTATTGGCTTTTTCTGCTTGCTTTTTCTTTTTCTTTCTATTTTTTTTTTGCCTATTTTTTTTTTCTGCAAGCTTTGTTCTTTGCTGCTTTTTCTTGCTTCAAGAATCATTTTTATGATTTTTCAGATTATCAAATAACATGTCTCCTAGTCATCATTCTTTCAAGAGCCAACATATTTAACATTCTTAAACAACAACTTCAAAAGACATATGCACTGTTCAAGCATACATTCAGAAAACAAGAAGCATTGTCACCACATCAATATAATTAAACTAAGTTCAAGGATAAATTCGAAACTCATGTACTTCTTGTTCTTTTGAATTAAAACAGTTTTTTTATTTAAGAGAGGTGATGGATTCATAGGACATTCATAACTTTAAGACAGAGTTACTAACTACTAATGATCATGTAATGAAGACACAAACACAGATAAGCACATAGAAAACGAAAAAAAAAAAACAGAGAAAGTAAGAACAAGGAATGAGTCCACCTTAGTGATGTTCTTGAGCTCTTCTATGTCTCTTCCTTGTCTTTGCTGCTCCTCCTTCATTGCTTTTAGATCTTCTCTGATTTCATGAAGGATGATGGAGTGCTCTTGTTCCACCCTTAGTTGCTTCCAATAATTGTGTGGAAGAAAATGTATCCCCTGAGGTATCTCAGGGATCTCTTGATTTGCAATCAAATGTTCTACCACTGAGCTATAGATCCTTTACATAATTGTTTTACCACACCAAACTTAGAATGTTGCTCGCCCTCGAGCAAAAGAAGAAGGAATAGATGAAGAAGAAGATGTGGAAATAAAAACTAGGATTATGAGGAGGTAAAGTGGGGATCCTGTGGGGTCCACAGATCCTGAGATGATCCTGTGGGGTCCACAGATCCTGAGGTGTCAAGGCATTTACATCCCTGCACCAATTTAGGCATGTAAAATGCCCTTGCACACAACTCTGGGCGTTCAGCGCCAGGTTGGTGCCCATTTTGGGCGTTCAACGCCCCTTTTTTGCCATTTCTGGCGTTGAACGCCAGAACCATGCTTGTTCTGGGCGTTCAGCGCCAGGATGCTCCCATTCTGGGCGTTCAGCGCCAGAACTATGCTCTGTTCTGGCGTTTGAACGCCAGACAGATGCTCCTCCAGGGTGTGATTTTTCTTCTGCTATTTTTGATTCCGTTTTTGAATTTTTTGTTTATTTTGTGACTCCACATGATCATGAACCTAAGAAAACATGAAAAACAATAAGAATTAGATAAACATTGGGTTGCCTCCCAACAAGCGCTTCTTTAATGTCAATAGCTTGACAGTGGGCTCTCATGGAGCCTCACAGATGTGCAGAGCTTTGTTGAGACTCTCCAACACCAAACTTAGAGTTTGGATATGGGAGTTCAACACCAAACTTAGAGTTTGGTTGTGGCCTCCCAACACCAAACTTAGAGTTTGACTGTGGGGGCTCTGGTTGACTCTGCTTTGAGAGAAGCTTTTTCTGCTTCCTCTCCATGGTTGCAGAGGGAGATCCTTGAGTTTTGAATACAAGGGAGTTCTCATTCCATTGAAGGACTATTTCACCTCTGTCAACATCAATCACAGCTCTTGCTGTGGCCAGGAAAGGTCTTCCTAGGATGATGGATTCATCCTCTTCCTTTCCAGTATCCAGGACTATGAAATTAGTAGATATGTAAAGGCCCTCAACCTTTACTAAAACGTCCTCTACTTGTCCATATGCCTGTTTTCTTGAGCTGTCCGCCATCTCTAGTGAGATTTTAGCAGCTTGCACCCCATAGATTCCCAGTTTCTCTATTACAGAGAGGGGCATGAGGTTTATTCCTGAACCAAGGTCACACAGAGCCTTAAAGATCATGGTGCCTATGGTACAGGGTATTATGAACTTTCCAGGATCCTGTCTCTTCTGAGGCAATGTCAGTTGATCCAAATCACTTAGTTCATTTATGAACAAGGGAGGTTCAACTTCCCGAGCATCAATGCCAAACAATTTGGCATTCAGCTTCATGATTGCACCAAGAAACTTGGCAGTTTGCTCTTCAGTGACATCCTCATTCTCTTCAGAAGAGGAATACTCATCAGAGCTCATGAAGGGCATAAGGAGGTTCAATGGAAGCTCTATGGTCTCTAGATGAGCCTCAGAGTCCCTTGGTTCCCCAGAGGGAAGCTCCTTATTGATCACTGGACGTCCCAGGAGGTCTTCCTCCTTGGGATTCACGTCCTCTCCTCTCCTCATAGGTTCGGCCATGGCGCTTATGTCAATGGCCTTGCACTCTCCTTTTGGATTCTCTTCTGTATTGCTTGGGAGAGTACTAGGAGGGATTTCAGTGATCCTTTTACTCAGCTGGCCCACTTGTGCTTCCAGATTTCTAATGGAAGACCTTGTTTCATTCATGAAACTTACAGTGGCCTTAGATAGATCAGAGACTAGATTTGCTAAATTAGAAGCATTTTGTTCAGAGTTCTCTGTCTGTTGCTGAGTTGATGATGGAAAAGGTTTGCTATTGCTAAACCTGTTTCTTCCACCATTATTAAAGCCTTGTTGAGGCTTTTGATCCTTCCATGAGAAATTTGGATGATTTCTCCATGTTGAGTTATAGGTGTTTCCATAAGGTTCACCTAAGTAATTTACCTCTGCTATTGCAGGGTTCTCAGGATCATAGGCTTCTTCTTCAGAAGGTGCCTCTTGAGTACTGTTGGATGCAGCTTGCATTCCATGTAGACTCTGAGAAATCATATTGACTTGCTGAGTCAATATTTTGTTCTGAGCCAATATGGCATTCAGAGTATCAACCTCAAGAACTCCCTTCTTCATAGGCATCCCATTACTCACAGGATTCCTTTCAGAAGTGTACATGAACTGGTTATTAGCAACCATGTTAATGAGTTCTTGAGCTTCTGCAGGCGTTTTCTTTAGGTGAATGGATCCACCTGCAGAAGTGTCCAATGACATCTTAGATAACTCAGATAGACCATCATAGAATATATCCAGGATGGTCCATTCTGAAAGCATGTCAGAATGACACTTTTTGGTCAACTGTTTGTATCTTTCCCAAGCTTCATAGAGAGATTCACCTTCTTTCTGTCTGAAGGTTTGAACATCAGCTCTAAGCTTGCTCAGCTTTTGAGGAGGAAAGTACTTGGCTAAGAAAGCTGTGACCAGCTTATCCCAAGAGTTCAGGCTGTCTTTGGGTTGAGAATCCAACCATAATCTAGCTCTGTCTCTTACAGCAAAGGGGAAAAGCATGAGCCTGTAGACTTCAGGATCTATTCCATTAGTCTTAACAGTATCACATATCTGCAAGAATTCAGTTAAGAACTGAAAAGGATCTTCAGATGGAAGTCCATAAAACTTGCAGTTCTGCTGCATCAGAGAAACTAATTGAGGTTTCAGCTCAAAGTTGTTTGCTCCAATGGCAGGAATGGAGATGCTTCTTCCATGTAAATTGGAATTAGGTGCAGTAAAGTCACCAAGCATTCTCCTTGCATTGTTGTTGGGTTCGGCTGCCATCTCCTTTACTTGTTCGAAATTTTCAATCAAGTTGTCTCTGGATTGTTGTAATTTAGCTTCTCTTAATTTTCTCTTCAGAGTCCTTTCAGGTTCTGGATCAGCTTCAACAAGAATGCCTTTTTCTCTGTCCCTGCTCATAAGAAAGAGGAGAGAAAAAGAAAAGAAGAGGAATCCTCTATGTCACAGTAAAGAGGATCCTTATTGTTAGTAGAAGAAAAGAAGAAGAAATTCGAACACAGATAGAGGATGGGGTTCGAATTTGGTGATGATGTGAGGAAGTAATGTTAGTTAATGAATGAATAAATAGAATAGGAAGAGAGAGAGGGGGAAATTTTCGAAAATTATTTTTGAAAAGGGGTTAGTGATTTTTGAAAATTGGTTTTTGAAAAATGTTAGTATATTTTTTTTTCGAAAATTTTTATGAAATAAAAAAAAATAAAAATAATTAGTGAATTAAAAAGAAATTTTTGAAAAAGAGGGGAGATATTTTCGAAAATTAGAGAGAGAGAGTTAGTTAGGTAGTTTTGAAAAAGTTAAAAAACAAACAAAAAGTTAGTTAGTTAGTTGAAACAAATTTTGAAAAGATAAGAAGTTAGGAAGTTAGAAAAGATATTTTGAGAAGATATTTTTGAAAAAGATAAGATAAGAAGATATTTTTGAAAAGATATGATTGAAATTAGTTTTGAAAAAGATTTGATTTTTAAAATCTCAATTAATGACTTGGTTCATAAGAAATCACAAGATATGATTCTAGAACTTAAAGTTTGAATCTTTCTTAACAAGCAAGTAACAAACTTCAAATTTTTGAATCAAAACATTAATTGATTAGTTATTTTCGAAAATTTGGTATAAAAATAAGAAAAAGATTTTTGAAAAATATTTTTGGAATTTTCGAAAATAACTAATAATTTTGAAAAAGATTTGATTTTTGAAAAAGATTTTGAAAAAGATAAGATTTTCAAATTGAAAATTTGATTTGACTCATAAGAAACAATTTGATTTTAAAAATTTTTGAAAAAGTCAATCCAAATTTTCGAATTTGATGAGAGAAAAAGGGAAAGATATTTTTTTTGATTTTTGAAATTTTTATGAAAAACATGAAAATTATGCAATGCATGAAATTTTTAGATCAAAACAATGAATGCATGCAAGAATGCTATGAATGTCAAGATGAACACCAAGAACACTTTGAATGTCATGATGAACATCAAGACACAATTTTGAAAAATCTTTAATGCAAAGAAAATATGCAAGACACCAAACTTAGAAATCTTTCATGTTTAGACTCTAAGAAACGAAAAATGCATATGAAAAACAATAAAAGACACAAAACAAAAAATCATCAAGATCAAACAAGAAGACTTACCAAGAACAACTTGAAGATCATGAAGAACACTATGAATGCATGATATTTTCGAAAAAATGCAAGATGCATATGCAATTGACACCAAACTTATGATATGACTCAAGACTCAAACAAGAAACATGAAATATTTTTTATTTTTATGATTTTCTAATTTTTTTGGATTTTTATTTTATATTTTTCGAAAAATTCTTTTGAAAAAGAAAAAAAAGGATTCCAAAATTTTTAATATGAATTCCAGGAATCTTATGCTCTAAAGCTCCAATCAAAGGGTCAGGCATGGCTTAATAGCCAGCCAAGCTTTAGTATGTAACTCAGACATGACACGCCTGACATTCCTTACATTCAATAGCCAATTGGCTAAGAAAGATAAAGAAGCTCTTCTCTTGGGTCTAAGGATTGAGACATGGCTTTACAGCCAGCCAGGCTTCAACATGCTTCATGAAACACTAGAATTCATTCTTAAAAATTTTGAAGCCATAGAATAATTTATTTTTGAAAACATTATTTTTAGTAATTTTTTTTTTTCGAAAACAAAGGAAGAATTTTTGAAAGATTTTTGAAAAAAAAAATTTTTTTTTTTGAAAACAAGACAAAAAGAAAATTACCTAATCTGAGCAACAAGATGAACCGTCAGTTGTCCAAACTCAAACAATCCCCGGCAACGGCGCCAAAAACTTGGTGCACGAAATTGTGATCTCCAGGCTCGAACAAATCCTGGTAATGGCTTCAAAGCTTGGTGCTCTGATCTTAATTCATAATCGTCACAACTTCGATACAACTAACCAGCAAGTGCACTGGGTCGTCCAAGTAATACCTTACGTGAGTAAGGGTCGAATCCCACGGAGATTGTTGGTATGAAGCAAGCTATGGTCACCTTGTAAATCTCAGTTAAGTTGACTCATATGGGCTACAATATATTATGTAAATAAAACATAAAGTAAGGATAGAAAAACTTATGTAAATCATAGGTAGGAATTTCAGATAAGCGAATGGAGATGCTTTTCGTTCCTCTGAACCTCTGCTTTCCTACTATCTTCATCCAATTAGTCTTACTCCTTTCCATGGCTGGCTGTATGCAAGGGCATCACCGTTGTCAGTGGCTACATCCCCTCCTCTCAGTGAATCATATGCTCACGCACCCTGTCACGGCACGGCTATTCATCTGTCGGTTCTCGATCATGCTGGAATAGGATTTACTATCCTTTTGCGTCTGTCACTAACGCCCTGCAATCGCGAGTTTGAAGCTCGTCACAGTCATTCAATCATTGAATCCTACTCAGAATACCACAGACAAGGTTTAGACCTTCCGGATTCTCTTGAATGCCGCCATCATTCTAGCGTACGCCACGAAGATTCTGGTTAGGAGATCTAAGAGATATTCATTCTAGCTTAATTCATGTAGAACAGAAGTGTTTGTCAGGCACGCGTTCATAAGGGAGAAGGATGATGAGCGTCACACATAATCATCACCTTCATCACGTTCTTGGGTGCGAATGGATATCTTAGAAGCGAAATAAGAAGAATTGAATAGAAAACAGTAGTACTTGCATTAATCTTTGAGGAACAGCAGAGCTCCACACCTTAATCTATGGAGTGTAGAAACTCTACCGTTAAAAATACATAAGTGAAGGTCCAGGCATGGCCGTGTGGCCAGCCCCCATGGTCTAAGAACAATGCGTCCAAAGATGCCTAATACAATAGTAAAAGGTCCTATTTATAATAAACTAGCTACTAGGGTTTACATGAGTAAGTAATTGATGTACAAATCCACTTCCGGAGCCCACTTGGTGTGTGCTTGGGCTTGGGCTTGAGTGTTACACGTGCAGAGGCCATTTGTGGAGTTGAACGCCAGTTTCTGTGCCAGTTTGGGCGTTCAACTCTGGTTTTGGATCCTTTTCTGGCGCTGGACGCCAGATTTGGGCAGAAGGCTGGCGTTGAACGCCGGTTTACGTCGTCTATTCTTAGCCAAAGTATGGACTATTATATATTGCTGGAAAGCCCTGGATGTCTACTTTCCAACGCAATTGGAAGCGCGCCATTTCGATTTCTGTAGCTCCAGAAAATCCACTTTGAGTGCAGGGAGGTCAGAATCCAACAGCATCAGCAGTCCTTTTTCAACCTCTGAATCTGATTTCTGCTCAAGTCCCTCAATTTCAGCCAGAAAATACCTGAAATCACAGAAAAACACACAAACTCATAGTAAAGTCCAGAAATGTGAATTTAACATAAAAACTAATGAAAACATCCCTAAAAGTAACTAGATCCTACTAAAAACATACTAAAAACAATGCCAAAAAGCGTATAAATTATCCGCTCATCAAAAGCATACTCTCACCTCCTGCATAATGCTAGTTCCAAGCAATCAGACAAATTGTTCAACCATTTAATTGCTTTTTAGTTTTGGTTCCATAACCTTTAGCAAGGCCAAAAGAATTCATAAATGTACAACCTGTTGCATTAGAGACAGTGGCAAGGAATTAAGTTTGGTGTTCCCACACCAAATTAAATCCAAAAGCCACACTCAATTCATGCATACTAACCAGTCACCTAAGGGCTTGAGAAGCAAGCAAATTTTGAGAATCGTGCAGGGAACTAACCACCATTTGAAGACATTATGAATCATAACTCAAAAGGGGCACAACAGAAGGAAGGACAAAAGAACTGCAAACCAATAGGTTGTATCTATACTTAACTCTTGCTGTTGAGAAATGCTTTGATTTATGTCTTACTAAAGTGTTCATCTAGTACAAGTAGAATCACTTTTTGCAATAAGTAAGCTAGTCTAAGTGTGTGCTTGTGTGTTTACTTTCACTTAACTAAATGCATGCTTTGTCCCCTGCATCTTTAATTCAATAAAAGAAATGTTTGGAATGTGAAGTAAGATAGTTCTTTGTTAGCTAGAAGTACAATAATAGTAAGTGGTGGTATGTATGTGTGATTGTATGATAGCTCACTTTTAGTGAATAAAAGAATTAGACTGTCTCCTTTTAAGTAGAAAGTAGCTCACTGTCTATGAATCTCAACAAAATAAAAGTCCTTGGTTAAAAAAAAAACAAAAAGAGAAAAGAAAAAGCCAAAGGTGGCAGCGGAACAAAAAAAAAAAAAAGAAATAAAGCTAGACACCAATAGCTTGAACCTTAGAATATATGCCTGTGGTGTCTTTGTACTAGGATCTTCTTGGATTATTAAGTTCTTTGGAGTGCATCAACACTTGGTAACTTGGGTTAGCTAACCCGGGATTATCAACTAAAAGTCCACTATCAAGAGCAACCTAACTACAAGGCATTTAGTAACCCAAAGAGGTGCTGGGCATCAATGTTCTAAGAAGGAATGTGAGCCAAGTGTCTATAGTGAATAATGTGTCAAGCATAAAGAAGGAAAAGAGCTTGTTACACATGACACTAAACTAGAGCTTATAAAAAAAAATAATAATAATCAAGGACAAAGGAATAATGAGAGGTCATAGCAGTGTGTTGCTTGATGCTTGGAGGAGGCTTTCTAGGCCTAAATGTCAATAAGAAGTGAGTATTTACATATCTACATAAAACCCCATGAGCTACCAATAATACTCTGCTAGCATAAACATCCTCTCCCATTTCATTCTTTCTTCTCAATAATTCCTTTCTTGCTTGGGGACAAGCAAGCTTTAAGTTTGGTGTTGTGATGACAAGTCATCTTAGCCTAGTTTCACTAGTCTTTTTCTTTTGTTTTCAATTGATTTTATGCACTTTCTTGAGCCATAAGTAAGCCAATTGGGTAGAATTTCATGTTTCCTTTGATTCAATCAACCATGAATAAATTGATGCATTTTCATGAGATTTTGTGCTATAATTGTCATATATTATGAAAGAGAAACAACCTCATGATTTTGAGCATAGCTTTGATGTTTTTGATTGATTGATGATAGGTGAAAAGAGCTTTGAAGAAGGTTGAAGAAAGAAGGAATGGCAAGGAACAAGAGAGAACAAAAAGCTTGAGCCAAAGCTTGCCTCAAACTTTAGCTCAAACTTGAGGAAGAGCTTAACTTCACCCTGGAGGCATCAAAAGCTTGTGCCAACGTTTGCCTCAAACTTTGAGTCAAATGTTGGCGCCACAACAAGCACACCCAGGAGCAAAAAGCTTGTGCCAACGTTTGCCTCAAGCTTTGAGTCAAACGTTGGCGCCACAACAAGCACACCCAGGGAGAAAAAGCTTGCGCCAACGTTTGCCTCAAACTTTGGGTCAAACGTTGGTGCCATTTGAGTATGAAGAGGAGTCCCTGATTGAAGGTTAAATGGAGCCACGTTTGCACCAACGTTTGCCTCAAACGTTGGGCCAAACGTTGGCCAAGAAGCATGCAAGGGAGGATCCATGTTTGGCTCAAAGTTTGACCTCAAACTTTGGCTCAAACGTGGATGACAGCAAAGGGAGGCTAGCTGATATGAAAAGCTTGAGTCAAAGTTTGCCTCAAACTTTGACTCAAGCTTTAATGGTTCATGGCCCGGTTCTGACCCAGTTCACAAGTGGGTTTCTTTCCAATTCCAAGGGCAATCAACAGAGGCTTCTGTCAACCCAATTCCATCAAGAGCAAGGGCCCAATTCAAGGCTTGAAGATCATTTGAAGAGAGTATATAAATAGCTTAGAATTTAAGTTTTTCGAGAGCTTTTCTTTTAGTTTTGCTGAGTAGTTTTGGAGAGCTTTTGGTTAGGAGTTATTTTGAGATTCTGAGTCTTGGGGAAGGGGAATTGAATTCCCTTCCTCTTAGTTTTCTTGTTTTCAATTTCATTTACACTTGTCTTGAATCTTGGGTTGAAGAATTGAGGAAATTCTGTCTCAATCTCACCTTGAGATCTCTTTCTGTTTTGATTTACTGCATCATTGAGAATTTGCGATTTCACTTCTTTTCTTCTACTGCTGGATCTTTACTTTTCTTGAAATTGAATTCTCAATTTGGATCTAGGAAGGCATTGAGATCTAGACTTGGTTACCTAGTCTTTTGAGTCCCGAGATCTACATCTTTCAATTTCAATTTCCTTGTTTCGTTGCTACACCAAGCTTATTTTCATTGTCATTTGAGATCCGGTTTAATTGAATCCATCTTTTACATTTCTGTTTGTTGAATTTTACTTTTTCTTGTTTAATTTCTGCAAATCCACTTCCCAATTCCCTTTATAATTCAAGTAATTTACATTTCTTGCACTTTAAGATTCAGCCATTTACATTTCTTGCAATCTAAGTTTCTGCAATTTACATTACTTGTTCTTTAAAATTCAGCTTATTTACTTTCTTTGCTCTTTAATTTTCTGCAATCTACCCCTCTCCCTTTACATTTCAAGAAATTTAGTTTCTGCAATCACAAATCACCCAACCAATACTTGATTCGCTTGACTAAATCAACCACTAAACTAAAATTGCTCAATCCTTCAATCCCTGTGGGATCGACCTCACTCACGTGAGTTATTATTACTTGATGCGACCCGGTACACTTGCCGGTGAGTTTTGTGTTGGATCATTTTTCACACATCAGTGGTCAGCCTTTGCTTCAACGTTTGAAAGCTCTCCTCATACTCAGGATTCCAAGCAAACGGCGCATCCTTGCGGGTTAACTTTGTCAAGGGCAAGGCTATTTACGAAAAGCCCTTGATAAATCTTTGGTAGTAGCCAGCTAAACCCGGAAAATGCCTTATCTCAATAACTAAGGTTAGTTGACTCAATTCCATCACTGCTTCCACCTTAGAAGGATCTACAGCTATCCCCTGTTTACTCACCACGTGACCCGAAAACTTCACCTCACTCTTCTAGAATTCACATTTAGACAGTTTCGCATAGAGTTTCTATTCCTTCAGTATCTGCAACACGGTCCTCAAGTATTCCGCATGCTCCTCTTCAGTCTTGGAATAAATCAATATGTCGTCAATGAAGACAACAACGAATTTATCCAAAAACGGATGAAAAACTATGTTCATATAATCTATAAACACTGCAGGAGCGTTTGTCAACCCAAAAGACATTACAGTGTACTCGTAATGACCATAACGAGTTCTGAAAGCGGTCTTAGGGATGTTCTCACCTCTCACCCTTATCTGGTGATAACCGGATCGCAAATCGATCTTGGAGAAAACCCCAGCTTCTTGTAACTGATCCATGAGATCATCAATCCTCAGCAATGGGTACTTATTCTTTATTGTGACCTTGTTCAGCTGTCTGTAATCCACACAGAGTCACATACTCCCGTCTTTCTTCTTTACCAGCAACACCGGCGTACCCCACGGAGAAACACTTGGTCGGATAAAGTTCTTACCCAACAGATCCTCCAACTGAGACTTTAGCTCGGCCATCTCTAGTGGTGACATCCTATAAGGAGCACTCGAGATTGGTCCAGTCCCAGGCACCAACTCAATAGCAAACTCAACCTCTCGATTAGGTGGAAATTCATCTATATCGTCGGGAAACACCTCCGAAAACTCACACACAACAGGAATCTACTCCAATCTTTGATCATCACCCGAAACACCCGTGGGTAGCAACAAAATGCCCTGACATTCGGCCCCAAAATAATTCACCATCATGGAATTCAAGTAATAACTATTCAGCACAACTGGTCCTTCGGTATCTTCCGGCATAAAGTACACCGATTTTGCAGAACAGTCGAGCAGAACATGGTTCTCAGATAACCAGTCCAATCCCAAGATAAGATCAAGACCGATCATCAGCAAGCATATTAAATTATGGACAAAATCACGTTGCTTGACCCTAAATGAAACTTGCGGGCATCTTAGCCTAGTTATCATGGCTTTATGGGTGGCATTATACACCGTTAGGCCGTAACCTAAGACTACAATCTTCAATCCTAGCTCACTAGCTTTCTCAAATGCAACGAATGAATTTGTTGCTCCCGAATCAAATAAAGCATTTAAAATTTGACCAGCCATTTCACAGTTACCTCGGATAAGTCTCTCAGATCCCTCGGCACCTATAGCTGACGTGGCGAACACTCGACCAGACTGCTGTGCTTTCCCTGCACCTTGCTTCTGCTTCTCTGGACAATTTACGGCTTTGTGCCCCGCCTTACCACAAGAATAGCACAAGCCCCACCCGGCCTTGCACGGGGCTCCCGGATGGTGACTTTCGCACCTAACACAAGCTTGATCACTCTGAGGCTGCTTCCCAAGCCTTTTCCCTTGGGAGTTGTTGTTGTTGGGCCTCCTGAAAGAGCCTCCCCGCTTGAAAGGCGGACCTCTAGGAGCAAAGCTCTTCCCTCGGTTCTGTGGGAATGGTCCCCTATGACTTCCTCTCTCAGCAGCTGCCTTTTTCACACACTCTTCAGTAACTCTGCTCTTGTTTACCAACTCTGAGAAAGTTCTGATCTCCATTGGTCCCACTGAGCTAAAGATATCGCTCCGGAGTCTTCCTTCATACTTAATGCACTTCTATTCCTCAAAGTCTCCTAGAGCTCCCTAACACATACGTGAAAACCTGAATAACTCCTCAAACTTGTCAGTATACTCAGAAACGAACATAGCACCCTGCTTCAGCTGTAGTAACTCGAGTTCCTTGGCCGTTCCTGGCAGAATTGAGAAAGTACTTCATATAGAACTCCTCCTGGAAGGCATCCCAGGTGATAGGGTCATCACCCTGCTGTAGGAGACGTCGGACTCCTTGCCACCAATGCGATGCTTCACCAGTGAGCAAATTCAACACACTGCCCTTCAGGTACCATCTGCACTTGCAATGCTCTCTCTATAGCCTGAAACCAGGTATCAGCTTCAGTCGGGCTAGTGGTTCCCTTGAACTTAGGTGGATTGACCTTCAAGAAGGTTGCCAGTGTCATCGGGCCCTGAGCTCCACCTCCGTCATTGCCATGATTGTTCATCTGCTGCCCAAGAGCCGCAGCAGTGGCCTGCATAGCAGCAGCCATATTCTCCAACGCCGCCATAAAATCTACCAGGTTATTTGGGTTGGCTCCCAGTCCCTGAGTACTAGTACAATCTCTCCCACGACCTCGACCGCATCCACGAGGTGCCATCTGATTCCTATATACACCAAACAATCGATATTAAGTTGATCAGTCTCAATATCAGAAGTCTAGTGCTTCAAAGTCCCAAATGCATGCTCATGAACGTTTATGCCAGGTATATCAGTTAGATATTCTAATAGCACATAACACACATATAGAGAATGCACAGAAGCATAGTCAGGCCGTCCCTCAGGCTCTACAGGAACGAACTGATCTGATACCATAATGTAACACCCTACCACATAGAGCCTTATGCTTAAGTCATAAGACAGAGGTGGCGAGGTATTACGACATCTAAAAGTAAAATTTAGTACATATAGTATTGTGAAGAATGATTATAACTAGGAGCCTTTGAAAAAAATGGGCAAAACAAAACCTTTAAATAAAAAAGCGTAACACTCCGATCGATAGTGTAACAAAACAAATAAAGGATAGACCAACGCGAATCATAACGAATAAGTGCCAAAAATACGAATATCAAAACTCAAGATCCGATTGCGTAGAAAACCGGTCCGAGCATAGAAGTATATACAAATATATAAAGCAAGAAACCAAAGGGAAACCCCAAGGAGAAACTATCAAAACTTATTCTCCAAAACAACCTCTAAGAGGAGTCAAAACAGTATATATATATATATATATATATATTATTTAGTGGAGATAGTAACCATCTATATAAAACCAAAGTAAAGTCCCAAGGAGCAAAGATCTTCGCTTATCCAGAAGTCTCCAGCATGCCTCAGCAAGAAGCCTCACGTCCTGCATCTGAAAACCACAAAATTCGCATGGGTAAGAACCGGAGGTTCTCAGTATGGTAACAGTACCCACATATCTAACATGTAATATCCTGGGAAAGCCAAAGGCAATCCTAGAACTTTCACTAGATAAATCAAAGCTTATAAATAGACTAATCCATAAATGGCAACTGACTAAAGATCTTCAGTCTAACTAATACTTGCCTTTCTAAATCCTTCAAACCTCCCAACCGCCAGCAGTAATATAATATGGCAAACATAATTATATAAGACAAGAAGATATACATGTAGGAAGTAGATATGACATTTAGGCAATTAGCAGGTAATATGCAGTCAATTATGCAATTCCAAACAATTTACATAGTATGCATATGATGAATGCCTATCCCTATGGCTGATGATATAATCTGTCGGTTATATAGCCAACCCGACAAGTCCTGGTAGCTAACCATTGGACTGTCCCTCTGTCGTGCATCCCCAACTTGAGTTATATTCAACATAAATCATAATTCATATCCAACACCCTCACTGGTGTATATTCACGGGGGCGAGCTCATCCGGAACTTTCACAGTGTCCGGCCATACTTATGACATAGGGTAAGCAGAGTATCGAGTCTCCACCTTGAGCACATGGTGGCTAGCCACTACTTTCTCCTAGGGAAACTCGTATCTCAGATAGTGGAAGTGCAACATTCACATTTCATTCAATACGCATATATGCAATCATACTTAGCCATAATCAATAATGGCTCCGCCATAACTCGGCAATATCTCGGCCATCCAGCCCATAATCCATAACCAGCCAATTCATTAGTAATTAGAGCCTTTCGGCTCATGGCATATCAAGCACTTCCACATTCATCCTCCATATCTCATACAATCATCTTTGATCATCATCTATCATTAATCTTCCCCTTTCTTCATTCACAAGTTACGACAATTCCTAGCTCCACCTCATTGCTAGGCATATCATAAGAGTTTAAGACATAAGGGGGGTGAGATCAGAGGCTTAGAAGTATGAGATTTTGTTTTGAAAAATCAAAAATCAACTTTGGGAGGAAAACAGGGTCACGTGTGCGCGTCGCCCACGCGCACGCGTGGAAGGGAAAAAATCCAAGTGACGCCTACGCGTCAGCCACGCGTACACGTGGGTGCGTTTTGTGCCCCAGGCACAAAACCAGCAGAACTCAGGCACAACTCTCTGGAATTTGGCTGGGCAAATCGAATTCGCTCATCGACGCGTACGTGTGGGCCATGCACACACGTGGGTATTGAAACTTTGAAAACGATGCGTGCGCGTCAGCCACGCTTACGCGGGGGAGTGCTTTCTGTCAAAAATTTTTCTAAGTTAAAAAGTTGCAGAATTTCACAGTTTCACACCCCAATCTTCTGACGGGCATAACTTCTCCATTTTAAATCATTTTTCGCCTGTTCTTTGAATGGCATAACCACCCCGGATTCAATTTCATTTCTAAATAAGTTTGGCACAAAACGGGAATCCGGAGTCCAAGTTATGCCCCGTCAAAGTATACCCAAAAAACTATATTTTCATACAAAATCACAAAGTGCCATTTTCAAAACAAACCCATTTCAACCCTTTTCAAAATCAACCAAAACATACCAATTTCAACCCTTTTTGAAATCAATCCAAAACATACCAAAAATCAACCTCAAGCCTCCTCAACTCATACATTAACATTTTCATCAAAATCACAACCACCATCCCACCTTTTAACCCATCTTAATCAAGAGGCTAAAATTCAAACACACATTACATGTCATACATCCTTCCTCATCCCAATTTCCAACAATATCATTTCCAATCAACCATCATTACACATAATCAATATCAAACTCACCATCAACATGGTTTCACCCATAATTTAACCTCAATCAATCATCAAGCATATATCACAACATGTATATCTCTCATGCATCATACCATCAAGGCATCAATAATCATAATCACATATATGACCACGTAATATATCTCAACTATTCAACAACATCAACAATTCAATGCCTATCTTAGGGCCTCTAGCCTAAGTTTTCACACCACATTACATTTTAGATACAGGAAACTGAGACCATACCTTAGTCGATTTTTCCTGCTCAACCCGGAGCACTTCCAAATCACTTTTCCACAAGCTCTCAAGGTCTCAACACCTCCAAGAATAGATTTTTATCACAACAAAGCCATTTTCCAAGCTTTTCAAAATCTCAATCAAGCTTCAATATTCACATACACACTACCTAAGCCACAATTATCATACCTAAACACAACAACTCAATACCCAAATATCATAGAACAACAAATTCTACTAGGGTTGAGAATCTTACCATACCCAAGGTTCAAGGAAACAAGATTAATCTTCTCCTTCAAGAGAGTTGGGTCCTATAACATCAAAGAGCCCAAAATCTCAACACTTTTCTCCATGAAATTCGAAATTATGGGATGAAGAACTGAACCAAAATCGTGGCTTACCTCAAGAATAAAGTAGTGAATTTTGTAGAGCTCTTCGCGGTGAACTTGTAGCCACAAACGGTGCGGCAATCGAAGCTCTAGATCAAAAGTTATGGTGGTTTGAAGATCAACCAAGGGTTAGAACTTGAGAGAGTGTTCTTCCCCCATTTGCTTTCATTTTCAGCGTGTTTACTGTTTAGTGTGTAGAGAGGAGAGAGAGTGCTGAAAATTAGGGTTTTAGGTTTAGTTCTGTTGGGCCAAGGGCCCAATATGGATCCAGTTGGCCCGTTCGGTCCAATCTTAGTCCGATTTCTATAAAATTGGTATCGAAATTCTTGTCTCAATCTCCTCTATCATATTAAGCCATAAAAATCAAATTTTTAGCTCTCTAGAATAAAATTTCATTTATGAGTTAGTTAGCCATTAATTAACCGGGTTTTACAAATTAAGTGAGAATGTGACTTAAAAAGAATATGAGGCAAAAAGTGTTAATTGGTTGCCTTTAATTCTGGTACAAGAGACAAGTAATTGTTGACAAAGAAAATAAATAAATAAATAAAAATAAAGTGAAGGTTAAAGAATCAAACTATTCCGATTTAGATTTAATTCTGCAACTCTCACATCCACACGCATGGCACAAAATTAAAACTACTACTAAAAGGGAAGCTTCATGTCATATCTGGGTATATGTACATAACACCTTTTTTTTAAAAAAAAAAGTACGTATATCTTCTTAAAATAATATAGTAATGATGCTATATAGTCACAAAATGCATTCTAAACTAGGAAAAAGTTTACATCATTGACAATATGTGCATAGGTGAAGCTAGGAATTTACCAAGAAAAAACATGGATGAGAACTGCAGAAACAAAATGATAAGTTGATAACTATCATATAGAAACATACTCTAGTAAACAACCAAAACAATATAAATTACAAAAGCGTATCTATGGTCGGTATATAAGCTATACATCATATCAAATATATATATAATCTGTACATGGGTTATTAATAAAAAAGTAATTTTAAGAAAAAACATGGATGAGAAACTGCAGAAACAATTTGCTTACATCATTGTTTATCATGGATGAGAACTTATTACTTTTTTTATTAATCAATTTCTGTATCATAGGATAATTATCAATATTTGCAAGATTATTTTTCTTAGCAGACTAATCTTTTGAGGATTAAAATAGTGATATACTTGAGAAAAATTTAGCTCTGTGCTAAAACAAAATCTCCACAGAAAGGTCTCATCCATAAATTACTTCAAGTTATAGAAAAATACAGCCTAACACTATAACAGTAGGAGATAATATCAGGTCATTTTAATATGAACACACGTGTAAATTGTGTAAATTACTTAAAAGCAAAAGCTTAATGCGATTTACCATTCTAAACTCTATTCTGTTAATGACTTAATCATAGTACTAGACTCATTATACTCAACCCTAGCCCATGTTTAAAATGGATACACATTTGCTATAGAAAAAACATTCACACATTTGCTATCAAAAGAAGAGATGTACCTCCTCACTATGTCCCTGTGGTAAGTAATAAACAAGAATTTTCACTTAAGGCAAAGAGACAAGAGGGCCAGCATAAAAAGAAGACAAAAAAGGTTAAAGGTGAAATATTGAGCTTGATGAATGATGAAACCATATAATTAACCATCCATGATTAATTAATAGGAAAAGATTAAGTGAAAAGATAAAACAAAGATTACAAAACTGAGTGCTCTTGCATTTCCTTGAGGTGCTTCATCTCAGCAACTAGAGTTTGACCCCGCAACAACACTAACACCACAAGTTTTAACCTTTTCTTCTAAGGAAGCCATTAATGCTACACCACTCTCTATGTTTTTAAACATAAACCACCCAAAAAAAACCTTTTTTTCTACTTCTTCATAAGCAACTTTAAAAAAAACTTCACATAAACTTCACCCCCACCAAACCAAACATGCCCCCAAAACACAAGTTTCAAATGAGGATGATTTTCACTACCCCGTTTTCACAAACACAAGTGGTGCATAGAAAACATAATAGGGGGTGTTTGAGCTGGGACCATATACTGGTATTAATATTAATAATGTCGTTGTTAACATGAGAATGAGAAATTATCTTGTAATTCAATATTTTGCAGAGGTTGCACGAAGAATGTGAGAAATTATTTGATAAATTAGCAGGGAAAAAGTCTTTGCTGAGGAACCTGGATGATGTTGGCAAAGAAATGCAAGTACACGACGAGAGCGGTGCTGTGAGCTGTAGCGGTGACGGAGCCGACGGTGCCGTCAGAAAAAGTCTTTGCTGGAGGAACTGGGTTCTTCTTCTTCTTTGTCCAGAAAGAGAGGAGAAAAACGGAGAACGGCTAGCGGCTGCTGGTGCGTGCTGCTATGCGTGAAGACCGACGGAGAGGAGGCACGGCTACGAGAAAGGGAGATGATGATGATAGAATGCGGCTGTCCGGTAGAAAATTAGGGGTGAGGTTACTCTTTAGATTTTTTTTCTGGGTATGAATAGGGAAGTTGAAATTAGATTAGGGTTCATCACAAACAAAGTAATTTTGCAGTGTATATGAATAATGAAATGTATTTTAGTTTTGATTTTTAAATTGATTCAGATATAAAATTATAAACTAAAGTTAATTAAATTTTGATTAAATTAAAAGGATTAGGGTAATTTTTGTCCAATATAAAAGAAAAAGGATATTTAAGTCTTTTTATTAAAATTAAATAAAATTTATTTTTTATTTTTATTAAAGTATAAGGGTGATTTAGTAAAAGCATTGATATAATTTATATTTAAAAAAAAGAAAAATTAATTATTGACGTGGAAAATATAATCCACATGTCTTGTTCTAATTTGTCTACATTTTTATTATATCAGTACGTATGAATTTATCATCGTACCGTAGCAAACATATTTTTTTAATTATAAATTAAAAAAAGTAAGCCATATTTAACCATGGCAACCATTATCATCTTCTCCAGAAATACACAAGTACACCGGAATAAGCCATATTTAACAAAATTTTTTTTAATTATAAATCGTATTTTATTTTGAAAAAAATTTTAAAAAATATAAATAAATTTTTTCAAAATAAAATACGACTTATAATTAAAAAAATTCTTATTAAATATGGCTTATCTTGGTGCACCTGTGTATTTTTGGAATGGTTGTCATTGTTAAATATGGCTTATTTTTTTTAAAAAAATTCTTGAAGAAGCTATGCTTGTTGTGTATTTTTGTGTATTCCTATATACTGTTTGCAGATCTATATACTATTTAAAGATGATGATAATGGATTAAAATGGATTAAAACACGGATTTCAAAAAACTTAAAGGGAGTTTGCTGTAACACCCTAACTTTTAGCACGTCATGATCGTACCAAAAGTAAGGCGTTACGGACCTGATTTCCTTTATTATCTATTTTATATTGAGCCTTTACGTCGATATCGTGTTTCAGTTTATAAGAAAATACCAGGATATTATTTTTAGTAATTAAAATCATACAATTATTAATAATAATAAATGCTATACAAATGAATTCAATATAAAACTTGAAGACAATACCTATCCCTCTGAACAAAATAAAAGCTAAAGCAACAAGGACGAGGAAATTCTATAAAAACAACAGGTATCACAAGTAAATCTACTAATCGTCAGGAGTTTCATACTGAATCTTCGAACCTGTCACTGGAAGGGTGGAAGATTTTGGGGTGAGAACAAACCACACATTCTCAGTAGGGAATGAAAATGCCGTAAAAGTAATGAATTTAATGCAAACAGTTAACTTACTTAGTAAAACTATTTCGTTAAACCTTTGGAAATAATTTTATTTCTACTTTAGATAAGTAATTACTTTTCTTTAAATTTCTAAACTCAAAACAGATTTTAATCACAAAATTAGTCATACTAACCATCTCTCAGCCACATAATTATTTTTCAACCACAACATCTTACCTCAATACATCCGTGAACTAACAGCACAAGTAAGGGATTCAAACCAACATACAAACAAGTCAAACAGCACAATCACAGAGAAGTAATACAAGCAAACACAACCAAATACAAATAAACAACATGATGCATGTCTATTCCTAATGTAGGCCATGGGCTCATGTGTCGGTTGCCTACCCGCTCCCGACATTACCCGGGCACAAGTCTCAGGTATGGCTTTCCAGATGCATACAGTGTGCTTATAAGTCATACGGCTAGGCCGCATACAGTGTGACTTTAAGTCGTACAGCTGGGTCGCATATAGTGTGACTTTCCAAATCAATAAACATACATTTGGAAAACAGTTCTCAGTGTGTGAGTGTCCCCACTTTACATTTGACACTGAGGCCCAAACAATGTCACATCTGCTCTCCTGTGGCAGACAATCTCTTTAATTAATACATTCTTTTGATCTTTGTTCTTTGCTCTCCTATGGCAGAGATTCCTTTTCTTAATAAACCGAACTCAAATAATTTTTATTTAAAACCAACGTCACTCTTTATAACTTTTTCCAAACCTCCGAAACTACTTTATTTACAAGAAGTTCTTCTTTCATACAAAAACCAGTTCTTACTTAACTATGATTTTCTCAAACCAACTTCAAAATCATTTCAAATTTAAACCTCTTTCAAAAGACTAAAAGAATCATTTTTGATAAATCAATAAAACTCATTCCTACTATCTCAAATCGTTTCAAATGCAGATTTATTTTCAATATCAAATTAACTCCAAATCAAGAAAAGAAAATCATTTTACATAGTATTCAATTAAACCGACTTTCCAACTCAATAATCAGAATTCTAAACAATTCCATCAAAATAAAAAAACCAACATCAGTCACAGCCTCAATTCAACCAGTCGCAATTTAATTTCATCAATTAACCACTCACAACAACAAAACTAGTCACGAGACATTTATAAATTATTTGCACTTATTCACTAAACTTTAATGGCATTCATTAATTAAAACGATTAATTTTAAAATAAAATCTCCTACCTCCGTATGAAATCAAAATCAACGAAAGTTCTGGAAAAATTTTCTGATCGAACTGTTGGAGAGAAAAGTGTCAGAAATCATCTGCGCCTCCTAGAATTCCAGTTAGTCGAACTCAAGGGAAAGAGGAGCTACGTCACCGTCAATTTTCACCGAATAAAAGTAACATCAACGTATAGAAAAGGATGATATGAACACTTTTACCGAATTAGATTTTTTATTAGAGTTACGAATCGTAAGAAATCGAAACTGAAAAGTTACGGTTTCATGATTCCGTTCTCTTCTCTCTCTCACGGTGTTTCTCTCTTTCTTTACCATCTTCCTTTCGGTGGAAAATGAATGGATAAGGAGTAAGCTATATATATACATACATACATGACACGTTTAATTTTCTTTTCCTTGATTCCCTAATGGCTTCGGCCAATTTATACGGAACTAAGGAACTTTACTTAATAATAATAATAATAATAGCATATGATATGATATGTATATATTCATATGGCTTTCCGCCAAATGAATGTAATGATACATATAATAACAATAACAATAGTAATAACTAAGGAAGTTTGTATAATAATAATAATAATAATAATAATAATAATAATAATAATAATAATAATAATAATAATAATTCTTTTATTTTTTTCAAAACATGTCATTATAATAAAATACTTTAAAAATTCTAATAGATTTTAAATTTAAAGTATTATAAAATTTAATTTAATTATTTTTAGGAGAATAATTTATTTTAAATAAAATAATAAATCATAAATAACTTATTATTTAATTTTCAAAAACTCGGGTTGTTATATTCTACCTACCTTATAAAAATTTTCGCTCTCGAAAATTGATATAAGATGGAAGAAGTTCAAACTAGCTTTAATTTTGAACACATTAGAAAAAAAAGTAAAATATTTTAGCATATATAGGATGTAACATATAAAAAAAAGCTTTAAGGTCTCGATATATATATATATATATATATATATTATACAGTTTTCAAACCCAAGATATTCTTATGGCTTAAAAATATAGGAAAAAAAGTCTAGCACAAACCGAAAGATACAAGATAGGCTAGTATTAGAATGACAGATATATCGTTTGCACACTGAACTCATACCAACTTTAGAGCTTCAGCAGCCTAAACTTCAACATGACGTAACTTCAATATTTCCAACCACATACACCATATTAAACAGATTCTCCGCGAATTCTCAACCTCATCAAACACTCCGCAACCCACTAACAGGCACAAGTCTAACATCAACAAAACTTCTTCGCAAGAATCAAGCTCCTCAACATCCTATAACGTCGCACACTTACAAACTCCACCTTCCGCGTCTGCACAATGTATCCTAAAGAACTAACATATCGCTTGATATGTCTAACGATCACACATGTCACCAACACAAGTCTCAAATCACTCAAAAGGATACAAGACCTCAGAGAAAGGACAAGCAACAAGGACAATGTTCACAAAGATTTCTACGTTTCTCTTTGATGCATCAACAAGTCCAAAGTTACATCAGAGAATACATGAGCCAAGGAAAGGAGTTTAAACAGGACAAGATAGATATCCAAAGAATCACACGTTACTCTAAAACAAGCTTTAGTTACCTAAAAGGATATCAAACTTAAGAAGAGAAGAAGAAAATTTATGGATGGGGTTCACAGGAATTCAAGAGAATGTTTAAGAACACTATCAGGTAGGAAATAGTTCAAAATGTAAGGTTTGAGACAAGAACTTCAAAAGAACCAAATTTAATCAGAATGAGATATACATAAGATGCAAGACATGAAGCAAAAGAACCAAACCACATCTTAAGTAAAGCAAATATCTCTGGGAATTCAAGTAAACATATGCAGTTAAAATCAAATGAAAATAGTATATGAATAAGGACCAAGATTGGGGAATAATTAGTTCACTTTCCAAGAAAGAAACCCCAAACAAAACTTCAAGATAAACCACAGAAGAACAAGATACGTGACCGAGCAACCCCGAGATGCAACTTCTAACGTTCCCAAAACCCATAATTCGTATCACCTATTAATTCTATTTCGCCTATGACAATCCATTAGTATTTCCGTATGCACAAATCATTAGTATTAAGTTGGCCAGACCTAATACCATGAGAGATACAACAGTCAACTAATAGCATTAATCAATAGACAATAATGCATTTGAACTCAAACTCTTGTCATTAGGACAAGTCCTACTGCATGAGAGACACTCAGAGTATGCAGTAAAGCATAATCAGTCCATTCCCAAGGCTCTAACGGCAACGAACTGTTCTGATACCATAATGTAACACCCTAACTTTTAGCACGTCATGATCATACCAAAAGTAAGGCGTTACGGACCTGATTTCCTTTATTATCTATTTAATATTGAGCCTTTACGTCGATATCGTGTTTCAGTTTATAAGAAAATACCAGGAAATTATTTTTAGTAATTAAAATCACACAATTATTAATAATAATAAATGCTATACAAATGAATTCAATATAAAACTTGAAGACAATACCTATCCCTCTAGACAAAATAAAAGCTAAAGCAACAAGGACGAGAGAACTCTATAAAAACAACAGGTATCACAAGTAAATCTACTAATCGTCCGCAGCTTCATACTGAATCTTCGAACCGGTCATTGAAAGGGTGGAAGATTTTGGGGTGAGAACAAATCACACGTTCTCAGTAGGGAATGGGAATGCCGTAAAAGTAATGAATTTAATGCAAATAATTAACTTACTTAGTAAAACTATCTCGTTAAACCTTTGGAAATACTTTTATTTCTACTTTAGATAAATAATTACTTTTCTTTAAATTTCTAAACTCAAAACAGATTTTAATCACAAAATTAGTCATACTAACCATCTCTCAACCACATAATCATTTTTCAACCACAACATCTCACCTCAATACATCTGTGAACTAACAGCACAAGTAAGGGATTCAAACCAACATACAAACAAGTCAAACAGCATAATCACAGAGAAGTAATACAAGCAAACACAACCAAATACAAATATGTAAACAACATGATGCATGTCTATTCCTAATGTAGGCCATGAGCTCATGTGTCGGTTGCCTACCTGCTCCCGACATTACCCGGGTACAAGTCCCAGGTATGGCTTTTCAGATGCATACAGTGTGCTTATAAGTCGTATGGTTAGGCCGAATACAGTGTGACTTTAAGTCGTATAGCTGGGCCGCATATAGTGTGACTTTCCAAATCAATAAGCGTACATCTGGAAAACAGTTCTCAGTGTGTGAGTGTCCCCACTTTACATTTGACACTGAGGCCCAAACAATGTCACATCTACTTTCCTGTGGCAGGCAATCTCTTTAATTAATACATTCTTTTGATCTTTGTTCTCTGCTCTCCTGTGGCAGAGATTCTTTTTCTTAATAAACCGAACTCAAATAATTTTTTATTTAAAACCAACATCACTCTTTATAACCTTTTCCAAACCTCCGAAACTACTTTATTTACAAGAAGTTCTTCTTTCATACAAAAATCAGTTCTTACTTAACCATGATTTTCCCAAACCAACTTCAAAACTATTTCAGATTTAAACCTCTTTCAAAAGACTAAAAGACTCATTTTTGATAAATCAATAAAACTCATTCCTACTATCTCAAATCGTTTCAAATGCAGATTTATTTTCAATATCAAATTAACCCCAAATCAAGAAAAGAAAATCATTTTACATAGTATTCAATTAAACCGACTTTCCAACTTAATAATCAGAATTCTAAACAATTTCATCAAAATAAGAAAACCAACGTCAGTCACAGCCTCAATTCAACCAGTCGCAATTCAATTTCATCAATTAACCACTCATAACAACAAAACTAGTCACAAGACATTTATAAATTATTTGCACTTATTCACTAAACTTTAATGGCATTCATTAATTAAAACGATTAATTTTAAAATAAAATCCCCTACCTCCGTATGAAATCAAAATCAACGAAAGTTTTGGAGAAACTTTCTGACCGAGCTGCTGGAGAGGAAAGCGTCAGAAATCATCTGTACTTCCTAGAACTCCAGTTGGCCGAACTCAAGGGGAAGATGAGCTACATCACCATCAACTTCGACGGACAAAAATAACGCCAACGTGTAGAAGAGGAGGATATGAACACTTTTTACTAGATTTTTTATTGGAGTTACGAATCGCAAGAAATCGAAACTGAAAAGTCACGGTTTCATGGTTCCGTTCTCTTCTCTCTCTCACGGTGTTTCTCTCTTTCTTTACCATCTTCCTTTGTGGCGAAAATAAATGGATAAGGAGTAAGCTATATATATACATACATGACACGTTTAATTTTCTTTTCCTTGATTCCCGAATGGCTTCGGCCAATTTATAGGGAACTAAGGAACTTTAAATAATAATAATAATAATAAGGGATAAGTATTATTTTGGTCCCTCACGTTGAGGGTCGGAATCGAATCCGTACCTGATGTATATTTTGATTTAAAATCATCCTTAAAGTCGTATTTAAATTTAAAATCGTCCTTTCTAATAAAATTTTTTAATTTATTCCTAAACTACCCCTATAATAAAAAAAATTATAAAATTTAAAAAAAATAAAAGAAAACACGGTGAGGGGGGAAGAGAAAAAGGGTATTCGAAGGGAGGGGGGAGGGAAAGGGGGAAGGGGGGAAGGAGAAGGGGGGAAGGAGAAGGGGGAGGGGAAGGGGGGAAGGGTGGGCATCACTGCCACCGTCGCCGCCGCTGTGCCGTTAGGAGGGAGATCCGAGGGAGAGAGAGAAAGCGTGGAGTTGAGAAGGAAAGGGGGAATGGGGGAAGGAGAAGGGGGAAGGGGAAGGGTGGGCATCACTGCCATCGTCGCCGCCGCTGTGCCGTTAAGAGGGAGATCCGAGGGAGAGAGAGAGAGAGAGAGTGGAGTTGAGGGAGCAGAGAAGCGCGCCGCCACCTCCAGATGCCCTTGCCGCCGCCGAGGAGAAGGAGAGGAAGAGGATGGGATGCTGTCCGCGCCCTGCCACCGCGTCAGTTCCCCGCCGCCGTGCTGCTTCGCTGTCTATGGGGAGTCGCTGCCGATCCGCTACGAGCCGCCATCGCAAGTCAACAACGAAGAGAGAGCCACGAGGAGGAGGATCGCGCCACCCAGTCGTCGTCGTCCTCGCTGCGCCGCCGTCGAGCCCACTGAGCAGAAGCCCATCACCGCCGTTCGCGCCTCTATCGCCGTCTGAGAAGCTTCCATGGCCGTTGCCGTCGAGCCCACTGAGCAGAAGCCCATCACCGCCGTTCTGCTTTCTTGCTTTCTATTTTTTTTTCTTTCTGTTTTTCGTGTTCTTGGTGGTGGTGGTGGTGGTGTTGTTGGTGTTGGTGTTGGTGGTGGTCTTGCTTTCTGTTTCTGTTTCTGCTTTTTGTTTGGTGTGGTTTGGTGTTGTTTGGTGTTGTTGCTGTTGTTTGGTGTTCTTGGTGGTGGTGGTGGTGGTGGTGGTTGTGGTGGTGCTGGCTGTGGTGCTGGTTGTGGTGGTGGTGGTGGTGTTGGTGTTGGTGTTGGTGGTGGTTGTGGTGGTGCTGGCTGTGGTGCTGGTTGTGTTGGTGTTGGTGGTGGTGGTGGTGGAGGAGGTAATTGTGCTGGTAGTGGTGAGGATATATTTGTCCAAAAAAAATTAAAAGGACGATTTTAATACGAAAAAAAACGTTAAGTATGATTTTAAATCAAAATATACATCGGGGACGGGTTCGATTCCAACCCTCAACATGAGGGACCAAAACAATACTTATCCCTAATAATAATAATAATAATAATAATAATAATAGCATATGATATGTATATATTCATATGGCTTTCCGCCAAATGAATGTAATGATACATATAATAATAATAACAATAGTAATAACTAAGGAAGTTTGTATAATAATAATAATAATAATAATAATAATAATAATAATAATAATAATTCTTTTATTTTTTTCAAAATATCTCATTATAATAAAAATACTTTAAAAATTCTAATAGATTTTAAATTTAAAGTATCATAAAATTTAATTTAATTATTTTTAAAAAAATAATTTATTTTAAATAAAATAATAAATCATAAATAACTCATTATTTAATTTTCAAAAACTCAGGTTGTTATATTCGCCGGGGGTAAGACGGACTTTATAATTTGTATATAATAAAAAAAATCGTATTTGGAGAATTAAAGTTCAAAAATTGTGTTTGAAAAAATATGAATTTTTTTTAGTTTATTTTTAAAAAAAATTCACAAACGTATAGAGGTAGAAAAAAAACATCTTTTTTTAAAGTTATAAATTATATTTTTTTAAATTTTTTTAAAAAATATATATTTTACGTAATAAATAAATAAATAAAAAAATATTTTTATATAGCTATATTTAAACATAACTAATAAATAAAAAGATTTATATAAAATATTCAAACATAAAATTATTTTTAATTTTTTGTAAAATCTTTTAAAAAAGATAACTTAAAAAGATATTTTTTTTAGAAATTCACCCAAATAATCTTTTTTATTTGATAAGATATAAATAAATTAGAAAATTTTTTAAGTATTGATAGCAAAGAATTGGTGTGTGCAACTCTTTTAAGTATTTATATGTAAATTATAAATATATATACGTGAAAAAATTTATTGAGTATTGATGGTGACTCGAAAAATAAATGTATTTCTAATCTTCACCCATTATTTTACTGAATTTAGTTACTATTTAATATTTATTACTCTTTGAGTCAATAATTCTCTCCACTCTTTTAAGGTTACGAGAGATTCGAACCAGTCAATAAACCGATAAAATTACTGGTTCAATAGTTTATTGGTTAAATTGAAGTTTAATCAATTTAATTGAATATTAAATAGAATAATTCTAAATAGCAAAAATAATTTCAAACAACAGCGAAAATAATTATCCAATAATCCATCAAAAAATCTGTTATTTTTTCTCTTCATCATGGCATGCACCTATTATTAGATGTCTTAAATATTTAAATAATATTTCTTTATATGCTATAACTTTTGAACAATTATTGTTTACATATTGATGTAAGCTTTTTTTGTCCTTTACTAAACTATTCTATCAGCCTTGTTATGAATGGAATACCGCTGAATCACTCTCTCCTACGAGGCTTTCCTCTTTCCTATACTTAGAACTTGGAAAAATCGATTCTTGCTTTTCATCCTTTACTTTAGTATTAGGCTGCTTCTCTGCTTAGGTAGCATCTCTATCGGCTAGTGAGCTAGTCACTACTATAGTTTTGAAAGCGTTTACGTGCCCCTATGTTCGTTCCAAGACCTGGTTTAAAGCTTTCAAGCAGAAAGGCAGACGGGATGATCATTATAATATTCACAACCCAGCTAATCAATTTCAAATTTCAAATTCTCTATGGGTGGCTAGGGTTCTTTGTTCTTTCAATTTCAAATTTTCTTCGGTTTTAGAGATGAGAGGGGTGGGAGTGGGACTGGGCTTCAGTTTCAGTTTCAAAATCCAAGTATTATCAAAATCCAAGCATAGTGCTTACCGGCAGCAAGGATGAAGGAGAGTGACTGCGACAACAGAGGAGACGGCGACATCGGCTAGGGTTCTTCACGTTGTTCCTTCAATTCCAAAATTTAACTTCAGCATTAGTTTAAAATAAAAATTATTTTAAGTCATTAGTTATTTAATGCAAAATTATAATTAATTGTAGAGGAATACATTAAATAACTAGCAAACTAAACTAATTTTTATTCTATTTGGCATATGTTATAATGAAGAGAAATAGATAGAGAATTACGAGCATCAACTATTGATAAAGAAAATAATAGAGGAGCAAGAGCAAGAAACTAAGAACAAGAAGAACCAAGAACAACAAGGTAGTTACTCTGTGGAAGAAAGAACAACCGTTGGTCATGGTGGTGCAACAGCGACGGCAAAGGCAGTGGACATTGCTCCTCGTCTGACATCTTTTCTTGAGAAAGATGAATCTTTTCTTACTCCTTGGGGTTTGAATTACAATTCTTAATAAAGTTCTTCAAACCAACAAGGAAAAAAAAGCTACCATCAATTTCAACCTGAGTCGTCGTTTTTCATTAGAGTAGTAAAATTCTTAATTCAATTCAATTCAAACCAGTTCTTTTTTTTTTCTTTTATAATTCTTGATTATTAATGAAATCATTAAACTTTTTATTTTATTAATGATTATTATCAGTATCCAAAGTATTTTGGAAGTCATTGTTATTATCCGCCGTGACCTAATCAATCTGATTCGAATAAACCTAATAATTCATAAGGTATGTGAAAAGACTGATTTTTTTTTGTTTTTTGTTTATATATAACAATTTGATGAATGAACAATGTTAGCTTTATTTATTGGTTTGACATTCCAATTTTACAAACTAGCTTCACAAATCACAGTTATTATTTATACATTCAAATTAATGTTACAATCAAATACATATCACCCTATCTTTAGATTAAAGGTGTATGTTAATTTTTCGTACTAGTTGTTTATGAGTTTTTAGAGTATGTATGTATCTTTATAATAGTTATACCCGTTGATGTGTATTGATATGCAAATTATGTTTAATCTTTACTATTCTTTAAGCTATCTTTTAAATTGTTCAATTATAATATGGTATCATATTCTATTTTATATTTGTTGGGTCACATGTATATCGCATATTTCAATTTTAAATATTCAGTTTTAGATGTTTTAGAAAATATGATATATTTGTTAAATATAATTTTGATTTTCTTTATTAAGCTAGTTTTTAAAATTGAATTAGATTATTCGATTAATTTTAGTTCAACTATATATCAAGAAATATACAAATGAATAAGTTGATGGAATATATTCAGAACTTACTCTCCTCTTTCCTCTTTTTTTTTTAAAGGTTTGTTGACTACGATGACTAGAAGAGGTCTTAATAGCGTGAATGTGAGAGAGCAAGGAATGAAACATGAAGAAAGTAATTAATTCTGATAATTCTTTATAGTTAGTATTCGAGGTAGTTTAGTTTAATTTATTCTTGTTAGTTGGAACTTGGAATTAAATATGGGTCTAGATTCTGATTTTTCTGCGACGTTTGGAATATTTATAGTAATTAATTTTTCTTTATCAGATGCTGGAGAAGGTGTTGACGATGACTGGTAGGGAGATTATGGATTACAACTTCAGAAAGGTTGCTGCTTTGAAGGAGCGCATTTAGGAGCTAGAAAAACAGGTTTCGACCCCTCTGTACCAACAAATTCGCGAGCTTCAGGCTGAAAACGACACAATCCGGCATGAGGTAGAAATGTTTCGGACCATTTTCGATGAGTGAACGTTGAACTTAATTTAGTACAGTTTAGGACTGGTTGGGTCTCCGCAGTATCATTTATGATGTAATCTTCTCTTGAGTTGCCTGGGTTTAACTTTCTCCTGTTTGAAATTGTAGTTGCATGTGTTGCGTGGGTCATCGCTAAACCTTAAATGTTGTTTGTTAAGCGTTGGGTTTGTTACCCCTTGGTAATGACGTTAAATGTTTTTTTTTCAGTGACTTTCCTAACTCTACTGGATCGATTCAAATTATTTTCGGTTAATCTACTTGTTTGCCATACGAAACTATTGATTGGTCCAGGTGGCAGCAATTTCTGATTCAACATTCGTTACGCAAGAGTTGCTACTAGTTCTCATTCCGTTGGAACCCGTCTGAATTTGCCGGTACGGAATAAACCTGGGGAATTTAACAAGTTGCTCTGCGTTAATACTTTGTTTTCCGTTACATGCCTAGCTGCATGGAAGAATCTCAGAGATGCTAAGACATGGCTCTGCTCTAATAACTTATTTATTTTTTATTCCTAACATATTCGAACTTTTGGTTTGTGACCTGATTTTTCCTTATAGAAAATTAATTGTGTTACATTTCCTCCCGACTGCGAACTTGAAAAATGATACCATGTTTTTTTTTTTTTGCATTCGGGTGCATACCTATATTGTCATGCGATACCATGCATCTTGCACCATATAGCTTTCGTGGAGTTGTAGCATGATGATGCTACTATTAACAACTTCATATCTCCTTCAGGTTGTCATCACAGTTTAACTATGTACATTCAAATGCCATCCATCCAGCGAGGATGCAACCTACACAGTTAAAATTCTTACATGTTTCTACTCTGCCTATGGGCAAACCCAAAAAATCATTTAAACCACCGGAAACTTAACAGCCGGGCTATCCAAAAATCAAACGTCCCCACGCTTCCAAAACAACAGATCAGAACATAAAACAGTTGCCCCATCGTATCCAAAGTAGATGGGTGATCCAAAAGACAAGAGGCCACACAGGGTGGATGACAAAATATGTTTCGTAGCGGCTTGGCCTAGCAAACGTCACGCATACTCTACATGTCTTCAGTCTGCCAGTGTTCAAATGCTTTGGAGACCAACTGCTGCGCAAGGAGGTTGTGAGACTTCATAACCAAGTCTACCGCCAAGCGCATCCGAGTGGCAGCGTTGACATGCTGAGAAAGCTCACAATAGCAATTGAAAATAGCTTAGTCAGTTTCTGGTTGTGGACTTAATTTGATACGACACTATAACTTGAAACTGAGTCAATGGTTACTCTGTCCGGCCCTCTTACTTGAACCCCGTAGTCCTGCCACATGTGCGCTCGAATCATCCACTGAGCGACCCAGATGCCACAATCCATGCTGCGATGGCAAAAGTTGTTGTTAGTTAGGGACGGATTTACGGGTGGACATGAGAATTACAAACCATAACAGTAAATGGTTGCCAAATTAATACTGACCGTATGGAGAATAGGAGTGTGGAGGATCTTACGAGGCTGCTGCCTGCTAAGGCACATCAGGCTCTTCAAACTCGAACACCGAGAAGCGTGGTCGCATCACCCCAGGCCCGGTGAGCCAGGACTTGCCTAGTGTCATTCCCTCCAGGGATAGCGCCTACAAAACGTTAACCAAAAACATCATCACTGAACGGTTCTGGATGGAGATCACAAACAGTGGGTTTATCGACTTGTTCCATAGGAGTAGAACATCTTACGACGCGGAGCATAGCCGTTTTCCTTGCGTCGTCTTCACGAGGGTCTCGGAGGGAGTCTAGGTAAATAAGCTTTTGCCGCAGGACGTCGATTATCATTAGGTACCAGTGTTGGTCGCACCACACGGGCTGATACACCTGTGAACAACAGAAAGCCAGACTCAAAGTGCAACGTTATCGACAATGTGCATGCACGATGTGAGTACGACATCACTGGAGGAGTAGACCATACCCGGGTCACCTGGTCGACCTTGCTACACATGTAGTTGTTACGTATCGAAGTGACGTTTGCCGTGGTCAGAGACCGTCCGCCGAGTGCAGCTTGCTGAACAGAGGAAAAACAGAAAAGCGTGAGACTGAGAATTTCAATATTATCAGCAGTTACAAGTCAAGATTAATATCATCATCACACCTAAACCTTCAGCCGAGTATATAGATGTAAATGGTTTTGCATGTAGATAGTAATTCTGAAGTTACCCTTTCTCTTACGTGGAATAATTCTTTTAAATTAATAACATATACGATCAGTTTTTGTTATACACGAGTTATAGGCACTTTATAACTTTCATAATGAACTACTCATTCTGTGAGAGAATGTTGACTTTACAATGCAGCTAGAAATAAAAATGTCAAAATGCTTACATGGCTAAAGCTCCTGAAATAATAACTCTAGTAAGTTTTACCTAAGTAGTTTTAGTCGGATGGGAAAAAATAAAACTACCTTTTCGAGGATAAAATAGGAGATACATATCAGAGGAAAGAGCCATGAAAGTGCAACATAAGTTAATCACCGTATTTCTTCGATTAGCATCGTAAAGGGAAAAACAGAAAGAACTAATCCATGGCTACGAAATATGTGACGGACCTTACTTCTTTATGTCATCTTGTGACTGTAGCTAAGATGCTAATGCTTCACAACATTTTAAAAATTGATACACAGGAGTATAAATTTATTAACATTGCAAAAATGTTGTGGAAAAATGAAATTCACGTGTGTGTTTTTACATACCAAAATGATGGGCAAATGCTTAGGCAATGACGGAAAATAGATTACTCTCCAAAAGTAAAATATATTGAAACCAGAAAAAAGGACTCTATTCAGTTACACCTTATGGGGGTTTAACAAAAAAATGTTGAACCCTGTAATCCTGGTCTACGATGACTAAGCACGCGTAAAGTTGAAGCCAACGCAACAGTCTGCACATCGCGCGTGGCCAACCATGGTAAACAGTATGCGTCTCTAGATGGAGATACTAGCCTAACTAAGTCAAATAATGCTTCTACCCTGAATGTGTGCATATTCTTACCATGAACGTCGTCGGCATAAACCAAGCGTCTCCACTCGATGCTAGTGTGAGCATGCGGACCACTGTGTTCAGCACCTGCAATGATAACAAGACAGATAAACCGGTCTCGTGGATCATTGACAGTGTTCGCGAAATCGGGTAGGTCTGGTGACCGAAAAATGAATTAAACAGACCCTACTCATATCATCCACAACCTCCGTCTTCGGTGCCAAAGTCAAAAGCACTGCCCGGGTGGCATGGCGGTCCCCGGTATCTATCAGAATCTCACTATGATAACATGAACCAGTTACAACCGCTCAAAGAAGCAACAGAATAGATTTCAGAACAGAACGGTCGGATTGATTACCTATCAGGAAGAGCTCGCGTGAAGATATACGTGGCGACAGCCACCTCCACTCCTGACAGATTCATGTCATCGGTCGGGCGGAACACCAGGTTCATTGACTACATTCATACCAGCGAATTGGTTATGGCCGTTGAATTCTTAAACGTCATTGAATCCAAACTAGCTATGAAGTAGAAAACAGATAATGGAATTTACTTCCTCACCTTCAGAATGCTCCGTACCGTCACACTCACGGGGTTACCTATGCCGACGACTGCAGCTGTTCCCTTGGCAGGAAGACCCCTTCTTCGCCTAGCCGATAACATGGCTGTCTCCGTATCCTGATTTGCATGAAATTGCCACGGGATCTTGTCGGCATCGTCGTCGGTGGTTAGATCAACCTGAAATTGACGGGAGGGAATCGATGGGTAGACCCAAGGAAGGAATTAAAACGGCATAGATTTGGCTAAAAGGGTAAAACGAATCCTTCTTACATACGTACCAACTCTGGCATAATAGGGGATCGGGGCTGCTTAGAAACTGGGTCAGGTTTCTCCATACCCTTCTTTGACCTCTTCGTGATGAAGGGGATGTGGTCGACGGTGAATGTGGTATCCAAGACAGGACTCCATACCTGCTTCTTTGGTCTGGATGGTTTGCATATTCCACTGCTTTTGCTCACTTCATCCTTCTTTCGCGTGGTGTTGGAGACCTTGCTCCTGCGGTTGTGTTGATCGCGCCTGCAACTCGCGCATTGCCCTCCAGGTGGGACCACACGCGGCGCCGATGACCGCCTCTCCATGAGAAGCTGGATCGTGTCTCTTATCTCCGACACCACCGTATCATGTCGCGATATTGCATAAGACAAATGCCGAAGATCGGACTGCAGCCCGGAAATGATGCTTACCACACTCTTCGCTATGGGGCTGCATTCCTGCAAAGTATGTACATTCCCTGTTACAGCTACACACTCGGTATGGCACATAAAGAATAAGGTGCAAGTGTCGATTATCATACTGACATGACTAGGACCTCGACTGGCAGAGCCGCAACTCCCAGCAGACCACGCTGGTTCATTCAGTCCACCCAGTGGTTCCCTGCAATAAGTGTGTGTGCAGCCATTTTTCATCAACATAGAGTATTCATGATGCAATCCCCAACAGTATCATGTACTACGGAAAAAAAGGGAATTTACATACATACTCACTTGACCGGGCTAGCTACACGCCTTTTCCTTGCACATGACGATGAGCATTTGGAATCGGAACCCGTCTGACGCGGCAATGACCGCCTTAACGGCTTTCTCAGATCTCCGCTTCGGGTCTCACCAAACGATAGCCGACGGGAACGCCTGCAACACACAAAATTTGACTTCCACGGTTTACATTACTTACACTTTTATCAGATCCTTCATATTCACGTGTCACATTTTTAGGTGAAAAAGAGTAAGCATTAAAGAATAATTATATTCTCAAATTTACGGCAGAAGACATTCTTGAAAATCCAAAGGGAAACAACCCTCCTTTAGTCTTCTTTCCTAACTCGAACGGGTCGGGGCAGACAAATTTTTTCGACACCTATGTGATGGTCATCGTCCCATGATTACAATTTTTACATTGGATGAATAAAATAATGTCACGAATCTCCATTTTGAAGCTCTGGTAAAACCCAAAAAATAAATTCTGGAAAAGATACATACTTTTTCCTCCCCTGTATATGATAACATGGTCTACTTTAATTGATCATCATGATTAGCACATGGAAGAAATTCGTATATGATATCTAGCAACAAAAAATCTTCCACCCTAGTTACACGGCGCCGAGAAGAGTTAGACGAAAAAAGGTTGTCAAGTCACCCAATTGCTTCTATTATTGCTACACAATGATGAAAATATGCATCTGATGTGCCGATCCAGCATTTAATTAATAAAAAGTTTAAAAGAGAAAAGAAGGAAAAATCTCAATTACCAGCATGGATGGCTACAACTTAAATCCTTAGAACACAGACTTGAGATAAGTAAATAGGAGCAGGGAAATGGATGGTACTTGATTAATTTTCAGGCCTTTAAATATCTATGTTCAACTCTCTGTGCCAGTAGTGATATTGCACACGGTGAACACCTTAGAAATCATGCAGGTTTCAAAAAAATTCCTTTCCCATTACTGAGTTATTTGAAATTGTTCTGCGCAGGACCCGAGTAACCCCGGCACATCACTCCGATCAGCTGTTTCCTTTAGATGTGGAAGGAGTTATTCTGTAAGTCCATGGGGCACTATTATACTTTATAATGACGCCATTCTCCTGAGGCTGTTGTTATATATAGCTTCTGACTCATATCATATGCTTCTACTAGCTTCAGAGTGTGGGAACATATTTTCTGGTTTAAAACAATATCCTAAGATACACAAATGGCATAAGATATTCTCTTAGAAGTGACTGACTTTAACTGGTTGTTCGTTGACTGCATCCGTTCTTTGTAGCTTTACTTCTCAAACACTGAAAACTCTATTTATAAGAACAAGTGGATTAAGCTCATGGCTTCTGAGTGATACTGCGAAGCTGCAGAAGAGGATAACTGACTGGAGATTTTGTTTTGCTTCTTATTCTAATCTCAAATAGGTAATTTGTCCATGTGATGCATTAATAGTGTAAGGGACAAAGGTCAGACCTCCATATTCTTCCTAAATGTGAACTTTGTCTACGAAATTGGACTAATGATTTGTACTTATTCCTCCTAACTGTTGTTCTATAACATAACTGTCTAACACATTGTTTGCTTGTATTATCCTTTGCTTTGAGAACATCTATAACAAACGTCGGTGACTTAAACTTACTATTCCGTCGAAACTCGAAACAACTGATGTATGTATTCTTAAGATGGAAGACAGTGAATTGTTTAATTCAAATCAGACGTAACCTAAAGGGCAGATGACGACATATAGGCGAGGAACAATTCTGGCTAACCTGAAGACAGCGGGGGATAAGGAGAGCGCCGCATCACCCGAGACGGATGTTCAAAACAGGCTCTGACAGCACCCTAGCTTCGCCAACCCTAACCAGCCCAGCATTCATCGGTGCAGAGCACCCTGGTGCAGCAGTGACCACCGACGGCCGCATAGATCGTAGGCTTTCTTCTCAGACAACCTTGCCCAGCGGCCTCTTCCCGGAGAATCCGACACCACCACGTCGACCTTACTGCTACGGGGTCTCCCGCGATGAGCCACCCCCAATATCGTGCACACTATACCCAACCCACCCACAACAGATACACCGGTCAACCCGACCCAACCACCCCTTTGAATACATTTAGGGCCTCACGAATCCGGTCTTGCCCAATGGATAGGCCCATTCACAAAACTAAATATAAACCATTTTCATTTGGATGTCAAAGTATGGTTTTCTCTGTTAGGCCCAAACAACAAATACACTTTGCAATTGCATGTGAAATCCTACTTTCCCTTTCATCTTTCGGACCAGGAATAACTAGCCCACCTTCAGCGGGCCCACTTCTATAGCCACAGAAGGCACGGGGGCCCAAGTAAAAAACTCAGGGAAGATCCTATTCACAGGAGGTTAAAGAAAGGAAAAATGTTCTGAAGAAGTTCACTAACGGCATGCCCCAACCCCCCCCAAGGGGAACCTAATCAGTAAACTAGTTCTTTTCCTATGCTAACTTTCCCTTGGGGTCTGTTGATGAACCTCAAACTCGTCACGTGGTGATTAAGTTCGTAAACTACAATTCACTCTGAATTAATCCCGTCTACTTTAACCCAAGTAATCCCTCCTTATTTCGCTTACCAACACCACAATACTGTCTAAACCAATTAACTACCTGTATGCACAACGTGACTAGTCAAGCAGTTGGCAGGGATCCAGTGAAACGATCAGGAATCTCACTAGGTCTCTCTACATAGGCCAAAACGTGATGCAGTGAACCATAAAAGACATCATGTTCGTAAATAAAAACAGTTAAAAAGGTTATACGAGTGCCATCTGTAAACAACTCACATGTTCTCCGAAGGCACGTGTCACGGGCACGGAGGAGTTGCTGGCACAAACACGGGGCCTTATCGTCTCTCAGAACACTATCATGGGGGTTGTAGCCTCTCCCACATGGCGCTCCATGTCGGCTACCATCGGTAGATTCCCGCGTGCCGCTCCAGATTCCCCACCAATCACAATGTCAGATTGGGCTATGCAAGATTCTTGACCTCGCTGTCTAGTGCAAGCGAGTTGTGAACAACCACATCAAAGCATTGTGAAAATAAGGCGAACCCGTGACTGGCTATCGCTAACACACTTTCCTTGAATTTACCAACTTGCCCATAATGCTTTCCTTAAACGGCGACAGAAATTCATCTCAATGTGTCGTTCCTATTTCATGCATGTCTACTCCCAATCATGAGTCGGTGTCCAAATTGGTCTTTTCATTGAACCCTTCTCCCGAAATGCCATTCAGCTCGCAGTATGTCTAGTCATTCTGCCTGTTTCATCCAACTAGGTTGTGGAGGGAAATTGTTTTCTTTTGGCGCCAAGGGAAGGCTACATGGGGAGGAAACATCAGAGGAATTGGCACAAAAACCAGCCTGGTTTTCGTGGTCTGGGAATCTAACCGGTTTGGCGGTCCAACCAAGCCCCCTTTGTCCACATTAATTTTTTTTCCTTTTCTAAACAAATTTACTTCTATCTGATTCGAGTGTCGATGCGATTCGATCCAAACCGATCATCTTACAGATCAGATCGTATCCTCAAATTACAGATCAAATATAGATAAATACCGTCGATTTATATGGATATGACCTACTCTATGAATACCCCTTCCTAGTACTATATGTTCATCGTTGCAAAACAATCCTTCCTTTACTGTAAACCATTATTAGATCCTGATTACCATTAAAACAACTTAATTCTCAACAAAGAGATAATACTTAAAGGTCTCCGAAATTATCTTCCTATTTGAATCCATAGTTGTCAAAACAGAAGTCGATCCGCTGGTTCGACCGGAAAACTAGTGAACGGCACTAGAACTTAACCGTCGTTCGGTTCGTTTTCCACCTTCGACCGTTTACCGAATAAAACCGGTGTGAACATATACAGAACGCCTAAACCCCACTAACCGAAATGGTCTGGCTAAAAAATTTTTGGAACTCTCTCCTCAAAGGCCTCAAACCAACAACCTTGGAGCAAAAGCAATCTCAAATTGCCACTAAGCCATTCCACTCCTAAGTATTGTATTTGACATACACTAACAATGTAGGAAACATAAATATCTAGACTAATTTAATTTTTGTTTTTTCTATTTTTAAGATTAATTATATTTTAATAGACGCACCATTATTAACATAAATATAAATTTCACGAAAAGTTTGTAAATCTACTTGATCTATTTCATTGCTAGTATAGTGACTAAGGTTATTTGTTCTGATGTAAGTGTTAAAATCTACTGATATTATATTTAGATGCTACGCTTTGTGAATTAATTATATTTTTATTGTGTCAAACTAAGATACTATTGTAGCATTAAAATTTTTTCCAATTTCGATTTTAGTAAATTTTAGACGTTGAGACTAGATTCTTCATAAACTGTTACTGAAGATATGTATTTCAAATTTTAATCTTACGTTTTTAAATATTTTCTATTCTATATTTACATGAGACCGGTTTTATCGGCTCAACCCATGATTTAACGGTTGAACCAATAAACCAGCAAACCAGTAGATTGACCGGTTCGACCACTGGTCCGGTCCTAACAGTTACGTTTCAATGTAATTTCACAAATTTCCATTTACTCAATTCTGTCTCCCAACTAAATATTTATGACTCACGTTGCTTCGTAATCTAATTTTTCTCACTGTTTCACGAAATCGTTAACGACATCCTGAGATGGACTAACGGCTGTTACAGTATACATTCTACCCACTGTTTGAGGTGACACCTGAAATTTCTTTTTTCCTTAACTTTTTTTTCAACTAAACACTTATCACCCTAACATCAGTCACGGATACCTAGGTTAAAAAAACAAACTAACTTAACTGAAACTTTAAACATCACACTACACCTTGAATATAACCTCAAAGCAGAACTTTAACTTATGTATTGATTAATTTAAATTAGAATCAAATAAAGCAAATCTCAACATAATTTATATCAATGTTTTCAAATTCAACATTCCTATACCAAAATTAACTCCGATTTTTCTTTATATTCAAATTTTAATGAAATAGTGACTTTAATAATCTTAACCAATGTCCTCATTCTTTACTCTTATGTCTTAGAAAACTGTATATGCGAGAAAAATAATTAATTTCTCTACTTTAATACATAGTTATTTTACTAAAACGAAATAAATTAATTTTTTTTAATTTTTAAGGAACTAATTAATATTATATATATTTTGTTACACTCCATTTAGTTATATAAATTTTATTTATTTCTAACGATTATATTAAAAATAAAAAGAAAATTAATATTAGTAAATCTTAACATATAACAAAATAATAACAAACTAATTACTTTATATGTTGTGCGAATCGGCCTAACTTGTTCGTCCCGGTTCAACACCCCTACTTGTGATTTCTACCCTGTCACCCTAAGCCCACTGTCATCTTAGCGCTAAGCAGCCTTCACTTCTCCTTGCTTTTATTCTTAGAAGCTGGGAATTCGTGCTTCGTCCACAATTCAACCAACACAAGTTTTACACTATTTATCTTATGCAAGTTTATAATTGGCTAGCTGTCTTCTTCCCGTGTAGTACCGGGTTTATCGGTTCATTCAGCGAATCGTTGCTTGAACCGGTTCTTCAGTGAACCAATAGTTCGACGGATTCAATCACTGGTCCACTCCCAAATGTCATTAATAGACAAGGTCAGAAACCCCAGAATCCCCCAGCCTCGGCACAATTTTCCACCTCGCAACGCACGCCTCACGCAACCTGGGTTATTCAAACCGGTCGGGACTTGCCGATTCGACACAAACAAATTTACACCGGATCCCCCTCCGTCCCTGGCCATTGGCTCCACCGTCCACCTATCAGAATCGGTATTGCAACACCAACACCTTTTTACCGTTTTAGCCGTCTGCTCCGGTTCAATCCGGTTTGACCGACCGGTTCAGTGCACGAACTACTCCTACCCAACCGGCCCATTTCGTCCAAACCAAACCCAATTCCCTTCCCTCCTCTTCTTCTATAAATAGTATTGTCCTAGTGCTATGCAAAATGCATACACACTAAGGAGTGGCTCCCTCACATATAGCCACGCATTTTTGGCCACCAAAATGCCTACCCTCCCCACAACAGCCAAGATGGCACCAGGTAAACCTCCCACATTTGGCAGAGACAACGTTCCATACCTCCATGATCACAACCAAAACAAATCCTGGGATTGGGTGAAATTGGCAAAAACTACATCACCTTTCTATAACTCCGACTACTAGGCTCCTCATAACTGTTGCAAGCGGCGGCAAAATTCACATTTAAGAAGGCCGCGGCGACTTGCAAGCTAGCCTCTCTACCAGTGTGTTTAGCGCCATTCCATGCGAGGCTAGCAAACAGTTTTTTCGTTTTCTTTTTTAATTATTTCCTTCTCTCGTACCCTCACCTAGACAAAATCCTGTATCTTTCATATTGTAATCTCCGGTGCAAGAATCTGTTGTAGTTACTCTTCGTGAGTACCCATCGTTATTGTATATTACTAAGTACAATCATATTCAAATTTCTTTTTGCATGAACTAACTTCTCAACTGAAAAATCACCTACTTATGAATCACTATACATCTTCCGCTTGCCTTATGCTTTTGTTGTCAACAAACTCAGCTCCATATGTTTCCCAGAATAACTTATTAGAGCTCATACTGGTAAGGTGCATAGTCCACCATATAACAAAAATAACATATGCCCTAGCCAGCGAGGCAAAATATAAAGGCTTGTCATGTGCAACTATACCATGCATGCTTCTTCATTTAATAATTCATGCTGTCTGAACTCTTGTGTGGCGTCGGAATGATGTGCAATATACTTTGGTCTACCTAGCTACTGCCTCGTAACCCTTAACCCATGTCGGGGCAAACATTCCCAGCATGGCTTGCAAGCTGCCACCAAAGCAGACCAATAAAACTAAATTTCCGTCTTTAAGGAGGTTACTGCATCTATCTTCTCAATCTTCTCGTCATTTATATTTCAGGCCAATCCTCAAAACATATCATCACTGTCACGCTATTAGTCCAAATCAATGTGCTGTCTCACCCATTACAATTTGTTATCTTAGTATTGCTTAATGTTTAAAATATCCAACCAGAGGCAAGTAGATCACAACCTTAAATTATTTTAGGTTAAATTATCCACATTCTCAACCTTAGCTTAGATATAACTTGTTAAAGTTATCATACAAATATCATGCCAAGCGGATAGTTTAAACAAAAGTACACCACAATGTCACATAACCTAATCCAATCAAATGATTCACAACAAATAACGGCTACTACTTTCATTAGTCATGATATTATCATGGATAATTCTTTTTCCTATTTTCCAATAAGTGGGTTCACATCCTGCTTCTAAGTTAAACTTCAATGACCTATCCATGCCAGAAAATTTCCTTCCAACAAATCCACCCAAACCTCCAAAAATTACATACAGCCAGCATCTTCTCCAAAGCCTAAACCCATTTTGAATATGGCCCATTACCTCACCATCCCATCGAAATGCGTTCCGTTATGGGGTCATTTGCACGGTGCGGCTAGCCGGCTCTCCCACTTCATTGTATTCGGCTAGATACTTCAGCATGCCCGCTCCTCCTCACTAATGCCAATAACGATTTTCCATCACTCCACCAGATACGTGTCGACCTACTGTTACATCTCCGAGAATCTCTTTATCTCTGTATCATTTATGCTCTGTACCGTATAATTGTCCTTTTTTTTATTTTGTTACTATTTGTGTTAATACACAGTATAAATTTGTAAATATGCAATTTCGATCTGCTCATTTTATCGGTGTCTTCAGTCTCTCTGATTATCCTCTGTTCAATATTCCCATTATCAATATTTCCATTATTTTATATAGTTTCTTTTTCTATTCACATTGAATTTTGTTTCTTCTTATATGTATCCTGTTTTGTTTTCTTTTTTACTTATTTTCCCTCCTGAAGCCCTTTTATTTGCTATTATAAGAGTCACAATTAGATTGAACAATCAAAAAAGTTAAAAGTAATAAATAAATAAAGTCTTGAAAAATTATAATTCAGGCTAACATTTTAGCATTTGTGAAATATGATATTTGTTAGATCCTTTAATCAATTATTTTCAGCTCTTTTATTTTCTCTTGATTTTCATAACTAAGATGCTTTTGTGTTTTAGCATCAATATTCAGGGTTGGTACTTGATGCTGCTACTTGGAATAAGCGCTGCCATAAGGTGAGTTATATATAAAAATGAAATCCATTAGTGTATGTTTGATGTAATTATTATTCATAATTTAGAAGCATTTTATGCATATAGTAGTAAATTTTCTTAAAATTGTTTCACTTGATTGTTGATTTTATTGGTTGTGTGAATTGAATTTGAAGTGTTCAAGTGTTCACAACCAAGAGCAGCAAGATACTCATTCATTGTGACAATGTGTGAATCTCTCTTCATTGGAATTTCATTCATGAGTGTTGTTTTGTTGTGTAAACAAGACCTTGCCATGATCTTCACCAACAGTGAGGATGTGTAAACAAGCTGATGTTTATATTTTTCATGGTATTATTGAAACTAACTATGCCCTGTTTCAAATGGCAATACCTTATAGTTTATATAGTATTTAAGACACATTAAAATTAAAATGAGCTGTTGTACCTTATCAGATTTTGGAATTAGTTTCCTTAGACTTGTAAGCTGTGCACTGATCCGGTCTCTGCGCCGCTTCTCGGCCTGACTGTGGCTCTTGGAAGCACTAGCAGCTCTGTCTCCGGTCACCATTTCGACCGGTGCTGGCCATGAATGAAACTCATCACCAAATTGATGATAAAGAGAATTACAATCTGAGACATGAGGCAGTGTTTGTGAAGGGTCTAGAAATAAAGAACAATGATCATAATTCTCCATAATCACAGCAACAACAAGAAAATGCAAAACCAATCTACTAGAGTTTATTTTTTTTCTTCTAAAACTATTATTGTTATCATTATTTTCTCTCATCTGCAGGTAGTGTTTTGACTATGCACTAATAACAGGGAGTGATCTTCTTAGCTTGTTATATTGATTGTGATTGGTGTGTTGGCCCTCTTTATCTGTCATTTTACCATGAATTATATAGTTTCTTTTCTTATATATCTATTAGACTTTGTCAAGAATTATCTGAATTCTTATATATCTGAATTCGAAGTGGATGAGAGCTTCGGCCACCGGTGGCTTATATTCATCTCTATCTTGGCCCAGAAGCTCTTACAGTTTGTGGCCAAGCCATTAGCGTTCTTTGGGATCCGCGTTGAGCTTCTCATCAACTTGATTGCCCTCAACGGTTGTATCTTCTATATCATATTTAACTTCCTAAGAGGTAATTAATTACTTTAATTTTTCTTTAACATATATAACTTCTGTTATTTCTATATCTCCTCTATTAATATGTTCTATAATATTTGTTCCTGCTAGTACACCTTTTGTTTATAATATATATATATATATATATATATAATAAAAATTTATTTAATTGTATACTTGAATACATCGGCACACTCTCAATTTTAGAGATAATTAAGCCTTTGAAAACAAACATACACACACAAGTTGCCAAATTGGCAGCTTAATTATAATTAAGGGTGTAAAATGTTTTATTTTTTCTACTTATTTATAAGAAAAGTTAATGTAATGACTAGCAAGGAAAATATGATTAAATATGATTTTAACAGAACTTAAAAATTGGAGTCAGTTTAATTTTTAAATAAAGGTATCAATTAAATGTTTCAACAAATCAGTACCTTTAAGATACAAGATGCTCTTAATTTTTGTATACCTCTTTCAATTTGGACTTTTGTGTTTTACTTTCATTCTACCTCCATTACTTTGATTAATATATGATTGCAACAACACATCATCAACACTTCAACAGTTGACAGCAAAGAATTGGTGTGTGCGACTCTTGGATATACATAGCAACTTTGTTGAATTGAAGGAGTTTTTTTAAGGTAACTAAAGCTCTTTTAAGTATTTATATGTAAATTATAAATATATATACGTGAAAAAATTTATTAAGTAATGATGGTGACTCAAAAAATAAATGTATTTCTAATCTTCACCCATTATTTTACTGAATTTAGTTACTATTTAGTATTTATTATTCTTTCAGTCAATAATTCTCCCCACTCTTTCAAGGTTACGAGAGATTCGAACCAGTCAATAAACCGATAAAATTACTGGTTCAATAGTTTATTGATTAAATTGAAGTTTAATCAATTTAATTAAATATTAAATAGAATAATTCAAAATAGCAAAAATAATTTCAAACAACAGCGAAAATAATTATCCAGTAATTGGTGCACAAATTGTGAATCACACTTTTCACAACTCGTACCACTAACCAGCAAGTGCACTGGGTCGTCCAAGTAATACCTTACGTGAGTAAGGGTCGAATCCCACGGAGATTGTTGGTTTGAAGCAATCTATGGTTACTTTGTAAATCTTAGTTAGGAAGTCAATTATATTTATCAAGTGAATTGCGAATGAATCAAGAGAGCATGGGTTAAAGGTTACTTGTTATGCAGTAATGGAGAATATGTTGGAGTTTTGGAGATGCTTTGTCTTCTGAATCTCTGCTTTCCTCTGTCCTCTAATTCACGCACGCACGTCCTTCTATGGCAAGCTGTGTGTTGGGGCATCACCGTTGTCAATGGTTACATCCCCTCCTCTTGTGAAAATGGTCCAAATGCTCTGTCACAGCACGGCTAATCATCTGAGGTTCCCGATCATACTGGAATAGGATTCACCCTCCTTTTGCGTCTGTCACTACGCCCAGCACTCACGAGTTTGAAGCTCGTCACAGTCATTCAATCCCTGAATCCTACTCGGAATACCACAGACAAGGTTTAGACTTTCCGGATTCTCATGAATGCCGCCATCAATCTAGCTTATACCACGGAGATTCTGATTAAGGAATCTAAGAGATATTCATTCAATCTGATGTAGAACGGAGGTGGTTGTCAGGCACGCGTTCGTGGGGGAATGATGATGATTGTCACGTTCATCACATTCATGTTGAAGTGCGAATGAATATCTTAGATAGGAACACGCATGTTTGAATAGAGAACAGGAATACTTGCATTAATTCATCGAGACACAGCAGAGCTCCTCACCCCCAACAATGGAGTTTAGAGACTCATGCCGTCAAAGAGTACAAAGTTTTGATCTAAAATGTCATGAGATACAAAATAAGTCTCTAAAAGTTGTTTTTATACTAAACTAGTAGCCTAGGTTTACAAAAAGTGAGTAGACTATGACAGATGGTGCAGAGATCCACTTCTGGGGCCCACTTGGTATGTGCTGGGGCTGAGACTTAAGCAATTCACGTGAATAAGGCCATTTTGGACGTTCAACGCCAGGTTTGGATCCATTTCTGGCGTTGAACTCCAACTTTTAATCCTTTTCTGGCGCTGGACGCCAGAACTGGGCAGAGAACTGGCGTTGAACGCCAGTTTACGTCATTTATCCTTGAGCAAAGTATGGACTATTATATATTTATGGAAAGCCCTGGATGTCTACTTTCTAACGCAATTGGAAGCACACCATTTCGAGTTCTGTAGCTCCAGAAAATCCACTTTGAGTGCAGGGAGGTCAGAATCCAACAGCATCAGCAGTCCTTTTTCAGCCTGAATCAGATTTTTGCTCAGCTCCCTCAATTTCAGCCAGAAAAATACCTGAAATTACAGAAAAAAACACAACTCATAGTAAAGTCCAGAAATATGAATTTTTCCTAAAAACTAATGAAAATAAACTAAAAACTAACTAAAACATACTAAAAACTATACGAAATTAACCCCAAAAAGCGTATAAAATATCCGCTCATCACAACACCAAACTTAAACTGTTTCTTGTCCTCAAGAAACTAGACAAATAAAATAGGAGACTAATGGGTTGAGAAGCAATAATATCTCAGAGTTTTTGAGTGAAGCTCATATTCCAATTAGATGAGCGGGACTAGTAGCTTTTTGCTTCCGAACAGTTTTGGCATCTCACTTTATCCATTGAAGCTCAGAGTGATTGGCATCTATAAGAACTTAGAATTCAGATAGTGTTATTGATTCTCCTATTTTAGTATGATGATTCTTGAACACAGCTATTTCGTGAGTCTTGGCCGTGGCCCTAAGCACTTTGTTTTCCAGTATTACCACCGGATACATAAATGCCACAGACACATAATTGGGTGAACCTTTTCAGATTGTGGCTCAGCTTTGCTAAAGCCCCCAATTAGAGGTGTCCAGGGATCTTAAGCACACTCTTCTTTTTGCTTTAGACCTTGACTTTAACCGCTCAGTCTCAAGTTCTCACTTGACACCTACACGCCACAAGCACATGGTTAGGGATAGCTTGGTTTAGCCGCTTAGACCAGGATTTTATTCCTTTAGGCCCTCCTATCCACTGATGCTCAAAGCCTTGGGATCCTTTTTATTTGCCCTTGCCTTTTGGTTTTAAGGGTTATTGGCTTTTTGCTCTTGCCTCTTGGTTTTAAGAGCTTTTGGCTTTTTCTGCTTGCTTTTTCTTTTTCTTTCTATTTTTTTTCGCCTATTTTATTATATATATATATATATTTTTTTTTTTTTGCAAGCTTTGTTCTTTGCTGCTTTTTCTTGCTTCAAGAATCATTTTTATGATTTTTCAGATTATCAATAACATGTCTCATGTTCATCATTCTTTCAAGAGCCAACATATTTAACAGTCTTAAACAACAAATTCAAAAGACATATGCACTGTTCAAGCATTCATTCATAAGACAGAAAGCATTGCCACCACATGTTACTAATTAGAATTTTTCTTATTAAAAACTCGAAATTTTATTACCTCTTATTCAAAAGATCTACTATTTTATTCATGTTTGCTGATGATGAGAAAAATAGACTATAACTTAATTGGGGATAAAATCAAAATAGACACTAATTACTACTAATGATTATGTAATGAAGACACAAACATAGATAAGCACTTAACATAGAGAAAACGAAAAACAGAGAAAGTAAGAACAAGGAAGAGTCCACCTTAGTGATGATGGCATTTCCTTCTTGAGGAACCAATGATGTTCTTGAGCTCTTTTATGTTTCTTCCTTGCCTTTGTGGCTTGATTCCTAGTGATTTTTGGTATTTCTATCCTCAGTTGCTTCCAATAATTATGTGGAGGGAAGTGCATCCCCTGAGGTATCTCAGGGATCTCTTGATTTGCAGCCACATGTTCTACCACTGAGCTATAGATCCTTCACATAATTGTTTTACCACACCAAACTTAGAATGTTGCTCGCCCTCGAGCAAAAGAAGAAGGAATAGATGAAGAAGAAGATGTGGAAAAAAAACTAGGATTATGAGGAGGGAAGGTGGGGATCCTGTGGGGTCCACAGATCTTGAAATGATCCTGTGAGGTCCACAGATCTTGAGGTGTCAAGGCATTTACATCTTTGCACCAATCTAGGCATGCAAAATTCCCTTGCACACAACTCTGGGCGTTCAACGCCCATTTACTAGCCATTTCTGACGTTGAACGCCAGAACCATGCTTGTTCTGGGCGTTCAGCGCCAGGATGTTGCCCATTTTGGGTGTTCAGCGCCAGAACCATGCTCTGTTCTGGCGTTGAACGCCAGACAGGTGCTTCCGCCAGGGTGTGATTTTTCTTCTACTGTTTTTGATTCCGTTTTCAATTTTTAATATTTATTTTGTGACTCCACATGATCATGAACCTAATAAAACATGAAAAACCATGAAAATATATAAAAATTGGGTTGCCTCCCAACAAGCGCTTCTTTAATGTCCTTAGCTGGACCTTGCTGAGCTTTTAATCTAGCTTTAACCTTGAGCACTCTTGCTCAACATTGCCTTCAAGATAGTGCTTGATTTTCTGTCCATTAACAATGAACATCTTGTCAGAGTCAATATCTTGAAGCTCTACATAACCATATGGTGATACGCTTGTAATCACGTATGGTCCTCTCCACCGGGATTTCAATTTCCCAGGGAATAGCCTGAGTCTAGAGTTGAACAGCAGAACCTTCTGTCTTGGTTCAAAGATTCTAGATGACAGCTTTCTGTCATGCCACTTTTTTTATTTCTCTTTATAAAGCTTGGCATTTTCGAAAGTTGTGAATCTGAACTCCTCTAGCTCATTTAGCTGGAGCAATCTTTTTTCTCCTGCTAATTTGGCATCAAAGTTTAGGAATCTGGTTGCCCAGTAGGCCTTATGTTCCAGTTCCACGGGCAGGTGACATGCCTTACCATACACCAGTTGGTATGGAGAGGTCCCTATAGGGGTCTTGAATGCTGTTCTGTAAGCCCACAGAGCATCATCCAAGCTCCGTGCCCAATCCTTTCTACGGGTATTTACTGTCCGTTCTAGGATTCTCTTTAATTCTCTGTTAGAGACCTCAGCTTGCCCATTAGTTTGTGGATGATATGGAGTAGCCACCTTATGGCGAATTCCATACCGAACCATGGCAGAGTAAAGCTGTTTATTGCAGAAGTGAGTGCCCCCATCACTGATTAGTACTCTAGGGACACCAAATCTGCTAAAGATATGTTTCTGGAGAAACTTCAGCACTGTCTTAGTATCATTGGTGGGTGTGGCAATGGCCTCAACCCATTTTGATACATAATCAACTGCCACCAGAATATAAGTGTTTGAGTATGATGGTGGGAAAGGTCCCATGAAGTCAATTCCCCATACGTCAAACAACTCAATCTCCAAGATTCCTTGTTGAGGCATGGCGTAACCATGAGGCAGATTGCCAGCTCTTTGGCAACTGTCACAGTTACGTACAAACTCTCGGGAATCTTTATAGAGTGTGGGCCAATAGAAGCCACATTGGAGGACCTTGGTGGCTGTTCGCTCACCTTCGAAATGGCCTCCATATTGTGATCCATGGCAATGCCATAGGATCCTCTGTGCTTCTTCTCTAGGCACACACCTATGGATTATTCCGTCTGCACATCTCTTAAAGAGATAGGGTTCATCCCACAAGTAGTACTTTGCATCAGTAATTAATTTCTTCTTTTGTATCCTATTGTACTCCTTGGGTATGAACCTTGCAGCTTTATAGTTTGCAATATCGGCAAACCATGGTGTTTCCTGAATGGCAAATAAATGCTCATCCGGAAAAGTCTCAGAGATCTCAAGAGAGGGGAGTGGCGTCCCTTCTACTGGCTCTATCCGGGACAGATGATCAGCCACTTGGTTCTCTGTCCCTTTTCTGTCTCTTATTTCTATATCAAACTCTTGTAGAAGCAACACCCATCTGATGAGCCTGGGTTTTGAATCCTGCTTTGTGAGTAGATATTTAAGAGCAGCATGATCAGTATACACAATCACTTTTGATCCTACTAAGTATGATCTGAACTTGTCAATGGCGTAAACCACTGCAAGTAATTCTTTTTCTGTGGTTGTGTAATTTTTCTGAGCATCATTTAAAACGCGACTAGCATAATAAATGACATGCAGAAGCTTGTCATGCCTCTGTCCCAATACTGCACCAATGGCGTGATCACTGGCATCACACATTAGCTCAAATGGTAACGTCCAGTCTGGTGCAGAAATGACTGGTGCTGTGACCAGCTTAGCTTTCAGCGTTTCAAACGCCTGCAGGCACTCTGTGTCAAACACAAATGGCGTGTCAGCAGCTAGCAGATTGCTCAGAGGTTTTGCGATTTTTGAAAAATCCTTTATAAACCTCCTATAGAATCCTGCATGCCCCAGAAAGCTTCTGATTGCCTTAACATTGGCAGGTGGTGGTAATTTTTCAATTACCTCTATTTTTGCTTGATCTACCTCTATTCCCTTGTTTAAGATTTTATGCCCAAGGACAATCCCCTCAGTCACCATGAAGTGACATTTTTTCCAGTTTAAAACTAGGTTGGTCTCTTGGCATCTTTTCAGAACAAGTTTCAGGTGATCAAGACAGGAGCTGAATGAGTCTCCATATACTGAGAAGTCATCCATGAAGACTTCCAGAAATTTTTCCACCATATCAGAGAAAATAGAGAGCATGCATCTCTGGAAGGTTGCAGGCGCATTACATAGCCCAAATGGCATCCTTCTATAAGCAAACACTCCAGATGGACATGTGAATGCTGTTTTCTCTTGATCCTGGGATCTACTGCGATCTGGTTATAGCCTGAGTAGCCATCCAAAAAGCAGTAATAATCATGACCTGCTAGTCTTTCTAGCATCTGGTCTATGAATGGTAAAGGAAAATGATCCTTTCTGGTGGCTGTATTGAGCCTTCTGTAGTCAATACACATGCGCAACCCTGTAACTGTTCTTGTAGGAACCAGTTCATTTTTTTCATTATGAATCACTGTCATGCCTCCCTTTTTTGGGACGACTTGGACAGGGCTCACCCAGGGGCTATTAGAAATAGGATAAATAATCCCAGCCTCTAGTAATTTGGTGACCTCTTTCTGCACCACTTCTTTCATGGCTGGATTTAGCCGCCTCTGTGGTTGAACCACTGGTTTGGCATTATCCTCCAATAAGATTTTGTGCATGCATCTAGCTGGGCTTATGCCCTTAAGGTCACCTATGGACCACCCAAGAGCTGTCTTGTGTGTCCTTAGCACTTGAATAAGTGCCTCCTCTTCCTGTGAATTTAAAGCAGAGCTTATGATCACTGGAAAAGTGTCACCTTCTCCCAGAAACGCATATTTCAAGGGTGGTGGTAATGGCTTGAGCTCGGGTTTAGGAGGTTTTTCCTCTTCCAGAAGAAATTTCGGAGGCTCTTTTATGTCCTCTGAATCCTCTAAATCAGGCTGAACATCTTTAAAGATGTTTTCCAACTCTGATTCAAGACTCTCAGCCATGTTGATCTCTTCTACCAAAGAGTCAATAAGATCAACTTTCATGCAGTCTTTTGATGTGTCTGGATGCTGTATGGCTTTGACAGCGTTCAACTTGAATTCATCATCATTGACTCTCAGGGTTATTTCCCCCTGTTGGACGTCAATGAGGGATCGTCCAGTTGCTAGGAAGGGTCTTCCTAGAATGAGAGTAGCACTCTTGTGCTCCTCCATTTCCAGCACAACAAAGTCAGTGGGAAAGGCGAATGGCCCAACTCTGACAATCATGTCTTCAATCACGCCTGATGGGTATTTAGTGGAATCATCAGCAAGTTGGAGACATATCCGGGTTGGTTTAACTTCTTCAGTTAAGCCAAGCTTTCTGATAGTGGATGCAGGTATTAGGTTGATGCTTGCCCCAAGATCGCATAAAGCTGTCTTGGTGCAATTACCTTCTAATATGCATGGTATCAAAAACTCCCAGGGTCTTTAAGCTTTTCAGGAAAGCTCTTCAGAATGACTGCACTGCATTCTTCAGTGAAGAGAACTCTTTCTGTTTCTCTCCAATCCTTTTTATGACTCAAGATCTCTTTCATGAACTTGGCATAAGAAGGTATTTGCTCAAGTGCTTCTACAAATGGAATCTTTATTTCAAGAGTCCTGAGATAATCTGCAAAGCGAGTAAATTACTTATCCTGCTCCTCTTTCCGGAGTTTTTGAGGATAAGGTATCTTGGCTTTATATTCTTCAACCTTAGTTGCTGTAGATTTACTGCCTACAGAAGTGGTTGAAGAAGCCTTTTTAGAGGGGTTGTTATCAGCATTTGTGTGTGTCTGATCCCTCACTGGCAATTGAGTGCCAGAGTTAGAAACTGGAGTGACGTTAGATGCCAACTCCTTGTCTGTTCCTGGTGTCTGAACGCCAGAATTGTGCCCATTTTGGGCGTTCAGCGCCAGATCCTGCCCATTTTGGGCGTTCAACGCCAGATCCTTGCCCATTTCTGGCGTTGAACGCCAATCCTGCTTTGTTTCTGGCATTGAACGCCAGTTTTGGCCATGGTCTGGGCGTTCAGCGCCAGCCTTCCACCAATTTTCTGGCGTTTTAGCGCCATAATTATTTTTCCCTGGGCTCTTACTGTCCTCAGGTGAATCTTAGGTGGTTTGCTCATTTCTTGGCTTTTTGCTGCCTTGAGGTGGGTTATTTAATGTTTTCCCACTTCTTAATTGAACTGCTTGGCATTCTTCTGTTATTTGTCTTGATAGCTGTTGCTTTGTTTGCCTAAACTGTTCTTCCATATGTATATTTGCCATTCTTGTCTCTTGCAGCCTATCTTTAAATTCGGCTAGCTGCCTTGTTAGAAAGTCCAACTACTGATTGAATTCAGCAGCTTGTTTTACAGGACTGAGTTCAGCAGTTGCTGTCTTAACCTCTTCTTTCATGGAAGGGTCACTGCTTAGGTACAGATGCTGATTCTTGGCAACTGTATCAATGAGCTCTTGAGTCTCTTTAATTGTCTTTCTCATGTGGATAGATCCACCAGCTGAGTAATCCAAAGACATCTGAGCTCCTTCTGCAAGCCCATAATAGAAGATGTCTAACTGAACCCACTCTGAAAACATTTCAGAGGGGTATTTTCGTAGCATCTCTCTGTATCTCTCCCAGGCATCATAAAGAGATTCATTATCTCCTTGTTTGAAGCCTTGGATGTCCAGCCTTAGCTGTGTCATCCGTTTTGGGGGAAAGTATTGATTCAGGAATTTTTCTGTTAGCTGCTTCCATGTCCTTATGCTGGCCTTAGGTTGGTTATTCAACCACCTCTTAGCTTGATCTTTTACAGCAAATGGAAACAGTAACAGTCTGTAGACATCCTGATCTATTTCTTTATCACGTACTGTGTCAGCAATCTGTAGAAACTGTGCCAGAAACTCTGTAGGTTCTTCCTGTGGAAGACCGAAATACTGGCAACTTTGCTGCACCATGATAATGAGCTGAGGATTCAACTCAAAGCTACTGACTCCAATGGAGGGTATGCAGATGCTACTCCCATATGAAGCAGTAGAGGGGTTAGAATATGACCCCAGAGTCCTCCTGAACTGTTCATTTCCACTTAGATCCATGATGGAGAAAGGGAGATGATGTAAAAAAAAAAATATTTATTTTTATTAATTTATTTATTTATTTATTTTGAAAATGAGATAAATTAAAATAAAATAAATAAAAATGGTTGAAAATTTTCGAAAAAAAAATGAGGAGAGAGAAAGTGGTTAGGATGTTTTGAAAAGGATATGATGATTTTTGAAAAAGGTTTTAAATTTTGAAATAAAAATCTGAATTTTAAAGGCAAATTTCGAAAATTTGCTTTAAAATAGAGAGAAAAGATATTTTTGAATTTAAAGAGGAGAGAGACAAACAATAAGATAGCACAAGATTTAAAATTTTTTAGATCTAATGCTCCTTGTTTTTGAAAATTTTGGAGGAAAAACACCAAGGAACACCAAACTTAAAAATTTTAAGATCAAGTCACAAGGAAAACTCAAGAACACTTTGAAGACTCACAAGAACCCAAGAACATGAAGAAAGAACACCAAACTTAAAATTTTTAGAAAACCAAACCAAAATTTTCGAAAACCAAAGGGAAATCAACAAGAAAACACCAAACTTAAAGTTTGGCACAAAATTTAATAGAGAAATTATTATTTATGAAAAAGAAGATTTTGAAAAGAATATGAAAGATTCTAACCCAATTACCAAGAACACAGACTAACGCTCTAGCCAAATGAGTTATGAATGGAACACTTGTTTTGAAGAAGTAATTTTTAGAAAACTAATGTTTTGAAATGACACAAGAAAAACAAGAAAAATTCAATAAAAATTACTTTTCGAAAAGAAATTTTTTTTTTGAAAGAGAAAATAAGGATTCTAAAATTTTAACCAAAAACAATGATAAGAGACTCTAAACCAAGAAAAATTTTTCCTAATCTAAGCAACAAAATAAACCGTCAGTTGTCCAAACACGAACAATCCCCGGCAACGGCGCCAAAAACTTGGTGCACAAATTGTGAATCACACTTTTCACAACTCGTACCACTAACCAGTAAGTGCACTGGGTCGTCCAAGTAATACCTTACGTGAGTAAGGGTCGAATCCCACGGAGATTGTTGGTTTGAAGCAATCTATGGTTACTTTGTAAATCTTAATTAGGAAGTCAATTATATTTATCAAGTGGTTAGGATGTTTTGAAAAGGATATGATGATTTTTGAAAAAGGTTTTAAATTTTGAAATAAAAATCTGAATTTTAAAGGCAAATTTCAAAAATTTGCTTTAAAATAGAGAGAAAAGATATTTTTGAATTTAAAGAGGAGAGAGACAAACAATAAGATAGCACAAGATTTAAAATTTTTTAGATCTAATGCTCCTTGTTTTTGAAAATTTTGGAGGAAAAACACCAAGGAACACCAAACTTAAAAATTTTAAGATCAAATCACAAGGAAAACTCAAGAACACTTTGAAGACTCACAAGAACCCAAGAACATGAAGAAAGAACACCAAACTTAAAATTTTTAGAAAACCAAACCAAAATTTTCGAAAACCAAAGGAAAATCAACAAGAAAACACCAAACTTAAAGTTTGGCACAAAATTTAATAGAGAAATTATTATTTATGAAAAAGAAGATTTTGAAAAGAATATGAAAGATTCTAACCCAATTACCAAGAACACAGACTAACGCTCTAGCCAAATGAGTTATGAATGGAACACTTGTTTTGAAGAAGTAATTTTTAGAAAACTAATGTTTTGAAACGACACAAGAAAAACAAGAAAAATTCAATAAAAATTACTTTTCGAAAAGAAATTTTTTTTTTGAAAGAGAAAATAAGGATTCTAAAATTTTAACCAAAAACAATGATAAGAGACTCTAAACCAAGAAAAATTTTTCCTAATCTAAGCAAGAAAATAAACCGTCAGTTGTCCAAACACGAACAATCCCCGGCAACGGCGCCAAAAACTTGGTGCACAAATTGTGAATCACACTTTTCACAACTCGTACCACTAACCAGTAAGTGCACTGGGTCGTCCAAGTAATACCTTACGTGAGTAAGGGTCGAATCCTACGGAGATTGTTGGTTTGAAGCAATCTATGGTTACTTTGTAAATCTTAATTAGGAAGTCAATTATATTTATCAAGTGAATTGCGAATGAATCAAGAGAGCATGGGTTAAAGGTTACTTGTTATGCAGTAATGGAGAATATGTTGGAGTTTTGGAGATGCTTTGTCTTCTGAATCTCTGCTTTCCTCTGTCCTCTGATTCACGCATGCACGTCCTTCTATGGAAAGCTGTGTGTTGGGGCATCACCGTTGTCAATGGTTACATCCCCTCCTCTTGTGAAAATGGTCCAAATGCTCTGTCACAGCACGACTAATCATCTGAGGTTCCCGATCATGCTGGAATAGGATTCACCCTCCTTTTGCGTTTGTCACTACGCCCAGCACTCGCGAGTTTGAAGCTCGTCACAGTCATTCAATCCCTGAATCCTACTCGGAATACCACAGACAAGGTTTAGACTTTTCGGATTCTCATGAATGCTGCCATCAATCTAGCTTATACCACGGAGATTCTGATTAAGGAATCTAAGAGATATTCATTCAATCTGATGTAGAACGGAGGTGGTTGTCAGGCACGCGTTCGTGGGGGAATGATGATGATTGTCACGTTCATCACATTCATGTTGAAGTGCGAATGAATATCTTAGATAGGAACACGCATGTTTGAATAGAGAACAGGAATACTTGCATTAATTCATCGAGACACAGCAGAGCTCCTCACCCCCCAACAATGGAGTTTAGAGACTCATGCCGTCAAAGAGTACAAAGTTTTGATCTAAAATGTCATGAGATACAAAATAAGTCTCTAAAAGTTGTTTTTATACTAAACTAGTAGCCTAGGTTTACAAAAAGTGAGTAGACTATGACAGATGGTGCAGAGATCCACTTTTGGGGCCCACTTGGTGTGTACTGAGGCTGAGACTTAAGCAATTCACGTGCATAAGGCCATTTTGGGCGTTCAACGCCAGGTTTGGATCCATTTCTGGCGTTGAACTCCAACTTTTAATCCTTTTCTGGCGCTGGACGCCAGAACTGGCGTTGAACGCGAGTTTAAGTCATCTATCCTTGAGCAAAGTATGGACTATTATATATTGCGGGAAAGCCCTAGATGTCTACTTTCTAACGCAATTGGAAGCACACCATTTCGAGTTCTGTAGCTCCAGAAAATCTACTTTGAGTGCAGGGAGGTCAGAATCCAACAACATCAGCAGTCCTTTTTCAGCCTGAATCAGATTTTTGCTCAGCTCCCTCAATTTCAGCCAGAAAAATACCTAAAATTACAAAAAAACACACAACTCATAGTAAAGTCCAGAAATATGAATTTTTCCTAAAAACTAATGAAAATAAACTAAAAACTAACTAAAACATACTAAAAACTATATGAAATTAACCCCAAAAAGCGTATAAAATATCCACTCATCAGTAATCCATCAAAAAATCTATTTTTTTTTTCTTCATCATGGCATGTACCTATTATTAGATGTCTTAAATATTTAAATAATATTCCTTTATATGCTATAACTTTTGAACAATTATTGTTTACATATTGATGTAAGTTTTTTTTGTCCTTTACTAAACTATTCTATCAGCCTTGTTATGAATGGAATACCGCTGAATCACTCTCTCCTACGAGACTTTCCTCTTTCCTGTAGTTAGAACTTGGGAAAATCGATTCTTGCTTTTCATCCTTTACTTTAGTATTAGGCTGCTTCTCTGTTTAGGTAGCATCTCTATCGGCTAGTGAGCTAGTTGCTACTATAGTTTTGAAAGCGTTTGCGCGCCCCTATGTTCATTCCAAGACCTGGTTCAAAGCTTTCAAGCAGAAAGGCAGACAGGATGATCATTATAATACTCACAACCCAGCTAATCAATTTCAAATTTCAAATTCTCTGTGGGTGGCTAGGGTTCTTTGTTCTTTCAATTTCAAACTTTCTTCGGTTTCAGAGAGGAGAGGGGTGGGAGTGGGACTGGGCTTCAATTTCAGTTTCAAAATCCGAGTATTATCAAACTCCAAGCACAATGCTTACCGGCAGCGAGGAGGAAGGAGAGTGACCGCGACAACAGAGGAGACGGCGACCTCGGCGAACAGAGAGAGAGCTAGGCGACGACGCGGTTCTACAGGCTGCGCGATTAGGGGGCTAGGGTTCTTCACGTTATTCCTTCAATTCCAAAATTTAACTTCAGCATTAGTTTAAAATAAAAATTAGTTTAAGTCGTTAGTTATTTAATGCAAAATTATAATTAATTGTAGAGGAATACATTAAATAACTAGCAAACTAAACTAATTTTTATTCTAATTGGCATATGTTATAATGAAGAGAAACAGATGGAGAATTACGAGCATCAACTATTGATAAAGAAAATAATAGAGGAGCAAGAGTAAGAAAATAAGAACAAGAAGAACCAAGAACAACAAGGTGGTTACTCTGTGGAAGAAAGAACAACCGTTGGTCGTGGTGGTGCAACTGCGACGGCAAAGGCAGTGGACATTGCTCTTCATCTGACATCTTTTCTTGAGAAAGATGAATCTTTTCTTACTCCTTGAAGTTCAAATTCCAATTCTTATTAAAGTTCTTCAAACCAACAAGGAAGAAAAAGCTACCATCAATTTCAACATGGGTCGTCGTTTTTTGTTAGAGTGGTAAAACTCTTAATTCAATTCAATTCAAACCAGTTCTCTTTTTTTTTCTTTTATAATTCTTGATTATTAATGCAATCATTAACCTTTTTATTTTATTAATGATTATTATCAGTATCCAGAGTATTTTGGAAGTCATTGTTATTATCCTCCGGGACCTAATCAATTTGATTCGAATAGACCTAATAATCCATAAGGTATGTGAAAAGACTGATTTTTTATATATATATATATATATATAACAATTTGATGAATGAACAATGTTAGCTTTATTTATTGGTTTGACAATCCAATTTACAAACTAGCTTCACAAATCACAGTTATTGTTTATACATTCAAGTTAATGTTACAATCAAATACATATCACCCTATCTTTAGATTAAAGGTGTATGTTAGTTTCTCGTACTAGTTGTTTATGGGTTTTTAGAGTATGTATGTATCTTTATAATAGTTATACCCGTTGATGTGTATTGATATGCAAATTATGTTCAATCTTTACTATTCTTTAAGCTATCTTTTAAATACAATATGGTATCATATTCTATTTTATATTTGTTGGGTCACATGTATATCGCATGTTTTAATTTTAAATATTCAGTTCTATATGTTTTAGAAAATATGATATATTTGTTAAATATGATTTTGATATTCTTTATCAAGCTAGTTTTTAAAATTGAATTAGATTATTCGATTAATTTTAGTTCAACTACATGTCAAGAAATATACAAATGAATAATTTGATGGAATATATTATTCAGAACTTACTCTCCTCTTTCCTCTTTTTTTTTTTAAGGTTTGTGGACTGCGTTGACTAGAAGAGGTCTTAATAGCGTGATAGTGAGAGAGCAAGGAATGAAACATGAAGAGAGCAATTAATTCTGATAATTCTTTATAGTTAGTATTGGAGGTAGTTTAGTTTAATTTATTCTTGTTAGTTGGAACTTGGAATTAAATATGGTCTGGATTCTGATTTTTCTGCGACGTTTGGAATATTTATAGTAAAATATTTAGATACATTGACATAAAACTATAAAAGTACATTCTCTTATTCTGCAAACTTTCTAATTTTTCTTATTTATCTTACTCTTTCCATTTGAGGATAAGAAAAACTATTATCAGAATATCTTTACATGATACAATTTCTATTTTATAAGAAAAAAATTATCAAAACTGTATGGTTTGCTTAGCAAGAAGTTGGTGTTTGAAAGCTTAAACCAATCAATTCTCAACCATTGCTTTATGTTTGCTATAGTACGATGATAAATTCACACGTATCGATATAATAAAAATATAGACAAATTAGAACAAGACATGTGGATTATGTTTTCCACATTAATAATTAATTTTTTTTGAAATACAAATTATATCAATGTTTTTACTAAATCACCCTTATACTTTAATAAAAATAAAAAATAAATTTTATTTAATTTTAATGAAAAAACTTAAATATTCTTTTCTTTTTTATTGGAAAAAAATCACCTTAATCCTTTTAATTTAATCAAAATTCAACTAACTTTAGTTTATAATTTTATATCTGAATCAATTTAAAAATTAAAACCAAAATACATTTCATTATTCATATACACTGCAAAATTACTTTGTTTGTGATTAACTCTAATCTAATTTCTTCTTCCCTATTCATACCCAGAAAAAAAATCTAAAGAGTAACCTCACCCCTAATTCCCTACCGGACAGCCGCATTCTATCATCATCCTCTCCCTTTCTCGTAGCCGCGCCTCCGCTCCATCGGTCTTCACGCATAGCAGCACGCACTAGTAGCCGCTAGCCGTTCTCTGTCTTTCTCCTCTCCTTCTAGACAAAGAAGAAGAAGAACCCAGTTCCTCCAACAAAGACTTTTTCTGACGGCACCGTTGGCTCTGTCATCGCTGCAGCTCACGGCATCGCTCTCGTCGTGTACTTGCATTTCTTTGCCAACATCATCCAGGTTCCTCAGCAAAAACTTTTTCCCTGTTAATTTATCAAATAATTTCTCACATTCTTCGTGTAACCTCTGCAAAATATTGAATTGCAAGATAATTTCTCATTCTCATGTTAACAACGACATTATTAATACTAACACTAGTGAAGCCGGTTCATCTATTTAGCATCAGCAATTGCAATTGTATAATACAATTGCTCTATGTATTTGCCATATTTCCTCTCTCAAATAATTGTGTATTACAGTGATCAATTTTTTCCAGACAAAGCTATAGATCCTATTGATGAAGCTGGTTCACGTGTTTAGCTGCAACATGCACATTGCAATGAGAATCAAATGGACCAACCTAGTGTTTGTAGAAAAAGGTCATTTAGAGAAGCCAATTATTGTAACACTGGAAAATTAAATCAGGGTGAATGGCTGCATAAATATTTAACAAAGCTTTTGGTTGTACTTTGCAAGTTGTAATTGGATGTGGATCTCCCCTGTTTTCTTCCTTTGAGAAAATAGAGTTCTTTTATGAGAGTGAAACAATGTTTCAATATGAAATTGGTTGACCCTTATAAACTATTTTTTTTTCTATCTTTTTAATAGCAATATCTACCAGCTGATCCACATTTGTTTTTCCAGTCTAGTTTATTGCAGTGGATGTTGTACACTGTAGTATAATGGACTGAAAGGGGAGTAGGTGTATATTCCTTTATTTATATTATTTTATTTTCTTAGACCTGAATATGTTTCTTGATTTATTGATTATCCTGGAAAATAAGTAATGGCTACTCAGATTGAACACATTTGGTTGAAGCAACATATTTTTCATGTTATATGAAAATGTGAACAGGTCTAGTAATCTTATATCATATTCTAACTCTCTATTATCATAACTTAATTTTATTTATCCTTTCAGAAACTCAAAACTCAAGGCAATTCCCAACTTGCTTAATGAACTCCAGATTATATACAAGCTGGAATTGAAAGCAGAAGTCAAAGATGATCTGCTAGATTCTTCAAAGGAAGAATCACAGGGAAATAGCGATGGTCACCAATCATCACAGGAAGTCTTGCCAGTATTTAATCTGGATCTAAATTGCCGTCCTTTGGATGAAAACACAACTAAGTTGATCGACAAGAAGACAAATGTTGAAATTTTACCAGGTTCAGAGTTAGTCTTCTCTTAATCCAATAGTGATAGGTATAATTGTCTAGCACAGTTCACTCGATATGGATAAAAGTTATAGTGCAATAGATATGTTAGCCAGATGATCTCTGCTTGCCCAGCCTATGCAAAATCCTCCGTCTCATTTATGAAGATTCCAATTGTAGAGTTAATAATCTCATTTGATTAGATGAATGGTTATAGGTTTTGGAGGAAAGAAAATGAGGGATCAAAGTGACCACATAGCGAAAATTGTTTTACCAGATTTGGTCAAGTATTTTAATGTGCCAATTGTAGAAGCTTTAAGAAATCTGTATATTGGGCTTACAGTTCTCAAGAGAAAGTGCAGATGGTGAAGATGGCGTGGTGATTAAGATGGATGGAGAGCTATGGAAATCTCTAGAGTCTTGTTTTGTTTCCATTATTCTTGCGTTGTCGTCTGCAGATTAGGCAGAGGTTTTAACTGAATGGTTGAAAATGAGTGTATTCGGTATCCAGACCTAACTGAGGCATTTGAAGTACGATGCTACAGGTCTAAGGTAGCTAAGAGAAGATTGTCATTTCTAGGGGATGATCATGCCATGACCAACTCCATTTGAAAATTTCACAGATTTGTTTTCTTTCTAATGAACTACTTAGAACTGCTTATCCAAAGATTCCTATCCTAGTCAAGTCAAGGCATTTAGAAGAGAATATGAACCCTTTTTTTTCGGCTTGTGAATGAAAATTTTGGTAGGAGCCATCTAAATCTAATCATCTCCATTCACTACAACAGTTCAATGTAAATTGTATTATAGATTTTGTAAAATGTTGATAGTTTTAACTATAAAATATAGAAAATGTATTATAGGATGATTGATTCAAAGAGTAAACAATCTTTATGCATGATGATAGTTGACTGGTCTCACTTGGTATGTTCTAATTACGATGGAGCATGCTCAAATCAGTTATTGTTGTAAAGTTGTTGAGCATTTGCATCACCCAAGCTTTCGATAACATTCACAATAGAACATGCATAATGTCACTATCCAAAGACAAAATACGCCCAATTTGGTATCCATCCCAAAGTTGGGGACCAAGGGAATTGAGACAGTGACATAAATATTTTCTCTGGTCTAAGTCTCATGCCTCTGTATTTTCTATCTTAAGACATATAATATAACAATAATCATGACCAAAAGTAAATACACAATCTAAGAATAGATACAAAAAGCTTCAGCAGCTTTAGATAAGGACTTGAGCAAATATTATCTATATATATACCTGGAGAGCAAAAGCAAGTTTGGAATGCTGGAAAATTGAGGGTTGTTATCTCTATTAAAGGAAAAGATACAAAGCCACACTAACATAAGGAAATATAGAGTGAAAGATATACCTATTATATAATAGAATTTAGCAAGTTGAAGACAACAACATGATGCAATGAAAATGAGAATAGCACAAGATCATAATGAAACTAGAGAGTGGGTTTTATTTTTTGATCACTGTGGAAAAAACATTAGTTTGAGGCATTGAACGGGTGATCTTTTTCTTTACCCAGTGATGTCACAGTCTCTTTAGATAGCACTCACTCCAGATTTGTCACTACTCCCCTTCCCCTAATAAAATGCCCAAAAGAAGCTCTTGATGAGGGTAAAAAAGATGCATATTTTTCCCCAACTAGACAGAATCAACTTGCTTTACTTGTAATCAAGCATTTCTTATATATAGTGCACAAATTCAGAATTGCATAAGTGCACAAATTCAAAAGAAAATGAGCCAAATTGAAAACAAGGTAATTTCATGATAACAGTAATTTTCTAATTTAAATAGTTGAATTATATAATAGTAAATAGTGAATAGTAGAATGTGAATTATATAATACTGGAATTACATGATAGTTGTATTTCATGATAGTAGTAATTTCCTCATGCTTGAACTGCACTACACAAAACCAACCAAGAACAGAACAACTAAAACTATTTCAGATCTGCAAGGATCACTTGACTTGTTCTATGAACCAAACACTTGAAATCCCTAGCCACATGTTACTTGCACAAGTGATGTGAAAAAACAATTTCATATATAACAATAACGAGTGTATGATTGATCTTATGTTCTTACACACTAATAAAAAGGAATGCAATGCATCTCATATCAGATAATCATACAGTCCAAACTCCAGGTCATTCCTAATTACTCTCTCCAAGCCTTAATTTATAGCATAAATTGCACTTAACAAGTAAAACATTAAGAATCTGAAAAATTAATCTATTATCTCCAGTTGATAAAACTAAACAGCTATGGTTAAAGCACGAATGTATCGAATTAACACCAAAACCATAGGATATGTCACATGCAAATCAAATATGATAAATCGGAGGAAAATTAACGGAAAAAAAGAACGAGATGATTATGGAAAACAAAGCACTAAGAAAGAAGGAGAGTTTTGGAGAGAGAAATTGAGAAGTATTGAAGATAACCTGAGGGAAATTAGAGATGAACCCAAACACTGCCGTCTTGGCTGAGGATTGCTGCGGAGGAGAGGTGGTTGCCTTCAAGTTGCTCTAGCACCTGCAAAAAAATGGACAACAAAGAAAAAATATCCACGATCACTTATCTTCATGTATGATTATAGTTTAAGCTAACTTCTTGTAAGCTAATTAAAAAGAAAACACACCATCCAATAAGCACAAATACTTATATTTATTGGACCTACTTTTGGCTCTCAATTATACGTACACAAGCAAGAACAAATTCACATAATAACTCTAAAATTTCATATGCCTCCCATATATTTTGTTCTCGAATGATATGCTCCACTTATTTAAATCGATGCAATCAAACAAATAGCAAAGAAAATACAGAGTGAGCTAAGATAGAAATAAAATTAACAAGCGTTTTGAAACACTGAACAATTACCCGAATTCTAGCAATTGCCTCTTGGCCAGCCTGCAAGAATTGGGAAGCATTTGCTTCAGTTGCGCATCTCTCTTATTTTGCAGCAGCTTAATGCGTGACATCAACAGGTTAAGACATGTTTTACTACATCTTCAAAAGTCAAATAAACTCCTTGGTCTTATTATTATTTCAATCTATGTTGTGGTGGTTGCAAATTGCAATGAGAAATGATATGTGGGAATTATGTAACACCCTACCACACAGAGCCTTATGCTTAAGTCATAAGACAGAGGTGGCGATGTATTACGACCTCAAAAAGTAAAATTTAGTACATATAGTATTGTGAAGAATGATTATAACTAAGAGCCTTTGAAGAAAAGGGGCAAAATAAAACCGTTAAATAGAAAAGCGTAACACTCCGATCGATAACTGATGCGGAGAAAACTTGTCTGTCAACAAATCTCCCTTCGGCAAGTGTACCGAAGTTGTCGTCAACTAAAAACTCACAATAGAGTGAGGTCGAATCCCACAGGGATTGATTGATCAAGCAACTTTAATTAGAAGAATGTTCTAGTTGAGCGAATCCAGAATTTGGGTTGAGAGTTACAGAAAATAAAATGGCGGGAATGTAAATAACAGAAAAGTAAATGCTAGAATTAAAGGACTGGAAGTAAATGACTGAAAATAAATTGCAGAATTGTAAATGGGAATGGGGGATTTGCTCATAAAAGTAAATGGCAGAAATTAAAGAGAATGGGTAAGATTAGAGATGGGGAGTTCATTGGGCTTAGGAGATGTTGCAATTCTCCGGATCAAGTTCATTTTCATCTCTTCCTCAATCAATGTACTCATTGATCTCCTTGGCAATCTTAAGTGATTGAATTACAATTCCTTGCAATTCAATCTCTCAAATCTTGATCAATAGCCAATTCCTTGGTCAATTGCTCATGAGAAGAGATGAAGTATGGTCACTGATTATACCACATGCATTTCCCAAACCAAGTATTGAGAGGGTTACAGTCACATACCCATCCAAACCCAATTTGGTCCAGCATGAGAAAGCATTTCTAGCTTGATCTCTTCATTCCTCTTCCAAGGTTCAAAAGAGATCCAAGTTTGAATAGCTTCTCTTCCAAGATAACTACTCAATTGGATGAAGATCGAAAGCTTTCAAGTAAAATCAAGAGAAAAGATAGAAGAAGAACAATGAAAATTAGTATTGATCCATCAAATTACAACAGAGCTCCCTAACCCAATGAAAGGGGTTTAGTTGTTCATAGCTCTTGAAGATGAAAACAAAGATGGAGAATACATCATAAAACTAGAAATTGCAAAGAAAGTAAAATACAGAGAGTAGTTCCTCAGCCTCCAAAACTATTTTACAATTCAAAGCTACTCCTATATATACTACTCTTCTCAGCTTCTAGTTCACTCTTCAAGTCTTGGGCCTTTGGATCTTGAGTTTGAAGCAGTTCCTTTCTTTATTTGGGCTTGGCTTTACTTGCAGAGAGAAAGTGCGGAGTGGGCAGAGACTTAAGCTCAGGGCGTAAGGAGTGTTAATCATTTAGTGAAAGTCCAAGTTCGGGAACGTTAGTGACACTTAACATTGTCACTAACGTTCCAATGCACCCTTTTTGCCTTACGTTAAAACCCACGTTAACTAGGTTAACGTGGCTTTTAACATTGCCTTGTCAACCTTCGAGAACGTTAGTGACATTCAACATTGTCACTAACGTTCCAATGTGCCCCTAGGTCTCACGTTAGAGTCCACGTTAACTAGGTTAACGTGGCTTCTAACGTGGCCATCTTTTAGCCATCCCAACGTTAGTGACAATTTTGAGTGTCACTAACGTTGGCTCATCCTTCATTTCTCATCGTTAGCTTCCACGTTAACCAAGTTAACGTGGAATTTAACGTGACTCTTGGGGGTTGTGTGGTTGCTTCAACGTTAGTGACAATGTTGAGTGTCACTAACGTTGTCGACAACTCTTCATCCTCTACGTTAGTTCCCATGTTAACCAAGTTAACGTGGGAGTTAACGTGGTACTTAGCACCATAGGCCAACGTTAGTGACAATGTTGAGTGTCACTAACGTTGGCTTCTCTCCCTCCCCCTTAACGTTAGAGGCCACGTTAACTAGGTTAACGTGGCTTCTAACGTGGCCACTTATGAGTAATTGCCAACGTTAGTGACAATGTTGAGTGTCACTAACGTTGGCTCAACTTCTTTTCTCCACGTTAGAGTTCACGTTAACTTGGTTAACGTGACTCTCTAACGTGGGCATTGATGGCTTTTTTGAGAGTGTTATTGGCAATCACGTTTCTCATTAATCTTTGCAAGTTACCTCCCCTTTTCTTGCTTCTTTTTGGTCCTGAAATCAAGCAACAAAGTGCATCAAAGCTCTAGTCCAAGTCATGAGTAATGCAACATAATATTTGTCACTAAACTTATGCAAAATCCTCATGAAATCATGTAAAATGCTCAATGTATGCTTGAGTCAAGGCATAAGTGAATATTTACCCAAAACTAGCTTATTTCCTAAAGAAATGCATGAAACTAACCTAAAAACAGTAAAGAAAAGGTCAGTGAAACTGGCCAAGATGCCCTGGCATCACAACACCAAACTTAAAGCTTGCTTGTCCCTAAGCAAGTACTGGAACAAGAAAATGATGAATGGAATATCCAGAGGAATGAGTCATTCTTGTGGAAGTCATATTACTGATTTTATGGTGGTTTCATGCATAGCAACTTAGGTTCATTCCATTACTGGCTTTCAGACCTTTATCATGTCCCTAAACACTTACTTTGTTTATATCTCATGAGACTTTTATTCATTGATCCTTTTATTGTTATTTCAAGGATTATTTGTGTTATTTAGGCTAAGTGCTCTGTAAGGGGGCAACTCTTTAAGATAAGCTTTCAGCCAACACTCCCGAACCAGTTGGTTCAAGGTGCTAGGTGTTGAGACACCCCTAAGGACTTACTCCCTCAAGCCTATCCCCCATACATACACACTACAGGCATTTAGTTTATTTATTTTCTTTTCTTGAGACCTTGGTGTCCAGCACCTCTTTGGGTTACTAAATGCTCTGTAGTGAGGGTTACTCTTGATAGTGGATTTTCAGCTGATAATCCCGGGTTAGTTAACCCAAGTTACCAAGTGATAAAGCACCCCTAAGAGCTTATTCATCCAAGTAGATCCCTCACACAGGAGCACCACAGACACTTGCCTCAAGCTTAGAACCATTGATGCCTAGCCTTATTGCTTACTCTTTTTCTTTTGTTTTTCACTTCCATTGTTCTTTCCCTTTTCTCTTCTTAGGATCTTGTTATTACTTAGTCTCATGAGTGTATCCAAAGTAAAGTATTCAGGATAGAAAGTTGTCCTCCTAGCCTTGTGGTTGAACCAACTTAGCTAACTTATGACTACCCCAAAGATTCATGAATGCACTTCCACATTAGGAACCCTTCTCTGGTCTTTTAAGAACATAAACATTCTCTTCTTCATTTGCTAAAAAGGGACAAGCTTACAAGTAAATAAGGGAATGATGCAGTGACATTTAAACCAGAAATCATGGACCTATTCAGAAGGAAACTTAAAAGACAGAATTTTAAAAAGTTTAAACATAACATGGAAGCAGGTTCTATTTCATACAAGATCTTCCTTATTTAAAGCATATAAAACAATGGACTAAAAGGAACTCCACCACCTTTCATTCATGTGGATGCCCGTGCTCCCCTCCTTGCTTGTCCTCATTATGTCTCTCTTGAGTGCTTGTGCTCCCACTTCCTTTGCCTTTTCCAAGCAGCTTCTTCCAAAAACCACTATCTTCCATCTTCTTCTTGAGTGTCTCCTTTTGCTGTTTCACTTTCCTCTCTTCTTGTTCTACAAATTCTTTTTGGACCTCATCATATGTGGGGATAGCATAGTGTAGATGATGCATATTAGTGGTCATGTAGTTCAACTCGGCTTGAGTGTTTACATAGAACTCCTCCCTATGTAGTTGCCTTCCTTCATTGAGTACACTGAACTCATTGAAAATTTTCATTTGGGCTATCTGTCGCTGGTTGAGCTCTTACAAGTGCTTCTCTTGAGTCTCTTGCTTCTCATTCACTTGGTTGATGGCTTGAGTGAGCTGGGAGTATTGTTCCTGCTGCTGCTCCATTTGTTGTTTTTGCCATGCTTCCTGTTGACTCAGCCGGTTCAGTATTTGCTCTTGTCCTTCCATATGTCTCTGTCCTAAATCTTCAATGGCTCTTATAAGGTGAGTCATATTCAAGTTGGCTGGGTCATGATGCTCTTCTTGTTGATATTCTTCCTGATGGTATTCTTCTTGATGAGCTCCTTCCTGGGCCCTTTGCCTTCCTATATGTGGCCTTCTTAGTTGCTGAGCCGGTGTGGTATAGACCATTCGCTCGAGTGTGACTGGCCTCCCTGGGTTCACCCAGTTTGGGCTGCTATCCTCAAATATTACCTTGGCCTTGTTGCACAAGCGGAGAATGGTGCTGGGGTACCAAAGTCTGGCACCTGAGTCAGCTTTCTCAGCTGACTCTTGAATCCCTTCGGCAATGAGCTCATGCACTTTGATTTCCCCACCTTGTACTAAGCATTGTACCATAGTGGCTCGATTGATGTTGACCTCTGAATTATTAGCAGCTAGTAGGATGGACCTTCTTACAAGCTCAAACCACCCTTTAGCCTCAGGGTGAAGGTCTCCCCTTTCTATGAATTTTGGTCTCCCATCTGAATACCTTTCCCAGTCAGCGGCTATGACACAAATATCTGATGCTATCTCTGAAAGCTCATCCTTATCGGGGCTTCTACTTATCCTTGCCTGATAACTCTCCTCATCAAAATGAGGTGATTTCAAGTGAAGAGCTCTTGTTATGGCACTTGGGCTGAAGTCCACCTCCCTTCCTCTCACATAGCTTTTGAAGGTTGGGGCTTTGGTCTTATCCTCTCTAACTGCATTTGCATAGAATTCTTTGATGAGGTTTCCATTGATCTTTCCCTCTGGACTGGTGAGCAATTGCCACCCCCTCTGTTCGATTTTTCTCCAAATCTGTGGTGATTCATTGGCATTGATTTGGAAGATTAATTCTGGCAATATCCTTCGGGCGCTTATCCGCTCAAATTCATGCTCATGAAAGCCAGTCTTGAATCTTTTGTCATCAAAAGGAGTACTTACCATAGGTTCCTTCCTCTTTTGCCTCTTTGAGCTTGATGATGCCATGACTTGAATTGTTGTTTGAGGGTTTTATGGCAATGAGGAGAGTGAGTTGGTTAAAGTAATTTGTGATGAAGAGTTTAGTGTGCCGATAGAAGTGTGGAGAGTGGGAATTTGGATGTGAGGAGTGAGCATGCACTAAGGTCCACTTATATAAGAAAATCATGAGTGAGTGAAGGGTATGGATTGCATGAATGTTTACTAAATGGACGGATGGGGTTGTATATGAAGGAAAGACAAGGATCATCACTTTAATGAGAGTGATTGGTTCAGTCTTCAAGGGCTTTCTTTCTCCAATGTTGCATGGCAGCGTTTCCCCATGCGTTTCCTCTTGAGACATGTGTTTAGTGCTCTTCATTAAGTGGCGAAATCTCCCCCATTTAATTGTCCCATCAATCCCTTTTTATGCTTCTTTTCCTTTCCTATAAAGATTTGAAATAAGGAAATTAATAATAACAAAAATTCAAACTCTACGGCTAGAAATAAAGGAAAGAAAGGATTTGATTGTTTATTTATGAATTCCAACTAACTAAATAACTATTGGTGGTTCCTTATATGCATTTTGGTGGCACCATGAGGTGACACCAAACTTAGTTTGAAGCAATGTGATGAAAAGTTTTGTGTTCAAAGCTCCCAAGACTAGCATGCAACCTGGTTTGCTTTGAACACCAAACTTATTCCTCACTATATTCTGCATAAGAAGATTTTCACCAATTGTTCGTTAAGTTTGGATTGAAGCTCATAAAGATAAACTTATTCATAATCATCTGAAAGCATATAAAACATGGGTTGCCTCCCATGAAGTGCTTCTTTAGCGTCACTAGCTTGACGTTTTTCCTTCATCATGGTGGTTGGTAGTGCTTAAAGTCCTCCCCTCTGGCTGTGGACTTGTATCCATTGGTTGGATCAATGATCTCCATATATTCCAGGGAAAGAACTCTGTTGATAGTGAAGACCTTGGGTAATTGAGATGGTACAGTAGGGAGATTAGGGGGAATATCTGGGAAGTAAGCTGAGACAACTCTATCCCCTGGAGAGAAGTCTTCTGTAGGGATCTTCTTGTTCCTCATCTCCTTGGTACCTTCTTCTTTGTTTCTTTTGAGGTTGCCTTTCCCTTGGTGACCTCTTTTTTCCAAGGAGTTGTGATGCTGTCTTCACCTGCCTCTAGAGGTTTGGGTTCCTCCAACTTTTCCTTGAGCTGTGGCAATTGCTGTTTTCCTTGTTTGTCAATTAAGGGGATCTCAGAATGAACTGGCCATGCTTCAGTGCTTGTTTCCTCCTTTAGTGTCTCTTTATCATTTGTGCTCAGATCCTTGTCCTCTTGATCTGTTTCTTGTGAGAGTTTGAAAACATTGAAGCTGAGTTGTTCATCATGGATTCTCAATATTAGCTCCCCTTTCTCTACATCAATAAGTGCTCTTGCTGTAGCTAGGAATGGTCTTCCCAACATGATTGGATGAGTGTGACTTTCTTCCATGTCTAGAATGACAAAATATGTTGGGAGAAAGTACTTCCCAACTTTTAGCAACACATTTTCCACCACTCCTATTGCTTGCTTTTGAGTTTTGTCAGCCAGTCTGATAATGACATCTGTGGGCATTATCTCATTGATCTGCAGCCTCTTCACCAGGGATAAGGGCAGTAAGTTGATGCTGGCCCCTAGATCACATAGTGCTCTGTCGAACTTGTTTTCTCCTATGGCACAAGGTATATGAAAACTTCCTGGGTCTCTTCTTTTTGTAGGCAACTCAGGTTGAATAAGGGCACTACATTCCTTATTCATCACTATAGTCTGCCCTCCCTTGAGTGAGCTTTTCCTGGGAAGAAGTTCCTTCATATACTTGATGAATGCAGGCATTTGTTGAATTGCCTTGATGAATGGTATTTTCACATGCAGAGATGCAAACAAGTCTAGGAACCTTGAGTATATCCTCTTTCCCACAACACCATTGAGCAGTTGAGGGAATGGTGCATAGAGCTTCAGCAGCTCTTGTTGTGAGATTTCTGGTTCTTTGTGATCTCTATCATCCTCCTTTGTTGAGTTGTCTTCAGGTTGTTTGCACATTTGCCTTGCTTGTCTTCAATCTCTTGATTACTTGTAGTGACCATTTTGCAATCTTCCCATCTTACTTTCTTTGCTTCTCCCTTGGGGTTTTTCTCAGTGTCACTAGGGAAGCTATCAGTAGGTTTGGGAATCTTCTCAGCTAAATATCCCACCTGGAATTCCATCTTCCTAATGGTTTCTCCCTGGTACTTAATATTGGCTCGCACCTCCTCTTTGAACACCTTATTTTCTTGAATCTCTTGGCATATTCCTTCAAGTAAGGCTTCAATCTTAGAGAGCCTGTCATCAATTGATGAGTGGTTCGGAGCAGATGTGCTGTTTTGGTTTTGATAAGTATGTGGAGAAGTGTTATTGTGCGGGTGTTGAGATGTCCTCTGGGTGAATTGCTGATGAGCTGCATTGTTGTAACGTCTCTGGTCTTGGTTTTGATCTTGCTCACTTCCCCACCCAAAGTTCGGGTGATTTCTCCATCCAGGGTTGTAAGTCTTGGAGTATGGATCATAGTTTTTCCTTGGTGAATTCCTAATGTAGTTGGCTTGCTCCTGACTCCCTTCTGCTTCTTGGTTTACTCCTTCTTGTGTTGTTGATGAAGTGGAGATTGCTGCTACTTGGTTCATCTCCATCTTCTTTGTGAGGTCAGCCAGCTGCTGAGTAATGAGCTTGTTTTGGGCCAACAGAGCGTCTACATTGTTTAGCTCCATCACTCCTCTTGTGTTCCCTCTTTCGGAAGCATAGAAGTAGTCATTTTCTGCTACTGTTTCAATAACTTCTATGGCTTCCTCAATGGTCTTTTTCTTGTTCAAGGACCCTCCAGATGAATGGTCTACTGCCTTCTTTGACTCATAAGAGAGCCCTTCATAGAAAATGTGCAGCTGGACCCATTCGTTGAACATGTCAGGTGAACACCTCCTTGTTAAGTCTTTGAACCTCTCCCATGCTTCATACAGAGTCTCACCATCCTGTTGCCTGAAGGTTTGAACCTCAGCTCTCAGTCTATTGATTCGTTGAGGAGGGTAGAATCTTGCTAAGAATTTGTTCACCACATCCTCCCAAGTTGTCAAGCTCTCCCTTGGGAAGGATTCCAGCCACTTGGCTGCCTTGTCTCTGAGTGAGAAGGGAAATAAGAGCAATCTATAGGCGTCAGGATGAATACCATTAGATTTCACTGTGTCACATATTCTTAGGAAGGTGGTCAAATGTTGGTTGGGATCTTCTTGAACACCTCCTCCAAACGAACAGTTGTTCTGGACAAGGGTGATGAGCTGTGGTTTAAGTTCAAAGTTGTTGGTATGGATTGTTGGCTTTTGGATGCTACTTCCATAATTGCCTGGGTTTGGATTAATGTAAGAGCCCAAAACTCTTCTATCCTCCCCAGCATGATTTGCTCCACCTCCTCTGCCATGGTTGTGAATCTCTTCTTCATGATGATTTTCCATGTTTTCTTCCATGTTTGGTTCAAAGTATTCCTCAAACTGTTCCTCCTCTTCTTCAGCACCAACTACTCATTTTTCTTTTGCCTCCCTCCTTAGTCTAAGGAAGATTCTCTCTGGTTCAGAATCAAAGGAAGTTGAAGCCCCGCTTCTTCTCCCTGTCATACAACCAACAAGTACAAGCAGAGAAAATAGGTGCAGACAGTATTTGTGTCAGAGTTAATGTTAGTTGTGGGTGATGCAATATATCAAACAGTTAGTGGGTTAGCAAACAAAATTGAAAATAACAAAGAAAAACAAACGGGTTGAGGGAGAAGGGAAGAAGTTTAACTAAGACAAAAAGTAAATCACTCAAACAGAAAAAAATGAAATTCACAAAATAAAATGCTCAATCTAGTGATCTTCCAATCTAATCATTGTTGATGCACAATCAATCCCCGGCAATGGCGCCATAAACTTGATGCGGAGAAAACTTGTCTCTTAACAAATCTCCCATCGACAAGTGTACCGAAGTTGTCGTCAAGTAAAAACTCACAATAGAGTGAGGTCGAATCCCACAGGGATTGATTGATCAAGCAACTTTAATTAGAAGAATGTTCTAGTTGAGCGAATCCAGAATTTGGGTTGAGAGTTACAGAAAATAAAATGGCGGGAATGTAAATAACAGAAAAGTAAATGCTAGAATTAAAGGACTGGAAGTAAATGACTGAAAATAAATTGCAGAATTGTAAATGGGAATGGGGGATTTGCTCATAAAAGTAAATGGCAGAAATTAAAGAGAATGGGTAAGATTAGAGATGGGGAGTTCATTGGGCTTAGGAGATGTTGCAATTCTCCGGATCAAGTTCATTTTCATCTCTTCCTCAATCAATGTACTCATTGATCTCCTTGGCAATCTTAAGTGATTGAATTACAATTCCTTGCAATTCAATCTCTCAAATCTTGATCAATAGCTAATTCCTTGGTCAATTGCTCATGAGAAGAGATGAAGTATGGTCACTGATTATACCACATGCATTTCCCAAACCAAGTATTGAGAGGGTTACAGTCACATACCCATCCAAACCCAATTTGGTCCAGCATGAGAAAGCATTTCTAGCTTGATCTCTTCATTCCTCTTCCAAGGTTCAAAAGAGATCCAAGTTTGAATAGCTTCTCTTCCAAGATAACTACTCAATTGGATGAAGATCGAAAGCTTTCAAGTAAAATCAATAGAAAAGATAGAAGAAGAACAATGAAAATTAGTATTGATCCATCAAATTATAACAGAGCTCCCTAACCCAATGAAAGGGGTTTAGTTGTTCATAGCTCTTGAAGATGAAAACAAAGATGGAGAATACATCATAAAACTAGAAATTGCAAAGAAAGTAAAATACAGAGAGTAGTTCCTCAGCCTCCAGAACTATTTTACAATTCAAAGCTACTCCTATATATACTACTCTTCTCAGCTTCTAGTTCACTCTTCAAGTCTTGGGCCTTTGGATCTTGAGTTTGAAGCAGTTCCTTTCTTTATTTGGGCTTGGCTTTACTTGCAGAGAGAAAGTGCGGAGTGGGCAGAGACTTAAGCTCAGGGCGTAAGGAGTGTTAATCATTTAGTGAAAGTCCAAGTTCGGGAACGTTAGTGACACTTAACATTGTCACTAACGTTCCAATGCACCCTTTTTGCCTTACGTTAAAACCCATGTTAACTAGGTTAACGTGGCTTTTAACGTTGCCTTGTCAACCTTCGAGAACGTTAGTGACATTCAACATTGTCACTAACGTTCCAATGTGCCCCTAGGTCTCACGTTAGAGTCCACGTTAACTAGGTTAACGTGGCTTCTAACGTGGCCATCTTTTAGCCATCCCAACGTTAGTGACAATGTTGAGTGTCACTAACGTTGGCTCATCCTTCATTTCTCATCGTTAGCTTCCACGTTAACCAAGTTAACGTGGAATTTAACGTGACTCTTGGGGGTTGTGTGGTTGCTTCAACGTTAGTGACAATGTTGAGTGTCACTAACATTGTCGACAACTCTTCATCCTCTACGTTAGTTCCCATGTTAACCAAGTTAACGTGGGAGTTAACGTGGTACTTAGCACCATAGGCCAACGTTAGTGACAATGTTGAGTGTCACTAACGTTGGCTTTTCTCCCTCCCCCTTAACGTTAGAGGCCACGTTAACTAGGTTAACGTGGCTTCTAAAGTGGCCACTTATGAGTAATTGCCAACGTTAGTGACAATGTTGAGTGTCACTAACGTTGGCTCAACTTCTTTTCTCCACGTTAGAGTTCACGTTAACTTGGTTAACGTGACTCTCTAACGTGGGCATTGATGGATTTTTTGAGAGTGTTATTGGCAATCACGTTTCTCATTAATCTTTGCAAGTTACCTCCCCTTTTATTGCTTCTTTTTGGTCCTGAAATCAAGCAACAAAGTGCATCAAAGCTCTAGTCCAAGTCATGAGTAGTGCAACATAATATTTGTCACTAAACTTATGCAAAATCCTCATGAAATCATGTAAAATGCTCAATGTATGCTTGAGTCAAGGCATAAGTGAATATTTACCCAAAACTAGCTTATTTCCTAAAGAAATGCATGAAACTAACCTAAAAACAGTAAAGAAAAGGTCAGTGAAACTGGCCAAGATGCCCTGGCATCAATAACGTAACAAAACAAATAAAGGATAGACCAACGCGAACCATAACAAATGAGTGCCAAAAATACGAATATCAAAACTCAAGATCCGGTTGCAAAGAAAACCGGTCCGAGCATAGAAGTATATACAAATATATAAAGCAAGAAACCCAAGGGAAACCCCAAGGATAAACTATCAAAACCTATTCTCCAAAACAACCTCTAAGAGGAGTCAAAATAGTATATATATATATATATATATATATATATATATATATATATTATTAATTAGTGGAGATAGTAACTATCTATATAAAACCAAAGTAAAGTCCCAAGGAGCAAAGATCTTCGCTTATCCAGAAGTCTCCAGCATGCCTCAGCGAGAAGCCTCACGTCCTGCATCTGAAAACCACAAAATCCGCATGGGTGAGAACCGGAGGTTCTTAGTATGGTAACAGTACCCACATATCTAACATGTAATGTCCTGGGAAAGCCGAAGGCAACCCTAGAACTTTCACCAGATATATCAAAGATTATAAATAGACTAATCCATAAATGGCAACTGACTAAAGATATTCAGTCTAACTAATACTTCCCTTTCTAAATCCTTCAGACCTTCCAACCGCCAGTAGTAATATAATATGGCAAACACAATTATATCAAACAAGAAGATATACATGTAGGAAGCAGATATGACATTTAGGCAATTAGCAGGTAATATGCAGTCAATTATGCAATTCCAAATAATTCACATAGTATGCATATGATGAATGCCTGTCCCTATGGCTGATGATATCATCTGTCAGTTATATAGCCAACCCAACAAGTCCTGGTAGCTAACCATTGGACTGTCTCTCTGTTGTGCATCCCCAACTCGAGTTATACTCAACATAAATCATAATTCATATCCAACACCCTCACTGGTGTATATTCATGGGGGCGAGCTCATCCGGAACTTTCATAGTGTCCGGCCACACTTACGACATAGGGTTAGCAGAGTATCGAGTCTCCACCTGGAGCATATGGTGGCTAGCCACTGCTTTCTCCCAGGAAAACTCGTATCTCAGATAGTGGAAGTGCAACATTCACATTTCATTCAATACGCATATATGCAATCATACTCAACCATAATCAATAATGGCTCTGCCGTAACTCGGCAATATCTCGGCCATCCGGCCCATAATCCATAACCAGCCAATTCATTAGCAATTATAGACCTTCGGCTCATGGCATATCAAGCACTTCCACATTCATCCTCCATATCTCATACAATCATCTTTGATCATCATTGATCATTAATCCTCCCCTTTCTTCATTCACAAGTTACCACAATTCCTAGCTCCACCTCATCGCTAGGCATATCATAAGAGTTTAAGACATAAGGGGGTAAGATTGGAGGCTTAAAAGTATGAGATTTGACTTTGAAAACTCAAAAATCAACTTTAGGAGGAAAACAGGGTCACACGTGCACATCGCATACTCGGCAATGGGTACTTATTCTTTATTGTGACCTTATTCAGCTGTCTGTAATCCACATAGAGTCGCATACTCCCGTCTTTCTTCTTTACCAGCAACATCGGCACACCCCACGGAGAAACACTTGGTCGGATAAAGTTCTTACCCAACAGATCCTCCAACTGAGACTTTAGCTTGGCCATCTCTAGTGGTGACATCCTATAAGGAGCACTCGAGATTGGTCCAGCCCCAGGCACCAACTCAATAGCAAACTCAACCTCTCGGTTAGGTGGAAATTCATCAATATCATCGGGAAACACCTCCGGAAACTCACACACAACTAGAATCTGCTCCAATCTTTGATCATCACCCGAAACACCCGCGGTTAGCAACAAAATTCCTTGACATTCGGCCCTAGAACAATTCACCATCATGGAATTCAAGTAATAACTATTCAGCACAACCGGTCCTTCGGTATCTTCCGACATAAAGTACACCGATTTTGCAGAACAGTCGAGCAGGACATGGTTCTCAGATAACCAGTCCAACCCCAATATAAGATCAAGACCGATCTTCGGCAAGCATATTAAATTATGGACAAAATCACGTTGCTTGAACCTAAATAAAACTTGCGGGCATCCTAGCCTAGTTATCATGGCTTCATGGTGGCATTATACACCTTTAGGTCGTAACCTAAGACTACAATCTTCAATCCTAGCTCACTAGCTTTCTCAAATGCAATGAATGAATGTGTTACTCCCGAATCAAATAAAGCATTTAAAATTTGATCAGTCATTTCACAGTTACCTCGGATAAGTGTCTCAGATCCCTCGGCACCTATAGCTGACGTGGTGAACACCCGACCAGACTACTGTACTTTTCCTGCACTTTGCTTCTGCTTCTTCGGACAGTTTGCGGGTTTGTGCCCCGCCTTACCACAAGAATAGCACAAGACCCACCTGACCTTGCATGGGTCTCCCGGATGGTGACTTCTGCACCTAGCACAAGCTTGATCACTCTAAGGCTGCTTCCCAAGCCTTTTCCCTTGGGAGTTTTTGTTGTTGGGCCTCCTAAAAGAGCCTCCCCGCTTAAAAGACGGACCTCTAGGAGCAAAGTTCTTCCCTCAGTTCTGTGGGAATGGTCCCTGGTGCACGAAATTGTGACATCAATAGTGCCAACAACTTGGTACGCACAATTGTAATCTCAACTCTTTTTCACAATTCCGCACAACTAACCAGCAAGTGTACTGGGTCGTCCAAGTAATAAGCCTTACGTGAGTAAGGGTCGATCCCACGGAGATTGTCGGCATGAAGCAAGCGATGGTCATCTTGTAAATCTCAGTCAGGCGGATTCAAATGGTTATGGAGGATTGATAATTAAAAGATGAATAAAACATAAAATAGGATAGAGATACTTATGTAATTCATTGGTGAGAATTTCAGATAAGCGCATGAAGATGCTTTGTTCCTCCTAAACTTCTGCTTTCCTATTGCCTTCATCCAATCATTCATACTCCTTTCCATGGCAAGCTTTATGTTGGGCATCACCGTTGTCAATGGCTACTTCCCGTTCTCTGAGTGAAAATGGTCCAAATGCGCTGTCACCGCACGACTAATCAGCTGTTGGTTCTTGATTATGTTGGAATAGGATCCATTGATCCTTTTGCGTCTGTCACTACGCCCAAAACTCGCGAGTTTGAAGCTCATCACAGTCATCCATTCCCAGATCCTACTCGGAATACCACAGACAAGGTTTAGACTTTTCGGATCTCAGGAATGGCCGCCAATAATTCTAGCCTATACCACGAAGGTTTTAATCTTAGATTAGAAACCCAAGAGATACACATTCAAGCTTGTTTGCATGTAGAACGGAAGTGGTTGTTAGGCACGTGTTCATAGGTGAGAATGATGATGAGTGTCACGGATCATCACATTCATCAAGTTGAAGAACGAGTGTATATCTTAGAGAAGAAATAGGCTTGAGTTGAATAAAAAACAATAGTACTTTGCATTAATTCATGAAGAACAGCAGAGCTCCACACCTTAATCTATGGTATGTAGAAACTCCACTGTTAAAAATACAAAAGTGATAATGGTGTTCATTGGCTTCGGCCCCAGAGGGGGAACCAGAAGAACCAAGATGAAAATACAATAGCAAAAGGTCCTATTTATAAAGAACTAGTAGCCTAGGGTTTACAGAAATAAGTAATTGATGCAGAAATCTTCTTTCGGGCCCACTTGGTGTGTTCTTGGGCTGAGCATTAAAGCTTTCACGTGTAGAGACTTTTCTTGGAGTTAAACGCCAGCTTTTGTGCCAGTTTTGGGCGTTTAACTCCAGCTTTTATGCCAGTTCTGGCGTTTTGACACCAGAATTTTTATACTGACTTGGAATGCCGGTTTGGGCCATCAAATCTTGGGTAAAGTATAAACTATTATATATTTTTGGAAATCCCAGGATGTCTACTTTCCAATTCAATTGAGAGCGCACCAATTGGGCTTTTGTAGCTCCAGAAAATCCACTTCGAGTGCAGGGAGGTCAGAATCCAACAGCATCTGCAGTCCTTTTTCAGCCTCTCAATCAGATTTTTGCTCAGGTCCCTCAATTTTAGCCAGAAAATATCTGAAATCACAGAAAAATACACAAACTCATATTAAAGTCCAGAAATGTGATTTTTATTTAAAAACTAATAAAAATATAATAAAAACTAACTCAAACATACTAAAAACATACTAAAAATAATGACAAAAAGCGTATAAATTATCCGCTCATCACAATACCAAACTTAAATTGTTGCTTGTCCCCAAGCAACCAAAAACAAAGTAGGATAAAAAGAAGAGAATATACAATGAATTCCAAAAACATCTATGAAGATCAGTCTTAATTAGATGAGCGGGGCTATTAGCTTTTTTGCTTCCGAACAGTTTTGGCATCTCACTTTATCCCTTGAAGTTCAGAATGATTGGCATCTATAGGAACTCAGAATTCGGATAGTGTTTTTGATTCTCCTAGTTCAGTATGTTGATTCTTGAACACAGTTACTTTATGAGTCTTGGCCGTGCCCCTAAGCATTTTGTTTTCTAGTATTACCACCGGATACATAAATGCCACAGACACATAACTGGGTGAACCTTTTCAGATTGTGACTTAGCTTTGCTAGAGTCCCCAATTAGAGGTTTCCAGAGCTCTTAAGCACACTCTTTTACTCAGTCTCAAGCTTTCACTTGACACCTTCACGCCACAAGCACATGGTTAGGGACAACTTGGTTTAGCCGCTTAGGCCAGGATTTTATTCCTGTGGGCCCTCCTATCCACTGATGCTCAAAGCCTTGGATCCTTTTTATTTTACCCTTGCCTTTTGGTTTAAAGGGCTATTGGCTTTTTCTGCTTACTTTTTATTTTTTTTTCTTTTTCTCTTTTTTTCGCCATTTTTTTTGCATATTTTATTTTAACTAATTTATTTATTTATTTATTTATTTTTTCTACAAGCTTTGTATTCACTGCTTTTTCTTGCTTCAAGAATCTATTATATGATTTTTCAAATTATCAACTAACATTTCTCCTTTTTCATCATTCTTTCAAGAGCCAACAATTTTAACATTCATGAACAACAAATTCAAAAATATGCACTGTTCAAGCATTCATTCAAAAAAACAAAAAGTATTACCACCACATCAAAATAATTAATCTGTTTTAAAATTCAAAATTCATGTACTTCTTTTTCTTTTTCAATTAAAAACATTTTTCATTTAAGAAAGGTGATGGATTCATAGGACATTCATAGCTTTAAGGCATAAACACTTAGACACTAGTGATCATGTAATAAGACACAAACATAAATAAACATAAAGCATAAAAATTCGAAAAACAAAAAATAAAGAACAATAAAATTAAAGAACGGGTCCACCTTAGTGATGGCGGCTTGTTCTTCCTCTTGAAGATCTTATGGAGTGCTTGAGCTCCTCAATGTCTCTTCCTTGCCTTTGTTGCTCCTCCCTCATGACTCTTTGGTCTTCTCTAATTTCATGGAGGAGGATAGAATGCTCTTGGTGCTCCACCCTTAGTTGTCCCATATTGGAACTCAATTCTCCTAGGGAGGTGTTAATTTGCTCCCAATAGTTTTGTGGAGGAAAATGCATCCCTTGAGGCATCTCAGGGATTTCATGATGAGGAATTTCCTCATGCTCTTGCCCATGAGTGGGATCTCTTGTTTGCTCCATCCTTTTCTTAGTGATGGGCTTGTCCTAATCAATAAAGATGTCTTCTTCTATGTCAATTCCAGCTGAATTACAGAGGTAACAAATTAGATGAGGGAAGGCTAACCTTGCCAAAGTCGAGGACTTGTCCACCACCTTGTAGAGTTCTAGGGATATAACCTCATGAACTTCTACTTCCTCTCCAATCAAGATGCTATGGATCATGATAGCCCGGTCTATAGTGACTTCAGACCGGTTGCTAGTAGGAATGATTGAGCGTTGGATGAACTCCAACCATCCCCTAGCCACGGGCTTGAGGTCATGCCTTCTTAGTTGAACCGGCTTCCCTCTTGAATCTCTCTTCCATTGAGCGCCGTCTTCATAAATGTCTATGAGGACTTGGTCCAACCTTTGATCAAAGTTGACCCTTCTAGTGTAGGGGTGTGCATCTCCTTGCATCATGGGCAAGTTGAATGCCAACCTTACATTTTTTGGACTGAAATCTAAGTATTTTCTCCGAACCATTGTAAGCCAATTCTTAGGGTCCGGGTTCACACTTTGATCATGGTTCTTGGTGATCTATACATTGGCATAGAACTCTTGAACCATTAAGATCCTGACTTATTGAATAGGGTTGGTGAGAATTTCCCAACCTCTTCTTCGAATCTCATGTCGGATCTCTGGATATTCACCCTTTTTGAGCTTGAAAGGGACCTCGGGGATCACCTTCTTCTTGGCCACAATTTTATAGAAGTGGTCTTGATGCACCCTTGAGATGAATTTTTCCATCTCCCATGACTCGAAGGTGGAAGCTTTTGCCTTCCCTTTCCTCTTTCTAGAGGTTTTTCCGGCCTTTGGTGCCATAAATGGTTATGGAAAAAATAAAAAGCAATGCTTTTACCACACCAAACTTAAAAGGTTTTCTCGTCCTCGAGCAAAAGAAGAAAGAAGAGAGTAGAGGAAGAAGAAATAGAGGAGATGGAGAGGGTTAGTATTTCGGCCAAGGGGGTGAGTAGGGTGTATGATGTGTGAAAATGAAGGAGTGAAGATTGGTTTATATAGGAGTGGAGAGAGGGGTAGGGTTCGACCATGTATGGGTGGGTTTGGGAGGGAAATTGGTTTGAATTTGAATGGTGAGGTAGGTGGAGTTTTATGATGGATTGATGTGGATTGGTGAAGAGATTATGGAGAAGAGGATAGGATTTGATAGGTGAGGGGTATTTGGGGAAGAGGTATTGAGGTGATTGGTGAAGAGTATTTGGGGAAGGGTGTAATGGGAAGGTGTGAAGAAGAGAGAGAGAGAGAGATGAGGTAGGTGGGGATCCTGTGGGATCCACAGATCCTGAGGTTTCAAGGATTTCGCATCCCTGCACCATGTTGGCATGCAAACGCCCCTTGCTTGCCAATCCTGGCGTTAAACGCCAGGTTGCTGCCCATTTCTGGCGTTTAACGCCAGCTTTTCTCCCCTTTATGGCGTTTAACGCCAGCTCTGTGCCCATTTCTGGCATTAAACGCCCAGAATGGTGCCAGACTGGGCGTTTAACGCCCATTCTGCTACCCTTACTGGCGTTTAAACGCCAGTAAGCTTCTCCTCCAGGGTGTGCTGTTTTCAATACTGTTTTTCATTCTGTTTTTGCTTTTTCAGTTATTTTTATGACTTCACATGATCATCAACCTACAGAAAACATAAAATAATGATGGAAAATAAATGGATATGATTAAATAAAATTGGGTTGCCTCCCAACAAGCGCTTCTTTAATTTCAATAGCTTGACAGTGAGCTCTCATGGAGCCTCACAGATACTCAGAGCATGATGATGGCCTCCCAACACCAAACTTAGAGTTTGAATGTGGGGGCTCTATTTGACTCTGTATTGAGAGAAGCTTTTCATGCTTCCTCTCCATGGTTACAGAGGGATATCCTTGAGCCTTAAACACAAGGGAGTCCTCATTCACTTGAAGGACCAATTCTCCTCTGTCAACATCAATCACAGCTTTTGCTGTGGCTAGGAAGGGTCTTCCAAAGATGATAGATTCATCCATACACTTTCCAGTGTCTAGGATTATGAAATCAACAGAGATGTAATGGTCTTCAACCTTTACCAAGACATCCTCTACAAGTCCATAAGCCTGTTTCCTTGAATTGTCTGCCATCTCTAGTGAGATTCTTGCAGCTTGTACCTCAAGGATCCCTAGCTTCTCCATTACAGAGAGAGGCATGAGGTTTATGCTTGACCCTAGGTCACACAGAGCCTTCTCAAAGGTCATGGTGCCTATGGTACAAGGTATTGAGAACTTTCCAAGATCCTGTCTCTTCTGAGGTAATCTCTGCCTAGTCAAGTCATCCAGTTCTTTGGTGAGCAAGGGGGTTCATCTTCCCAAGTCTCATTACCAAATAACTTGGCATTTAGCTTCATGACTGCTCCAAGGTACTTAGCAACTTGCTCTTCAGTAACATCTTCATCCTCTTTAGAGGAAGAATACTCATCAGAGCTCATGAATGGTAGAAGTAAATTCAATAGAATCTCTATGGTCTCTATATGAGCCTCAAATTTCCATGGTTTCTCATTAGGGAACTCCTTGGAGGCCAGTGGACGTCTATTAAGGTCTTCTCAGTGGAAATCACTGCCTCTTCCTCCTCTCCAAGTTCGGCCGAGTGGGTAATATTGATGGCCTTGCAGTCTTTTTTTGGATTCTCTTCTGTATTGCTTGGGAGAGTACTAGGAGGGAGTTCAGTAATTTTCTTACTCAGGTGACCCACTTGTGCCTCCAAATTTCTAATGGAGGACCTTGTTTCAGTCATGAAACTTTGAGTGGTTTTAATTAGATCAGAGACTACAGTTGCTAAGTCAGAGTGGCTCTGCTTAGAATTCTCTGTCTATTGCTAAGAAGATGATGGAAAAGGCTTGCTATTGCTAAACCTAATTCTTCCACCATTACTATTATTGAAGCCTTGTTGAGGCCTCTGTTGGTCCTTCCATGAGAGATTTAGATGATTTCTCCATGAAGGGTTATAGGTGTTTCCATAGGGTTCTCCCATGTAATTCACCTCTTCCATTGCTGGGTTCTCAGGATGAAGAAGAAGCTTCTTTGGTACTGCCTGTTGCTGCTTGCATGCTAGACAGACTCTGAAAAAATCATATTGACTTGCTGAGTCAATATTTTGTTCTGAGCCAATATGGCATTCAGAGTATCAATCTCAAGAACCCCTTTCTTCTGATTTGTCCCATTATTCATAGGATTTCTTTCAGAAGTGTACGTGAATTGGTTATTTGCAACCATTTCAATGAGTTCTTGAGCTTCTGCAGGCGTCTTCTTCAGATGAAGAGATCCTCTAGCAGAGCTGTCCAATGACATCTTGGACAGTTCAGACAGACCATCATAGAAGATACCTATGATGCTCCATTCTGAGAGCATGTCAGAAGGACACCTTCTGATCAATTGCTTGTATCTTTCCCAAGCTTCATAGAGGGATTCACCTTCCTTCTGTCTGAAGGTTTGGACTTCCACTCTAAGCTTACTCAATTTTTGAGGTGGAAAGAACTTTGCCAAGAAGGCATTGACTAGCTTTTCCCAAGAGTTCAGGCTTTCCTTAGGTTGTGAATCCAACCATATCTTAGCTCTGTCTCTTACAGCAAAAGGGAAGAGCATAAGTCTGTAGACCTCAGGGTCAACCCCATTGGTCTTGACAGTGTCACAGATTTGCAAGAATTCAGCTAAGAACAGATGAAGATCTTCCAATGGAAGTCCATAAAACTTGCAATTCTGTTGCATTAGAGAAACTAATTGGGGCTTAAGCTCAAAGTTGTTTGCTCCAATGGCAGGGATAGAGATGCTTCTCCCATAGAAGTCGGGAGTAGGTACAGTAAAGTCACCAAGCACCTTCCTTGCATTGTTGGCATTGTTGTTGTTTTCGGCTGCCATGGCTTCTTCTTGTTTGAAAAGCTCTGTTAGGTCCTCTATAGAGAGTTGTACTTTAGCTTCTCTTAACTTTCTCTTCAAGGTCCTTTCAGGTTCAGGATCAGCTGATAAACCCCAATTTTATGGTTTATCTTGTGCTTAATTTGGGGAATTTTATCACCTTTTCCCACATTTATTCAATGAAATAGCATGGTTTTGCAATTCTCCCTTGATTTGTGCTTAAATGTGAAAACATGCTCTTTAGGCCTTAAAATAGCCAATTTCAATCCACTTTAATTCCATTCGATGCCTTGATATGTTTGTTGAGTGATTTCAGGATCATAAGGCAAGTATTAGATGGAAGAAGTGAGGAGAAAAGCATGCAAAGTGGGAGAACTTATGAAGAAATGAAGGAACCGTAAAGTTGTCAAGCCTGACCTCCTGACATTCAATCGACCATAACTTGAGCTACAGAGGTCCAAATGAGGCGGTTTTAGTTGCGTTGGAAAGCTAACATCCGGAGCTTCGAAATGATATAAAATTTGATATATGTTGCTTCGCGTTCAGGGGCGCGCACGTGCCATGTACGCGTGCATGCTGATGCTGTCTGTGGCCCACTAAAGTGAAATCGCCCCCAGCGATTTCTGAAGCATTTTGGGCCCAATCCAACTCATTTCTGATGCTATTGAACCTAAGGATTGAGGAGGGGATGAACCAAGTAGTCATAGTTTAGTTTTCATCATGTTTTAGGGTAGAATTCTAGAGAGAGAGGCTCTCTCCTCTCTCTAGATTTAGGATAGAAATTAGGGTAGAGTTATGTTAATCACTCTCAAATTCCTCTTTTAATTCTTATTTTGATTTCAATTCTCTTTATGTTTTAGTGCTCTATTGTGTTAACCTTCTTAGTTTCTTTTGTTAATTTCTTATTTTACTCTCTTTTATGTTGATGAATTTTTGTTGGATTTCCATTTTCTCTTAATGCAATTTTATATTTCCATGTCTCTTTTATGTTGATCTTGATTGTTATTATTGATTTCTTGCTTATGTTAGTTATGGGTTTCCTTAATTCTTGTATTTTATGATGCTTACTTTCCTTGCACACTAGGTGTTTGTTAAAATGTTTCCTTTAGTTTTTGAGTAGTTTTCTTTACTCTTGGCCTAGGCTAAGGGAATTGAGTGATCTTGAGTCATTGGGTCTCATTGAATTGGTGATTTGAGAACCTTTAGTGATCAATTTAATACTCATTGACGCCAACCCACTACTAATCTAATTAGTAGGTAGGTTGGGACTTATGGGTTGATGTGATCAAACCTATTTGACGTACTTCAAGCCTAGGAGTAGATATTACGTACTTAAGGCTTTGGAAGTAGACTTAATAGGTTGGCCTCTCATAATTATCAATATATGGTTTGTAGACAAGGATAGTGATCTCAATTACCTATGTCTAGCCAAGAGTTCTTTTCCTTTATTTTACTAGTTCTTATTATTTACTTTCTTGCTATTTACTTTTCTTGTCAATTATCAAAAATCAAACCCCCCTTGCATTTTCATAGCCAATAATTGATCACTTTATTGCAATTCCTTGTGAGACGACCCGGAGTCTAAATACTCCGGTTAATTCTTATTTGGGGTTTGTACATGTGACAACCAAAATCAAATTTTTGATGTGAGAATTGTTTGTTGGTTTGGAGCTATGCTCACAACGAAGTTATTCTTTCTATAAGGAGAAATTCTAAACTATCAAGCAAATCTTCATTATCAAAATGGCGCCGTTGCCGGGGAGTTGCAATGGTGTTACGTTATTGGCTATTGTGAATATTGTGAATATGTTTGCCTTTTGCTTATTTGTTAGTTTTTGTTAGGCTTAGGACTTTGTTGCTTATTTTTGTAGATTTTGTTTTTATTTGATATTATGAATTCTCATCACTTTGGCTACGAGTTTAGTTCAAATTATGTTGTAGGAAATGGGAGCTACAATGACAATATGCATCAAGGATTTGGGAATCAAAGATGGGAGGAGCCTCAAGGGATTGATCAACCTTCTTGGCAACAACAACCTTTGGATTCTTATGGGTATAATTCTAATCCTAATGCATATCAATCTAATGGGTGTGGTGACCCTTATTGTGATTGTCAACAACCACCACCATATGCCTATGAACCACCCCCTCAACATGACTTTGAACCACCTTACTCACAAGTCCCCTACCACCAAACACCTCATTATGACTCTAATCCTTATCCACCTTACCAACCACCTTATGAGCCATATGAACCACAGATAGAACCACCACAATTCCAACATAACTACTCCCAAGAACCACATCCATATACACCATCTCAATACCCTTACCAAAATGAACCACCTTCCAACTATAATGCCTTCCCCTCAAACAATGAACCCTCTCTTCCACCACCGCCCTCCGATGAAGCCTCTATGTTGGAATTGAGAGATCTTGAATCTCATATCTTAAGGCGACAAGAGGAGAATGAAAAGAAGTTTAGAGAGCTAAGAGCCAAGATGGTTATCCTAGTGGAAGCCGTTAGCAATATGGCCTCCTCCCGACTAAGCCTAAGCAACCAAGGCACTCCCATTGACGATTGTGGAGAAGCACCCAAGGAGTATAGTGAGGGAGTGAGTTTAGAGCTTCAAGGTGAAGAAGAGGAGTTGAAGCAAGGAGTGCAACAAGAGGAGGAAGTTAAGATAATTGAGCCGGAAGAAGTGGTTGAAGCCTTTGAAGAGGTTGACCAAGAGATGGATTCAATCATTGAAGAATTCTTATGTACAATTGAATCCTCTCCAATTGGGTTTGACATAGAAGGTAAGGAAGAAGATACCTCACCTCCCATACCCTTGGTAAGCAATGAAGAAGAGATTGAATTGGAAGGAAGCTACCAAGAGGAGGAGGTTGAGCAAGAAGCAAGCTCCATCATTGAAGATGATTCCACACCAACTAATGAGTCTTTTAGAATTGATGAATCTCCTTCATTATGTTGTGAAATTGATGACAAAGAGGACCGTGCACAACCTCTAACACATGGTTTGAGCAATGAAGGGTGTATAGAAGAAGTTGGTGAGCAAGGAATTAAAATTGAAGATGCTTGCAAAGAGGTGGAAGATGCAAAGAAAGAGCACAAGGGAATGGATCTCACATTGGCTAAGTGTGGGGAGGTCCCCCTTTCTAAGTCACCATCCTACACAACATTCAAGTGGGTAAAATTCTTATCTCTAATCTTTACTTTCCCACTTGAATATGGTTTGATTGAAAATGATGGTCAACTTAGAACTCTTTGTGGAGTTAAGAGTAAGAGAGAGTTGTGTAGTGGTTGGACACATTACTCCAAGTTCATGATGGTTGCATGCTCAAAGTCTAAGTGCAATGGTTGGTATAATTCTCAACTAAAAGGGTCTAGGAAGATGCTTTGGTGTTTACTTGAGAATTCGGATCACTTCTCACCTAATTGGAATTGTGATGATCAACTTGAAGATGGGTGTAGAAACAAGATTTGGGATCCAGGAATAGATGAAGATCAATTTTGGAAGCCCTTAGCTTGTGTGGAGCTTCATCAAAGCTTGGTGCCATTGGTTTTGAATTTTGGAGCTTACTTGAAGTCCAAGCATTGGTGGAAGTTTCAAGATGAGTTCAAGTATAAGCCACCATGACAAGGAGCTTCCCAAATGTCCAACTTAAGGACTTAAACTAAAAGTGCTAGGTGGGAGACACTCCACCATGGTAAACTCTTTCCATTCTCTTGTAAATATAATCAATAGGTGAATTGGGTTGCCATTGTTAGGTAGTTTTCTTCTTTGCATACTCTTGTTTTAATATTTTGGTTGTTGGTTTGTTTGCTTAGATTTATGCCTTAAGTTGTAGCTTAATTGTTGTTAAGTAGTGTTTTGCTTGTAGTATAAGTTTTGTTTCTAGTGTATTTGAAAATTTTTCAAAAACCAAAAAGATTTGTTGTTAAATTTGATTTTTAATTGTTTTAGAATGCTTATAGATTAGGAGAATGCCCTGTTTTTCAAAAAAAAAAAAAGGGCATCGGCGCCCAAGCGCGCAGTGCGCGCGCGCCGGTGTGGTTTCACAACTCCTAGTACTAAAACCCGAGAGTTGTGCCCACTTTATGCCTACTTTGTGCCAGGCGATCCGCGCGTAAGCACGCATGGCGCGCGCGCGGATTGTTCCTGCTGCATCCGTGCCTAAGCACGCATGGCGCATATGCACGGATTTGCACCCTGTTTTTCTCCTTTCTCCTTTCTCCTTCTTTCTTCTTTTCTTCTTCTTTCTTTCTATTTTTTTTCTTTTTCTTCTTCTTCCTCTCTTGAAAAATTCTTTTTTCTTTAAAAAAAATAATAAAAAAAATTTCTTTTCTTCCATCCTCTTTTATTGCATTTGCTTGTTTTCATTCATTGCATTTTAATTTTATTTTTGTAACTTGTTTTCCCTTTTATTTTCTAAGTTTCTTATTTTAATAATGGTGTTGAATTCTTTTACTCAATTGTTAAGACTTTCTTGGTCAGTATTGGTGCTCTGTGACTTGCTGCATTAATTGTAATATTTGCTCTACACATAAGATTAGTGCTTTAGTCCTTCCTGACTCATGATCCCTTGTTTTTGTACCTCATCATCATTGAGTTAGGATGGGACCAATTGCTCTCATGCTTATCATTAATCTTGTTTGTGTCAATTATTCATTAAGCTTGATGCAATATGCTCTTCATGTCATTTGCCTATGCTTTGACTTTGTTCTTGCATCAAGTATTAGTTGATATGCCCTTTGCCTATATTGCTTTCTCACTTACCTGCGTAGCTAACATGTAGTGAGAACTTTACTCTTATTTGGCATTAGCCCCCGCCTATGTTCTATTTGCTTTGATATCTTTATTGTAGGCTTAATTTTCTTTCTTTTTATCTCCTTTGAGGTTGGCCACCGAAAGAGGAAAAGGAAAAGCTTCTAAATGGGGCAACAAACAATTCCTTCCCCACAACCTTTTGAAGGAGCTCATCAATTGAAGCTACCCGTCCACCTTGTTCTTCTTTGCATGCACCGAGGATGGTGCAAATTTCTAAGTGTGGGGAGGTCGTCCGACCGATCTCCATGGGTAACAACTTCCTTTTTCAACGCCAATTTTTAATTTTTGTCTTTGTTAGATTAGTTGTTGCATTGCATGATAGGTTGCATATTAGTTAGAATTTGTATATATTCTATCACTTCTTTTTATGTTAGGACTACTTGGTTAGGGTGATAATTTCTTTTCTAAGAAACTGTTTTTAGGGCACCCTACCAATTTGAAAAATTTTTTCTTGTTGAACTTGCTTGAAGAATTTATTTTGGAACATGGTTTTCGAGCTAAGAACACAAGCATGTGAGTTTTGAGCCCAATTGTGTGGTTACATCTTATAACCACTTATTTTCCATTCTTGTGTGTATTACTCTCTCTCTATGATTGTAATCTTTGATTTGTTTGATTCTTTATGTCCATTATTTTGTGTATACATGCATTTATATGATTGAGGCCATCATTTCATTTAGCTCACTTACCCAAATAGCCTACCTTTCATCAACCATTGTTAGCCAATCTTGAGCCTATTTAATCCCTTTTGTTTCTAATCTTAGCACATCACTACCCCTAAGTGAAAAACAATAAATGTCCTTTAATTTGGATCTTTGATTAGCTTAGGCTAGTGAGGGTGTGTATCATTTGGGTATGGGAACCTTGGGACATTGGTTGAGGTAAAAGTATAATTTTTATTTTTGTTAAAAATATTGGGAATTGGGTACATATTCATGCACCATATGTAAAATCATATGCATTGATATGTTTGTATATATTTTTCAAAAAAATATATATATATAAAGAAAAAAATATAGAAAAAGAAAAAGAAAAATATATAGAAAAAGAATACAATAAAAAGGAGACAAAAATGCCCCAAAGTAAAGTTCAATAAAAATCAATGCATATGGAATGTGAATTAAAGAGAATGCATGAGTATGAGAAAAAGTGAGAATCATGGGTGGCTAGGTACTATATTAGAATTGTATAGGTTGTTATATGTGTTTGGTGAGAGCTTAGGCTAATCAAAGATACAAATTTCAAGCTCACTTGACCATATGCATCCTTACCTTTACCCTAGGCCCATTACAACCTATGAATAAGTCCTCATGATGAATGTATGCATGCATTGAATAATTGTTGATTGTTAGATGAAAAACAAATCTTGGAAAGCATGAGTAAAAGAGAATTGAGTGAATCGACCCTATACACTTGAGCGACTAGAGCGGATACACTTCCGGTGAGGGTTCGATGCTCAATTCCTTGTTCCCGGTTTTCATGAGCTTTCTTCTTGCAAGTCTATTTGAACTTTATTTTGATATTTGAATTGGTAGGATTCATGAGTTATATACTACTTAGCCCTACTTGATATATATTCTTGGAGATTGATTTACTTTTAACCAAGTAGGTAGAATCATTTTGCATTTAGTTGCATTCATATAGATAGGTGCATATATTTTATTTGCATTGAATAAATGTTCATACTCCTTTTCTTGTCCTTCTTTATTCTTAGCATGAGGACATGCTTACTTTAAGTGTGGGGAGATTTGATAAACCCCGATTTTGTGGTTTATCTTGTGCTTAATTTGGGGGATTTTATCATCTTTTCTCACATTTATTCAATGAAATAGGATGGTTTTACAATTCTCCCTTGATTTGTGCTTAAATGTGAAAACATGCTTTTTAGGCCTTAAAATAGCCAATTTCAATCCACTTTAATTCCATTCGATGCCTTGATATGTTTGTTGAGTGATTTTAGTATCATAAGGCAAGTATTGGATGGAAGAAGTGAGGAGAAAAGCATGCAAAGTGGGAGAACTTATGAAGAAATGAAGGAACCGTAAAGTTGTCAAGCCTGACCTCTTGGCACTCAATCGACCATAACTTGAGCTACAGAGGTCCAAATGAGGCGGTTCTAATTGCGTTGGAAAGCTAACATCCGGGGATTTGAAATGATATAAAATTTGCCATATGTTACTTTGCGTTCAGGGGCACGCACGTGCCATGTACGCGTGCGCGCCAATGCTGCACATGGCCCATTAAAAGTGAAATCGCCCCCAGCGATTTCTGAATCATTTTGGGCCCAATCCAACTCATTTCTGATGCTATTGAACCCAAGTATTGAGGGGGGAATGAAGAGAGTAGTCATAGTTTAGTTTTCATGATGTTTTAGGTGAGAATTCTAGAGAGAGAGGCTCTCTCCTCTCTCTAGATTTTAGGGTAGTTTTAGTTAATTCTTCTTGGATCCAAGTTTTAATTCTTGTTTTGAATCAGTTTCTCCTTTTAATTTCTTGTTGTTACATCTCTACTCTTCTAGTTTTACTTGTTATTTCCTTTATTTTGTCCTCTTTTATGTTTATGGATGCTCATGTTGGATCTTATTTACATTTAATGAAATTTGATGTTGATGTTTCTTTTATTGATGAATTGAGTTGTTGATTTACTTTCCTTGCAATTGGTAGTTGATGGATTTTACTATTTCTTGCCATTTATTATGATTTCCTTTATTACCCACCAAGTGTTTGACAAAATGCTTGGTTGGGATTTAGAGTAGATTTTGAGCATTCTTGGCTTGGAAAGGTAACTTGGGAACTCTTGAGTTACTAATGTCCAAGTGATTGACGATTGGGAGCCATTAATGCTAGATCTCACTAATTGATTTGGTGGAGAACTAGGACTTATAGACTTGGATTGGAATAGCTCACTTGACTTTCCTCTACTATTAGTTAGGGGTTGATGAGCGGATAATTTATACGCTTTTTGGCATTGTTTTTAGTATGTTTTTAGTAGGATTTAGTTACTTTTAGGGATGTTTTAATTAGTTTTTATGTTAAATTCACATTTCTGGACTTTACTATGAGTTTGTGTGTTTTTCTGTGATTTCAGGTATTTTCTGGCTGAAATTGAGGGACTTGAGCAAAAATCAGATTCAGAGGTTGAAGAAGGACTGCAGATGCTGTTGGATTTTAACCTCCCTGCACTCAAAGTGGATTTTCTAGAGCTACAGAACTCCAAATGGCACGCTTTTAATTGCGTTGAAAAGTAGACATCTAGGGCTTTCCAGAAATATATAATAGTCCATACTTTGAATAAGGATTGACGATGTAAACTGGCGTTCAATGCCAGTTCCATGCTGCAGTCTGGCGTCCAGCGCCAGAAACAAGTTGCAAAGTGGAGTTCAACGCCAGAAACACGTTACAAACTGGCGTTCAACTCCAAAAATGACCTCTCCACGTGAAAGCTTCATGCTCAGCCCAAGCACACATCAAGTGGGCCCCGGAAGTAGATTTCTGCATCATTTACTTATTTCTGTAAACTCTAGTAACTAGTTTAGTATAAATAGGACTTTTTACTATTGGATTTAGATATTCAGATCATCTTGGGACGTCTAGTTCTTAGATCATGGGGGCTGGCCATTCGGCCATGCCTGAACCTTTCACTTATGTATTTTTCAATGGTAGAGTTTCTGCACTCCATAGATTAAGGTGTGGAGCTCTGTTGTTCCTCATGATTTAATGCAAAGTACTACTGTTTTATATTCAATTCAACTTATTCCGCTTCTAAGATATCCATTCGCACCCAAGAACATGATGAATGTGATGATTATGTGACGCTCATCATCATTCTCACTTATGAATGCGTGCCTGACAAACACTTTCGTTCTACATGCAAACAAGCTAGAATGAGTATCTCTTAGATATATATTAGAATCTTCGTGGTATAAGTTAGAACCCATGGATGGCCATTCCTGAGATCCAGAAAGTCTAAACCTTGTCTGTGGTATTCCGAGTAGGATCTGGGAAGGGATGGCTGTGACGAACTTCAAACTCGCGAGTGCTGGGCGTAGTGACAGACGCAAAAGGAGGGTGAATCCTATTCCAGTATGATCGAGAACCTCCAGATGATTAGATGTGCCGTGACAGAGTATTTGGACCTTTTTCACAGAGAGGATGGGATGTAGCCACTGACAACGGTGATGCCCTATATAAAGCTTGCCATGGAAAGGAGTAGGAATGATTGGATGAAGACAGTAGGAAAGCAGAGGTTCAGAGGAACGAAAGCATCTCTATACGCTTATCTAAATTTCTCACCAATGATTTACATAAGTATTCCTATCTTTATTTTCTGTTTATTTATTATTATTATTCGAAAACTCCATAACCATTTGATATCCGCCTGACTGAGATTTACAAGATGACCATAGCTTGCTTCATACCAACAATCTCCATGGGATCGACCCTTACTCACGTAAGGTTTTATTACTTGGATGACTCAGTGCACTTGCTGGTTAGTTGTATCGAAGCTGTGACAAATTATGAACTAAGATTAGAGCACCAAGTTTTTGGAGCCATTACCAGGGATCACAATTTTGTGCACTAAGTTTTTGGCGCCGTTGCCGGGGATTGTTCCAGTTTGGACAACTGACGGTTCATCTTGTTGCTCAGATTAGGTAATTTTCTCTTTCGTTTTATTTTAAAAAAAAACTATTTGTTTTCGAAAATCTTTCAAAAAAAATTTTTTTTCTTTTCCCTTTGTTTTCAAAAATTATTTTAAAATTTTTAAGAATGAATTCTAAAGTTTCAAATTGGTATGCTGAAGTTTGGCTGGCCATCAAGCTTTAGACTAACCTGGTATGATTCCTAGAATCTTGATTGAGGACTATGAATTCATTGCTTCCTTTTCCCTATAGGTTTTCAAAAAAATAAAAATATACAAAAATCCAAAAAAATTAATAAAATCATAAAATCAAAAATATTTTTTGTTTCTTGTTTGAGTCTAGAGTCAATTTTTAAGTTTGGTGTCAATTGCATTTTTTTCAAAAAATTATGCATTTTTCGAAAATTCATGCATTCATAGTGTTCTTCATGATCTTCAAGTTGTTCTTGGTAAGTCTTCTTGTTTGATCTTCATATTTCTTATTTTGTGTCTTTTCTTGTTTTTCATATGCATTTTTAATTTGTTAGTTCCTAAAGTTTGAAAATTTCTAAGTTTGGTGTCTTGCATGTTCTTCTTTCATTAAAAATTTTCAAAAATAAGTCTTGATGTTCATCTTGATCTTCAAAAGTGTTCTTGGTGTTCATCTTGACATTCATAGTGTTCTTACATGCATCACATGTTTTAGTCCAAAATTTTCATGCATTGAGTCTTTTTGATGTTTTTATCTTTCATCATTAAAAATTCAAAAATAAAAAAAATATCTTTCTCCTTTTTACTCATAAATTTCGAAAAGTTGGATTGACTTGTTCAAAATTTTTAAAAATCTAGTTGTTCCTTATGAGTCAAATCAAATTTTCAATTTGAAAATCTTATCTTTTTCAAAAATTAAATCTTTTTTATTTTTCTTATTTATTTTCGAAAATTTTAAAAATATTTTTCAAAAATCTTTTTCTTAAATTTATCTCATAATTTTCAAAAATATTATCAACAATTAATGTTTTGATTCAAAAGTTTCAAGTTTGTTACTTGCTTGTTAAGAAAGATTCAAACTTTAAGTTCTAGAATCATATCTTGTGATTACTTGTGAGTCAAGTCATTAATTTTGATTTTAAAATTTCAAATCTTTTTCAAACAAATCTCTTTCAATCATATCTTTTCAAACTTTGATTTCAAAATCTTTTTCTAACTTCTTATCTTTTCAAATTTAATTATCAAATCTTCTTAATATCTTTTCAATCATATTTTTTTAATCAATTTTCAAAAGAAATTTCTATCATATCTTTTTAAATCTTATCTTTTTCAAAAATTTGATTTTAAAATATTTCTTCTAACTTCTTATCTTCTTATCTTTTCAAAAATTGAATTTCAAATCTTTTTCAATTAACCACTTAACTTTTTATTTGATTCTTATCTTTAGTAAAACTGCCCAACTAACTTTTTACCTTTAATTTTCGAAAATCCCTTCCCTCTTTTTCAAAATTTCTTTTTAATTAACTAATTATTTTAATTTTTGATTTTAATCTTATTTCATTCCTAATTTTCGAAAATTACTAACCTTTTTCAAAAACTATTTTCGAAATTTAACTTTAAATTTTAATTTTTAATTTTCGAAAATCCTCTCACCTCTCATCTCCTTCTATTTATTTAATTACTTACTAACACTTCTCCTCATCTCATATCTCTGCTCCTATCCTCACCCTTGTGTTTGGATTATCCATTCTTCTTCACCCTTATTCCCTTTCTTCTTCTACTAACAACAAAGGAACCTCTATACTGTGGTAAAAAGGATCCCTATTATTATTTTCTGTTCCCTTCTTTTTCATATGAGCAGGAGCAAGGACAAGAACATTCTTGTTGAAGCAGACCCTGAACCTGAAAGGACTCTGAAAAGGAAACTAAGAGAAGCTAAAATACAACAATCCAGAGACAACCTTATAGAAATTTTTGAAAAGGAAGAGGAGATGGCAGCCGAAAATAATAATAATGCAAGGAAGATGCTTGGTGACTTTACTGCACCAAATTCCAATTTACATGGAAGAAGCATCTCAATTCCTGCCATTGGAGCAAACAACTTTGAGCTTAAACCTCAATTAGTTTCTCTAATGCAACAGAACTGCAAGTTCCATGGACTCCCATCAGAAGATCCTTTTCAGTTCTTAACTGAATTCTTACAAATCTGTGACACTGTTAAGACCAATGGGGTTGATTCCGAGGTCTACAGGCTTATGCTTTTCCCTTTTGTTGTGAGAGACAAAGCTAGAATATGGTTAGATTCTCAACCTAAAGATAGCCTGAACTCTTGGGATAAGCTGGTCACGACTTTCTTAGCCAAGTTCTTTCCTCCTCAAAAGCTTAGTAAGCTTAGAGTGGATGTTCAAACCTTCAGACAGAAAGAAGGTGAATCCCTCTATGAAGCTTGGGAGAGATACAAGCAACTGACCAAAAAGTGTCCTTCTGACATGCTTTCAGAATGGACCATCCTGGATATATTCTATGATGGTCTGTCTGAATTAGCTAAGATGTCATTAAATACTTCTGCAGATGGATCCATTCACCTAAAGAAAACACCTGCAGAAGCTCAAGAACTTATTGACATAGTTGCTAACAACCAGTTTATGTACACTTCTGAGAGGAACCCTGTGAGTAATGGGACGCCTCAGAAGAATGGAGTTCTTGAAATTGATACTCTGAATGCCATATTGGCTCAGAATAAAATATTAACTTAGCAAGTCAATATGATTTCTCAGAGTCTGAATGGAATGCAAGCTGCATCCAACAGTACTCAAGAGGCATCTTCTGAGGAAGAAGCTTATGATCCTGAGAACCCTGCAATAGCAGAGGTGAATTACATGGGTGAACCCTATGGAAACACCTATAATCCCTCATGGAGAAATCACCCAAATCTCTCATGGAAGGATCAACAAAAGCCTCAACAAGGCTTTACTAATGGTGGAAGAAACAGGTTTAACAATAGTAAACCTTTTCCATCATCTACTCAGCAACAGACAGAGAACTCTTAACAAAATACCTCTAATTTAGCAAACTTAGTCTCTGATCTATCTAAGGCCACTCTGAGTTTCATGAATGAAACAAGGTCCTCCATTAGAAATTTGGAGGCACAAGTGGGCCAGCTGAGTAAGAAGATCACTGAAACCCCTCCTAGTGCTCTCCCAAGCAATACAGAAGAAAATCCAAAAGGAGAGTGCAAGGCCATTGAATTGACCATCATGGCCGAATCCAAGGAGGAAGAGGAGGACGTGAATCCCAAGGAGGAAGACCTCCTGGGACATCCAGTGATCAATAAGGAGTTTCCCTCTGAGGAACCAAAGGAATCTGAGACTCATCTAGAGACCATAGAGATTCCATTGAACCTCCTTATGCCATTCATGAGCTATGATGAGTATTCCTCTTTTGAAGAGAATGAGGATGTTACTGAAGAGCAAGTTGCCAAGTTCCTTGGTGCAATCATGAAGCTGAATGCCAATTTATTTGGTAATGAGACTTGGAGAGATGAACCTCCCATGTTCACCAATGAACTAAATGCATTGGATCAACTGAGATTGCCTCAGAAGAAACAGGATCCTGGAAAGTTCCTAATACCTTGTACCATAGGCACCATGACCTTTGAGAAGGCTCTATGTGACCTGGGGTCAGGGATAAACCTCATGCCCCTCTCTGTAATGGAGAAACTGGGAATTTTTGAGGTGCAAGCTGCCAGAATCTCACTAGAGATGGCAGACAACTCAAGAAAACAGGCTTATGGACTAGTAGAGGACATGTTAGTAAAGGTTGAAAACCTTTACATCCCTGCTGATTTCATAATCCTAGACACTGGGAAGGAAGAGGATGAATCTATCATCCTTGGAAGACCCTTCCTAGCCACAGTAAGAGCTGTGATTGATGTTAACAGAGGTGAATTAGTCCTTCAATTGAATGGGGACTCCCTTGTGTTTAAAGCACAAGGTTATCATCCTGTAAACCTAGAAAAGAGGCACAATAAGCTTCTCTCAGTACAGTGTCAAATAAAGCCCCCACAATCAAACTTTAAATTTGGTGTTGGGAGGCCTCAGCCAAACTCTAAGTTTGGTGTTAAATCCCCACATCCAAACTCTAAGTTTGGTGTTGGGAGTCTACAACATTGACCTGATCACCTGTGTGGCTCCATGAGAGCCCACTGTCAAGCTATTGAGATTAAATAAGCGCTTATTGGGAGGCAACCCGATCTTTATTTATCTAATTTTATTTTTATTTTTATTATTCTTTCATGTTTTATTAGGTTCATGATCATGTGGAGTCACAAAATAAATTCAAAAATTAAAAATAGAATCAAAAACAACAGAAGAAAAATCACACCCTGGAGGAAGGACTTACTGGCGTTTAAACGCTAGTAAGGAGCATCTGGCTGGCGTTCAACGCCAGAACAGAGCATGGAGCTGGTGCTGAACGCCAGAAACAAGCATGAAGCTGGCGTTCAACGCCAGAAATATGCTGCATATGGGCGTTGAACGCCCAGAACAAGCATCACTTCGGCGTCTAAACGCCAGAAATGCATGCAAAGGCATTTTACATGCCTAATTGGTGCAGGGATGTAAATCCTTGACACCTCAGGATCTGTGGACCCCACAGGATCCCCACATACCTCCACTCACCTTCCCTCCTCATAATCCTATATCACCCTCTCTCTCTCTCCATTCACAGTCATCCCTTCTAACCTACCTTCAAAATTCAAAAATCTCTTTCCCACCCAAGCCCACCCATATAGCCGAATACACACATCCCTCCAACTCATCCATATCTTCTTCTTCTTCTACTATTCTTTCTTCTTTTACTCGAGGGCGAGAAACATTCTAAGTTTGGTGTGGTAAAAGCATAGCTTTTTGTTTTTCCATAACCATTGATGGCACCTAAGGCCAGAGAAACCTCTAGAAAGAGGAAAGGGAAGAAAAAAGCTTCCACCTCTGAGTCATAGGAGATGGAGAGATTCATCTCAAGGGTCTATAGCTTAGTGGTAGAACATTTGACTGCAAATCAAGAGATCCCTGAGATACCTCAGGGAATACATTTTCCTCCACATAATTATTGGGAGCAACTAAGGATAGGAGCATCAAGAGCACTCCATCATCCTCCATGAAATTAGAAAAGATCAAAGAGCAATGAGGGAGGAGCAACAAAGACAAGGAAGAAACATAGAAGAGCTCAGAGACATCATTGGCTCCTCAAGGAGAAAACGCCACCATCACTAAGGTGGACTCATTCCTTGTTCTTAAATTTTCTGTTTTTTTGTTTTAATATGTTAAATGTTTATCTATGTTTGTGTCTTATTACATGATCATTAGTGTCTAAGTGTCTATGCCTTAAAGTCATGAATATGAATCCATCACCTCTCTTAAATGAAAAATGCTTTTAATTCAAAAGAACAAGAAGTACAAGAGTTTCGAATTTATCCTTGAACTTAGTTTAATTATATTGATGTGGAGACAATACTTTTTGTTTTCTGAATGAATGCTTGAACAGTGCATATGTCTTTTGAAGTTGGTGTTTTAGAATGTTAAATATGTTGGCTCTTGAAAGAATGATGAACAGGAGACATGTTATTTGATAATCTGAAAAATCATAAAAATGATTCTTGAAGCAAGAAAAAGCAGTGAATACAAAGCTTGCAGAAAAAAAATGGTGAAAAAAGGAAAAAAATAGAAAAAAAAAGCAAGCAGAAAAAGCCAAAAGCTCTTAAAACCAAAAGGCAAGAGTAAAAAGCCAATAACCCTTAAAACCAAAAGGCAAGGGTAAATAAAAAGGATCCAAGGCTTTGAGCATCAGTGGATAGGAGGGCCTAAAGGAATAAAATCCTGGCCTAAGCGGCTAAACCAAGCTGCCCCTAACCATGTGCTTGTGGCGTGAAGGTGTCAAGTGAAAACTTGAGACTGAACGGTTAAAGTCAAGGTCCAAAGCAAAAAAAGAGTGTGCTTAAGAACCCTGGACACCTCTAATTGGGGACTTTAGCAAAGCTGAGTCACAATCTGAAAAGGTTCACCCAGTTATGTGTCTGTGGCATTTATGTATCCGGTGGTAATACTGGAAAACAAAGTGCTTGGGGCCACGGCCAAGACTCATAAAGTAGCTGTGTTCAAGAATCAACATACTGAACTAGGAGAATCAATAACACTATCTGAACTCTGAGTTCCTATAGATGCCAATCAATAACACTATCTGAACTCTGAGTTCCTACAAGTCCCGCTCATCTGATTGGGGCTATGTTTCATTGATATTTTAGAATTTATAGTATATTCTCTTCTTTTTATCTTATTTGATTTTTAGTTGCTTGGGGACAAGAAACAATTTAAGTTTGGTGTTGTGATGAGTGGATAATTTATACGCTTTTTGGCATTATTTTTAGTATGTTTTTAGTAGGATCTAGTTACTTTTAGGGATGTTTTTATTAGTTTTTATGTTAAATTCACATTTCTGAATTTTCCAATGAGTTTGGGTGTTTTTCTGTGATTTCAGGTATTTTCTGGCTAAAATTGAGGGACTTGAGCAAAAATTAGATTCAGAGGTTGAAGAAGGACTGCAGATGCTGTTGGATTCTGACCTCTCTGCACTCAAAGTGAATTTTTTGGAGCTACAGAACTTCAAATGGCGCGCTTACAATTGCGTTGGAAAGTAGACATCCAGGGCTTTCCAGAAATATATAATAGTCCATACTTTAAATAAGGATTGACGATGTAAACTGGCGTTCAACGCCAGTTCCATACTGCAGTCTGGCGTCCAGCGCCAGAAACAAGTTGCAAAGTGGAGTTCAACGCCAGAAACACGTTACAAACTAGCGTTCAACTCCAAAAATGGCCTCTCCACGTGAAAGCTTCATGATCAGCCCAAACACACATCAAGTGGGCCCCAGAAGTGGATTTCTGCATCATTTACTTATTTCTGTAAACCCTAGTAACTGGTTTAGTATAAATAGGACTTTTTACTATTGTATTTAGATCTTCGGATCATCTTGGGACATCTAGTTCTTAGATCATGGGGGCTGGCCATTCGGTCATGCCTGAACCTTTCACTTATGTATTTTTCAACGGTAGAGTTTCTGCACTCCATAGATTAAGGTGTGGAGCTCTGTTGTTCCTCATGATTTAATGCAAAGTACTACTGTTTTATATTCAATTCAACTTATTCCGCTTCTAAGATATCCATTCGCATCCAAGAACATGATGAATGTGATGATTATGTGACGCTCATCATCATTCTCACTTATGAACGCGTGCCTGACAAACACTTCCGTTCTACATGCAGACAAGCTAGAATGAGTATCTCTTAGATATCTAATACAGAGGACCGAGTCCGAGATATTAGAATCTTCATGGTATAAGTTAGAACCCATGGATGGCCATTCCTGAGATCCGGAAAGTCTAAACCTTGTCTGTGGTATTCCGAGTAGGATCTGAGAAGGGATGGCTGTGACGAACTTCAAACTCGCGAGTGCTGGGCGTAGTGACAGACGCAAAAGGAGGGTGAATCCTATTCCAGTATGATCGAGAACCTCCACATGATTAGCCGTGCCGTGATAGAGCATTTAGACCTTTTTCACAGAGAGGATGGGACGTAGCCATTGACAACGGTGATGCCCTATATAAATCTTGCCATGGAAAGGAGTAGGAATGATTGGATGAAGACAGCAGGAAAGCAGAGGTTCAGAGGAACGAAAGCATCTCTATACGCTTATCTAAATTTCTCACCAATGATTTACATAAGTATTCCTATCTTTATTTTCTGTTTATTTATTATTATTATTCGAAAACTCCATAACCATTTGATATCCGCCTGACTGAGATTTACAAGATGACCATAGCTTGCTTCATACCAACAATCTCCGTGGGATCGACCCTTACTCACGTAAGGTTTTATTACTTGGACGACCCAGTGCACTTGCTGGTTAGTTGTATCGAAGTTGTGACAAATTATGAACTAAGATTAGAGCACCAAGTTTTTGGAGCCATTACCAGGGATCACAATTTCGTGCACCAGGGGTTAACTTAGTGAGGTTGGTCCTTGCCAATTCTCATGTTGTGATTAGTGATAAGGATAGAGATCCTTGACCACCAACCTTTGCCAAGGCCTTTTTGTTATTTGAATTTCCTTATCATTTACTTTTCATGTCTCTTATTCTGAAAACACCAAAACATACTTCATAGCCAATAATTGAGCACTTCATTGCAATTCCTTGTGAGACGACTCGAGGTTTAAATACTTCGGTTAATTCTTATTTGGGGTTTTTTATTTGTGACAACCAAATTTTTGTATGTGAGGACTCTTTGTTGGTCTAGAACTATACTTGCAACGAGAACTCAATTGAGAAATTCTATATCAACAAAAGTTCACATATCATCAGCCTCAACAAGAATGTCTTTGTCCTTGCTCCTGCTCATATGAAAGATAGAGAAGAAGACAGTATGGAATCCTCTATGTTACAGTATAGAGATTCCTTGAGATGTCAGAAGAAAAGAAGAATAGAAGGAGGAGGTAGAAATGAGAGAATCCGAACTTATAGAGAGAGGTAGTCTGAATTGCACATTGAGGAAGAGTGCTAGTCCCTTAAATAGAAGGATGTGAGAAGAGGGGAAGAATTTTCGAAAACAAATTAAAAATATTTTGAAATAATTAAAAGAAATTTTTTTTTAAAAAAAATGGTTGATGATTTTCGAAAATTGAAATTGAGGTAATAGTTAATTGATTTTGAAAAAAAGATTTTGAAATTAGAAATAAAAAAGATACGATTGAAAATTATTTTGAAAAATATGTGATTGAGAAGATATGATTGAAAATCAAATGAAAAAAAGAAAGTTTTAAAATTAAAGTTGATTACTTGACTAACAAGAAATTAGAAGATATGATTCTAGAATTTAAAATTTGATCCTTTCTTAATAGGCAAGTAACAACTTGAAAATTTTGAATTAAATCATTAATTGTAGCAAGGATTTTCGAAAATAGTAAAAAAATATAAAATGGAAAGAAATTGATTTTGAAAAGATATGATTTGAATAAGATTTGATTTTGAAAAATTATGAAAATTTGAAAAAGATTTGATTTAAAAACAAAATCATACCTCTTGTGCCATCCTGGGGTTAAACGCCCAGAATGGTATCCATTCTGGCGTTTAACGCCCAAAATACTACCCTTTTGGGCGTTTAACGCCCAGCCAGGTACCCTGGCTGGCGTTTAAACGCCAGTTTTCCTTCTTCACTGGGTGTTTTGAACGCGCAGCTTTTTCTATGTAATTCCTCTGCAGCATGTTCTGAATCTTCAGTTCTCTGTATTATTGACTTGAAAAGACATAATTTTAAAATTTTTTTTGAATTTTTAATGATGAGAAACAATAAAATGAAACTAATCATGTAAAACTAAGATCAAATAGACAATGCATGCAAGACACCAAACTTAGAAATTTTCATTTTAGAGACACTAACAAATTTAGAACACATATGAAAAATAACAAAACACACAAAATAAGAGAATTTAAAGATCAGAGCAAGAAAATCATCAAGAACAACTTGAAGATTAATGAAGAACATAATGCATATATTCGAAAAATGCAAGAAGAATAAAGACATGCAATTGACACCAAACTTAAGATTAGACACTAGACTTAAACAAGAAACATAAAATATTTTTGATTTTATAAATTTTATAATTTTTTTGTGATTTTTCGAAAATTATATGGAAAAGAAAATAAAGAGATTCAAAATTTTTAATAAGAATTCCAGGAATCATGCAATGTTAGTCTAAAACTCCGGTCCAGGAATTAGACATGGCTTACTAGCCAGCCAAGCTTTCAGTGAAAGCTTCGGTCCAAAACACTAGACATGGCCAATGGCCAGCCAAGCTTTAGCAGATCATTACTCTCAATAGCAAAATTGATAGAAATCAACAAGCTCTTGTGATGATAAGTTGAAACCTCGGTCCAAAAGATTAGACATGACTTCACAGCTAGCCAGACTTCAACAGATCATCATGAAACTCTAGAATTCATTCTTAAAAACTCTGAAGAACAGAATAGAAAAATTTTTTCGGTATTTTTGAAAATTTTTTTTTCGAAAATAAAAAGTAAAAATCTTAAACATAAAATAAAATTACCTAATCTAAGCAACAAGATGAACCGTCAGTTGTCCAAACTCGAACAATCCCCGGCAACGGCGCCAAAAACTTGGTGCACGAAATTGTGATCATCAATGGCGCCAACAAATTGGTACGCACAATTGTAATCTCAACTCTTTTTCACAATTCCGCGCAACTAACCAGCAAGTGTACTGGGTCGTCCAAGTAATAAACCTTACGTGAGTAAGAGTCGATCCCATGGAGATTGTCGGCTTGAAGCAAGCTATGGTCATCTTGTAAATCTCAGTCAGGTGGATTCAAATGGTTATGGAGGATTGATAATTAAAAGATGAATAAAACATAAAATAGGATAGAGATACTTATGTAATTCATTGGTGAGAATTTCAGATAAGCGCATGAAGATGCTTTGTTCCTCCTAAACTTCTGCTTTCCTATTGCCTTCATCCAATCATTCATACTCCTTTCCATAGCAAGCTTTATGTTGGGCATCACCATTGTCAATGGCTACTTCCCGTCCTCTCAGTGAAAATGGTTCAAATGCGCTGTCACCGCACGGCTAATCAGCTGTTGGTTCTCGATCATGTTGGAATAGGATCCATTGATCCTTTTGCATCTGTCACTACGCCCAACACTCGCGAGTTTGAAGCTCGTCATAGTCATCCCTTCCCAGATCCTACTCGGAATACCACAGACAAGGTTTAGACTTTCCGGATCTCAGGAATGGCCGCCAATAATTCTAGCCTATACCACAAAGGTTTTAATCTTAGATTAGAAACCCAAAAGATACACATTCAAGCTTGTTTGCATGTAGAACGGAAGTGGTTGTCAAGCACGCGTTCATATGTGAGAATGATGATGAGTGTTAGGGATCATCACATTCATCAAGTTGAAGAATGAGTGTATATCTTAGAGAAGAAATAGGCTTGAGTTGAATAGAAAAACAATAATACTTTGCATTAATTCATGAAGAACAGCAGAGCTCCATACCTTAATCTATGGTGTGTAGAAACTCCACTGTTGAAAATACAAAAGTGATAATGGTGTTCATTGGCTTCAGCCCCAAAGGGGGGACCAGAAGAACCAAGATAAAAATACAATAGCAAAAGGTCCTATTTATAGAGAACTAGTAGCCTAGGGTTTACAGAAATAAGTAATTGATGTAGAAATCTTCTTCTGGGCCCACTTGGTGTGTGCTTCGGCTGAGCATTGAATCTTTCACATGTAGAGACTTTTCTTGGAGTTAAACGCCAGCTTTTGTGCCAGTTTGGGCGTTTAACTCCAGCTTTTATGCCAGTTCTGGCGATTTGACGCCAGAATTTTTATGCTGACTTGGAACGCCAGTTTGGGCCATCAAATCTTGGGCAAAGTATGGACTATTATATATTTCTGGAAATTCCAGGATGTCTACTTTCCAACGCAATTGAGAGCGCACCAATTGGGCTTCTATAGCTCCAGAAAATCTACTTCGAGTGCAGGGAGGTCAGAATCCAACAGCATCTGCAGTCCTTTTTCAGCCTCTGAATCAGATTTTTGCTTTGGTCCCTCAATTTCAGCCAGAAAATATCTGAAATTACAGAAAAATACACAAACTCATAGTAAAGTCTAGAAATGTGATTTTTATTTAAAAACTAATAAAAATATAATAAAAACTAACTCAAACATACTAAAAACAATGCCAAAAAGCGTATAAATTATCCGCTCATCAGTCCCCTATGACTTCCTCTCTTAGCAGCTGCCTTTTTCACACACTCTTCAGTAACTCTGCTCTTGTTTACCAACTTTGAGAAAGTTCTGATCTCTATTGGTCCCACTGAGCTAAAGATATCACTTCAGAGTCCTCCTTTATACTTAATGCACTTCCATTCCTCAAAGTCTCTCAGAGCTCCCTGACACATACGGGAAAACCTGAATAGCTCCTCAAACTTGTCAATATACTCGGATATGGACATAGTGATAAACCCCAATTTTGTGGTTTATCTTGTGCTTATTTTAGGGTATTTTATCACCTTTTTCCCACATTTATTCAATGAAATAGCATGGTTTTGTAATTCTCCCTTAAAATGTGCTTAAGTGTAAAAACATGCTTTTTAGGCCCTTAATTTAGTGATTTTAATTCACTTTAATTCCATTCAATGCCTTGATGTGTTTGTTGAGTGATTTCAGGTTCATAAGGCAAGTATTGGATGGAAGAAATGAAGAGAAAAGAATACAAAGTGGAGAATGCATGAAGAAACAAAGATTTGGAGTACATCAACCCACGCGAACGCGTAGTAGACGTGCACGCGTGGATAGTGCAGTTGCATGGCGACGCGTACGCGCACATGACGCGTACGCGTGGGTGGGAATTTGGCCAAGCGACGCGCACGCGCACACAGCGCGTACGCGTTGATACTTGCACGTGACTCACTTAAAGGCAAAACGCTGAGGGCAATTTCTGGGCTGCCCAGGCCCAATTCTAACTTGTTTCTGAGGGTATTTCATCCAGAATTGAAGCTTGATCAAAGGGTGGGGAGCACTTAGTTAGTCATGATGAGCCTTTAGTTAGTTTTCTAGAGAGAGAAGCTCCCTCTTCTCTCTAGAATTAGGTTAGGATTAGGTTAATTTCTATTAGATCTAGCTTTGATTACTTGATTTCATCTTGTTTCCTCTACAATTCCTTGTTCTAATACTTCAATTCTTCTTAGTTCTTTTGTTAATTTTACTTTTATACTTCTTTCATGTTTATGAATGCTCATGTTGGATTTGGTTTACATTTAATGGAAATTGATGTTTGATGTTCTTTCATTGTTAATTTGAGTTGTGAATTTTACTTTCCTTGCAATTGGTAGTTGGTAGATTTATATTTCTTGCATATTTACCATGCTTTCCTTTTATGTCTTCCAAGTGTTTGACAAAATGCTTGATTGGATGTTAGAGTAGATTTTGAGCATTCTTGGCTTGGAAAGAGTAATTAGGCTTGAGTCATGAAAATCCAACCTATGTTGGTGATTTAGAGTTGTTTGCTAATATTGTTTCCATTAATTCTAATATCTTGCTAATTCACTTAGTGAGTTAATTAGGACATTTGAATTGAGATTAGCTAGTCTTATTAGACTTTCTTCGAGTGTGAGGATAACATGATACCTTCCTCCATCGTCGGGGATGACGTAATAGGATAAATTCTTGTTTATTATTGTGACATGATTAACTAGTCTTGTTTGACGTTCTCCCTATGTGAAGATGACATGATACCTTTTTCCATTTATTGGAGTTGACTAAATAAGATGAATTAATCATTGTATGACTAGGATAGAAAGCCTATATTCTCAACCCTTTCCATGAATGTCTCTCTTTATTAATTGCTTTCTTGAGTTACTTGATTTACTTTTCTTGTCATTTAAATTCTTGCCCATTTAATTTCTTGCCCTTTTATCAATCAAACCCATTGTTCCTTCATAGCCAATAATTGACCACTTCATTGCAATTCCTTGTGAGATGACCCGGAGTCTAAATACTTCGGTTAATTCTTATTTGGGGTTTGTTCTTTGTGACAACTAAATATTTGATTGGGAGGATTATTTGTTGGTGTAGAACTATACTTGCAACGAGAATTCATTCATTTGAGGAAATTCTATACCATCACATAGCACCCTGCTTCAGCTGCAGTAACTCGAGTTCCTTGGCCGCCCTGGAAGGCATCCTAGATGATAGGGTCATCACCCTGCTATAGGAGACGTCAGACTCCTTACCACCAATGCGATGCTTCACCAGTGAGCAAATAGGTAGCAAATTTAGCACACTGCCCTTTAGGTACCATCTGCGCTTGCAATGCTCGCTCCATAGCCTGAAACCAGGTATCAGCTTCAGTCGGGCTAGTGGTTCCCTTGAACTTAGGTGGATTGATCTTCAAGAAGGTTGCCAGTGTCAACAGGCCCTAAGCTCTACTTCCATCATTGCCATGGTTGTTCATCTGCTGCCCAAGAGCCGCAGCAGTGGCCTGCATAGCAGCAGCCATATTCTCCAACGCCACCATAAAATCTACCGGGTTATTTGGGTTGGCTCCCGGTCCCTGAGTACTAGTATGACCTCTCCCGCGACCTCGACCGCATCCACGAGGCGCCATCTGGTTCTTATGCACACCAAACAATCGATATTAACTTGATCAGTCTCAATATCGGAAGTCTAGTGCTTCAAAGTCCCAAATGCATGCTCATGAACGTTTATGCCAGGTATATCAGTTAGATATTCTAATAGCACATAACACACATACAGAGAATGCACAGAAGTATAGTCAGTCCGTCCTTCAGGCTCTACAGGAACGAACTGCTCTGATACCAAAATGTAACACCCTACCACACAGAGTCTTATGCTTAAGTCATAAGACAGAGGTGACGAGGTATTACGACCTCTAAAAGTAAAATTTAGTACATATAGTATTGTGAAGAATGATTATAACTAGGAGCCTTTGAAGAAAAGGGGCAAAATAAAACCGTTAAATAGAAAATCATAACACTCCGATCGATAGCGTAACAAAACAAATAAAGGATAGACCAACACGAACCATAACAAATGAGGGCCAAAAATACGAATATCAAAAATCAAGATCTGGTTGCAAAGAAAACCGGTCCGAGCATAGAAGTATATACAAATATATAAAGCAAGAAACCTAAGGGAAACCCCAAGGACAAACTATCAAAACCTATTCTCAAAAACAACCTCTAAGAGGAGTCAAAACAATATACATACATACATACATACATACATACATACATACATACATACATACATACATACATACATACATACATACATACATATATATATATATATATATATATATATATATATACATTATTTAGTGGAGATAGTAACTATCTATATAAAACCAAAGTAAAGTCCCAAGGAGCAAAGATCTTTGCTTATCCAGAAGTCTCCAGCATGCCTCAGCGAGAAGCCTCACGTCCTGCATCTGAAAACCACAAAATCCACATGGGTGAGAACCGGAGGTTCTCAGTATGGTAACAGTACCCACATATCTAACATGTAATGTCCTGGGAAAGCCGAAGGCAATCCTAGAACTTCCACCAGATAAATCAAAGCTTATAAATAGACTAATCCATAAATGGCAACTGACTAAAGATCTTCAGTCTAACTAATACTTCCCTTTCTAAATCCTTCAGACCTCCCAACTGCCAGCAGTAATATAATATGGCAAACACAATTATATCAGACAAGAAGATATACATGTAGGAAGTAGATATGACATTTAGGCAATTAGCAGGTAGTATTCAGTCAATTATGCAATTCCAAACAATTCACATAGTATGCATATGATGAATGCCTGTCCCTATGGCTGATTATATCATCTGTCATTTATATAGCCAACCCAACAAGTCCTGGTAGCTAACCATTGGACTGTCCCTCTATCGTGCATCCCAACTCGAGTTATACTCAACATAAATCATAATTCATATCCAACACCCTCACTGGTGTATATTCATGGGGGCGAGCTCATCCGGAACTTTCACAGTGTCCGGCCACACTTACGAGATAGGGTCAGCAGAGTATCGAGTCTCCACCTGGAGCACATGGTGGCTAGCCACTGCTTTCTCCTAGGAAAACTTGTATCTCAGATAGTGGAAGTGCAACATTCACATTTCATTCAATACGCATATATGCAACCATACCCAGCCATAATCAATAATGGCTTCGCCGTAACTAGGCAATATCTCGGCCATCCGGCCCATAATCCATAACCAGCCAATTCATTAGCAATTATAGCCCTTCGACTCATGGCATATCAAGCACTTCCACATTCATCCTCCATATCTCATACAATCATCTTTGATCATCCTTGATCATTAATCCTCCCCTTTCTTCATTCACAAGTTACCACAATTCCTAGCTCCACCTCATCGCTAGGCATATCATAAGAGTTTAAGACATAAGGGGGTGAGATCGGATGCATAGAAGTATGAGATTTGGCTTTGAAAACTCAAAAATCAACTTTGGAAGGAAAATAAGGTCACGCGTGCGCGTCGCCCACGCGCATGCGAGGAACGCCAAAAATTTCATCGATGCGTATGCGTCGCCCACACGCACACGTGGAAGGGAAGATAGCCAAGTGACGCCTACGCGTCAGCCTCGCGTAAGCGTGGGTGTGTTTTGTGCCCCAGGCACAAAACCAGCACAACTCTCTGGAATTTGGCTGGGCAAATCGAATTCGCTCATCGACACGTATGCGTGGGCCATGCGCATGCGTGGGTATTGAAACTTTGAAAACGACGCGTGCGTGTCGGCCACGCCTATGCGTGGGAGTGCTTTCTACCAAAAATTTTTCTAAGTTAAAAAGCTGCAGAATTTCACAATTGCACACCCCAATCTTCCGACGGGCATAACTTCTCCGTTTTAAATCATTTTTTGCCCGTTCTTCGAACAGCATAACCAGCCTAGATCCAATTTCATTTCTAAATAAGTTTGGCACAAAACCAGGATCCGGAGTCCAAGTTATGCCCCATCAAAGTATGTCCAAAAACCATATTTTCATACAAAACCACAAAGTGCCATTTTCAAAACAAACAAATTCCAACCCTTTTCAAAATCAACCAAAACATACCAATTTTAACGCTTTTTGAAATCAACCCAAAACATACCAAAAATCAACCTCAAGCATCCTCAACTCATACATTAACATTTTCATCAAAATCACAACCACCATCCCACCTTTTAACCCATCTCAATCAAGAGGCTAAAATTCAAACACACATTACATGTCATACATCCTTCCTCATCCTAATTTCCAATAATACCATTTCCAATCAACCATCAATACACATAATCAATATCAAACTCACCATGAACATGGTTTCACCCACAATTCAACATCAATCAATCATCAAACATATATCACAACATGCATATCTCTCATGCATCATACCATCAAGGCATCAATAATCATAATCACATATATGACCACATAATATATCTCAACCATTCAACAACATCAACAATTCAATGCCTATCTTAGGGCCTCTAGCCTAAGTTTTCACACCACATTACATTTTAGATACAGAAAACCGAGACCATACCTTAGCCAATTTTCCCCGCTGAATCCGGAGCACTTCCAAATCACTTTTCCACAAGCTCTCAAGGTCTCAACACCTCCAAGAACAGATTTTTATCACACCAAAGCCATTTTCCAAGCTTTCCAAAATCTCAATCAAGCTTCAATATTCACATACACACTACCTAAGCCACAATTATCATACCCAAGGTTCAAGGAGACAAGATTAATCTTTTCCTTCAATAGAGTTGGGTCCTATAACATCAAAGAACCCAAAATCTCAACACTTTTCTCCATGAAATTCGAAATTAAGGGATGAAGAACTGAACCAAAATCATGGCTTACCTCAAGAATAAAGTAGTGGGTTTTGTAGAGCTCTTCACAGTGAACGCGTGGTCGCACACGGTGCGGCAATCGAAGCTCTAGATCAAAAGTTATGGTGGTTTGAAGATCAACCAAGGGTTAGAACTTGAGAGAGTGTTCTTCCCCCATTTGCTTCCATTTTCAGCGTGTTTAGTGTGTAGAGAGGAGAGAGAATGCTGAAAATTAGGGTTTTAGGTTTAGTTATGTTGGGCCAAGGGCCCAATATGGGTCCGGTTGGCTCGGTTTGGCCCGTTTGGTCCAATCTTGGTCCGATTTCTATAAAATTGGTATCAAAATTCTTGCCTCAATCTCCTCTATCATATTAAGTCATAAAAATCACATTTTTGGCTCTCTGGAATAAATTCTCATTTATGGGTTAATTAGCCATTAATTAACCGGATTTTACAAATTAAGTGAGAATGTGACTTAAAAAGAAAATGAGGCAAAAAGTGTTAATTGGTTACCTTTAATTTTGGTACAAGAGACAAGCAATCGATAACAAGAAAAATAAATAAATAAATAAAAATAAAGTGAAGGTTAAAGAATCAAACTATTCCGATTCAGATTTAATTCTGCAACTCTCACATCCACCCGCATGGCACAAAATTAAAACTACTACTAAAAGGGAAGCTTCATGTCATGGCTGGGTATATGTACATAACACCCTCTTTTTTTTTGTTTTTTTAAAAAGCACGTATATCTTCTTAAAATAATATAGTAGTGCATGCTATATAGTCACAAAATGCATTCTAAACTAGGAATAAGTTTACATCATTGACAATATGTGCATGGGTGAAACTAGGAATTTACCAAGAAAAAACATGGATGAGAACTGCATAAACAAAATGATAAGTTGATAACTATCATATAGAAACATACTCTAGTAAACAACCAAAACAATATAAATTACAAAAGCGTATCTATGGTCGGTATATAAGCTATACATCATATCATATCATATATATATATATATATATATATATATATATATATATATATATATATATATAAAATCTGTAAATGGGTTATTAATAAAAAGTAATTTTAAGAAAAAACATGGATGAGAAACTGCAGAAATAATTTGTTTACATCATTGTTAATCATGGATGAGAACTTATTACTTTTTTTTATTAATCAATTTCTGTATCATAGGATAATTATCAATATTTGCAGGATTATTTTTCTTAGTAGACTAATCTTTCAAGGATTAAAATAGTGATATACTTGAGAAAAATTCAGCTCTGTGCTAAAACAAAATCTCCGCAGAAAGGTCTCATCCATAAATTACTTCAAGTTATAGAAAAATACAGCCTAACACTATAACAGTAGGAGATAATATCAGGTCATTTTAATATGAACACACGTGTAAATTGTGTAAATTACAAAAAAGCAAAAGCTTAATGCGATTTACCATTCTAAACTCTATTCTGTTAATGACTTAATCACAGTACTAAACTCATTATACTCAACCCTAGCCCATGTTTAAAATGGATACACATTTGCTATAGAAAAAAACATTCACACATTTGCTATCAAAAGAAGAGATGTACCTCCTCACTATGTCTTTGGGGTAAGTAATAAACAAGAATTTCCACTTGAGGCAAAGAGACAAGAGAGCCAGCACAAGCATGCCACAGTTCTCAATTCAAAGTCTTTCTCACTCCTGAAATTACCATCATCATAAAAAGAAGGCAAAAAAGGTTAAGGGTGAAAATTTGATCTTTATGAATGATGAAACCATATAATTAACCATCCATGATTAATTAATAGAAAAAGATTAAGTGAAAAGATAAAACAACGATTACAAAATAGAGTGCTCTTGCATTTCCTTGAGGTGCTTCATCTCAGTGACTAGAGTTTGACCCCGCAACTACACCAACACCACAAGTTTTAACCTTTTCTTCAAAGGAAGCCATTAATGCTACACCACTCTCTACGTTTTTAAACATAAACCACCCAAAAAAGAACCTCTTTTTCTACTCCTTCAAAAACAACCTTAAAAAAAACTTCACATAAGCTTCACCCCCACCAAACCAAACATGCCCCCAAAACACAAGCTTCAAATGACGATGATTTTCACTAGCCCATTTTCACAAACACAAGTGGTGCATAGAAAACATAATAAGGGGTGTTTGAGCTGAGACCATATACTGGTATTAGTATTATTAATGTCGTTGTTAACATGAGAATGAGAAATTATATTGCTATTCAATATTTTGCAGAGGTTGCACGAAGAATGTGAGAAATTATTTGATAAATTAACAGGAAAAAAGTCTTTGCTGAGGAACCTGGATGATGTTGGCAAAGAAATAAAAGTACACGACGAGAGCGGTGCCGTGAGCTGCAGCGACGACGGAGCCGACCGTGCCCTCAGAAAAAGTCTTTGCTGGAGGAACTGGGTTCTTCTTCTTCTTTGTCCAGAAGGAGAGGAGAAAGACGGAGAACGGCTAGCGGCTGCTGGTGCGTGCTGCTATGCGTGAAAACCGACGAAGAGGAGGCGCAGCTACGAGAAAAGGAGAGGATGATGATAGAATGCGGCTGTCCGGTACATAATTAGGGGTGAGGTTACTCTTTAGATTTTTTTTTGGGTATGAATAGGGAAGGAGAAATTAGATTAGGGTTCATCACAAACAGAGTAATTTTGCAGTGTATATGAATAATGAAATGTATTTTAGTTTTGATTTTTAAATTGATTCAGATATAAAATTATAAACTAAAGTTAATTGAATTTTGATTAAATTAAAAGGATTAGGGTGATTTTTGTCCAATAGAAAAGAAAAGGATATTTAAGTCTTTTTATTATAATTAAATAAAATTTATTTTTTATTTTTATTAAAGTATAAGGGTGATTTAGTAAAAGCATTGATATAATTTATATTTAAAAAAAGAAAAATTAATTATTGACGTGGAAAATATAATCCACAAGTCTTGTTCTAATTTGTCTACATTTTTATTATATTAGTACGTATGAATTTATCATCGTACCATAGCAAATACCTTTTTTTAATTATAAATTAAAAAAATAAGCCATATTTAACCATGGCAACCATTATCTTCTTCTCCAGAAATACACAGGTACACCGGAATAAGCCATATTTAACAAAGATTTTTTTAATTATAAATCGTATTTTATTTTGAAAAAATTTTAAAAAATATAAATAAATTTTTTCAAAATAAAATATGACTTATAATTAAAAAAATCCTTATTAAATATGGCTTATTCTGGTGTACCTGTGTATTTCTAAAATGGTTGCCATTGTTAAATATGGCTTATTTTTTTAATTTATAATTAAAAAAATTCTTGAAGAAGCTATGCTTGTTGTATATACTGTTTGTAGATCTATATACTATTTGGAGATGATGATAATGGATTAAAATGGATTAAAAATGTGGATTTCAAAAAACTTAAAGGGAGTTTGCTGGGGTAAGGCAGACTCTATAATTTGTATATAGTAAAAAAATCGTATTTGGAGAATTAAAGTTCAAAAATTGTGTTTGAAAAAATATGAATTTTTTATTTTATTTCTAAAAAAATTCACAAATGTATAGAGGTAAAAAAAATCTTTTTTTTAAGTTATAATTTACATTTTTTAAATTTTTTAAAAAAATATTTTTTTACGTAATAAATAAATAAAAAAGTATTTTTATATAGCTATATCTAAACATAACTAATAAATAAATAAAAAATTTATATAAAATATTCAAACATAAAATTATTTTTAATTTTTTGTAAAATCTTTTAAAACAGATAACTTAAAAAGATATTTTTTTAGAAATTCACCAAAATAATCTTTTTTATTTGATAAGATAGTAACAAATTAGAAAATTTTTTTATGCCTATATATATGATTGCAACAACACAGCATCAACACTTCATCAATTGATAGCAAAGAACTAGTGTGTGTGACTCTTGGATATACATAGCAACTTTGTTGAATTGAAGGAGTTTTTTCAAGGTAACTAAAGCTCTTTTAAGTATTTATATGTAAATTATAAATATATATGAAAAAATTTATTGAGTATTGATGGTGACTCGAAAAATAAATGTATTTCTAATCTTCACCCATTATTTTACTGAATTTAGTTACTATTTTGTATTTATTACTCTTTGAGTCAATAATTCTCCCCACTCTTTTAAGGTTACAAGAGATTCGAACCAGTCAATAAACCAATAAAATTACTAGTTCAATAGTTTATTGGTTAAATTGAAGTTTAATCAATTTAATTAAATATTAAATAGAATAATTCTAAATAGCAAAAATAATTTCAAACAACAGCGAAAATAATTATCTAGTACTCCATCAAAAAATCTGTTTTTTTTTTCTCTTCATCATGGCATGTACCTATTATTAAATGTCTTAAATATTTAAATAATATTCCTTTATATGTTATAACTTTTGAACAATTATTATTTACATATTGATGTAAGTTATTTTTGTCCTTTACTAAACTATTCTATCAGCCTTGTTATGAATGGAATACCGCTGAATCACTCTCTCCTACGAGGCTTTCCTCTTTCCTGTAGTTAGAACTTGGGAAAATCGATTCTTGCTTTTCATCCTTTACTTTAGTATTAGGCTGCTTCTCTGCTTAGGTAGCATCTCTATCGGCTAGTAAGCTAGTCGCTACTATAGTTTTGAAAGAGTTTGTGCGCCCCTATGTTCGTTCCAAGACCTAGTTCAAAGCTTTCAAGCAGAAAGGCAAACGGGATGATCATTATAATACTCACAAACCAGCTAATCAATTTCAAATTTCAAATTCTCTGTGGGTGGCTAGGGTTCTTTGTTCTTTCAATTTTAAATTTTCTTCGGTTTTAGAGAGGAGAGGGGTGGGAGTGGGACTGGACTTCAGTTTCAGTTTGAAAATCCAAGTATTATTAAAATGCAAGCACAGTGCTTACCGGCGGCGAGGAGGAAGGAGAGTGACCGCGACAACAGAGGAGACGACGACATCGGCGAACAGAGAGAGAGCTAGGCGACGATGCAGTGCTGCGGGCTGCGCGATTGGGGGGCTAGGGTTCTTCACGTTGTTCCTTCAATTCCAAAATTTAACTTCAGCATTAGTTTAAAATAAAAATTATTTTAAGTCGTTAGTTATTTAATGCAAAATTATAATTAATTGTAGAGGAATACATTAAATAACTAGCAAACTAAACTAATTTTTATTCTAATTAGCATATGTTATAATGAAGAGAAACAGATAGAGAATTACGAGCATCAACTATTGATAAAGAAAATAATAGAGGAGAAAGAGCAAGAAACTAAGAACAAGAAGAACCAAGAACAACAAGGTGGTTACTCTGTGGAAGAAAGAACAACCATTGGTCGTGGTGGTGCAACTTCGACGGCAAAGGCAGTGGACGTTGCTCCTCGTCTGACATCGTTTCTTACTCCTTGGAGTTCAAATTCCAATTCTTATTAAAATTCTTCAAACCAACAAGGAAGAAAAAGCTACCATCAATTTCAACTTGGGTCGTCGTTTTTTGTTAGAGTGGTAAAACTCTTAATTCAATTCAATTCAAACCAATTTTCTTTTTTTTTCTTTTACAATTCTTGATTATTAGTGCAATCATTAACTTTTTTTTATTTTATTAATGATTATTATCAGTGTCCAGAGTATTTTGGGAGTCATTGTAGGACCTAATCAATCTGATTCGAATAAACCTAATAATCCATAAGGTATGTGAAAAGACTGATTTTTTTTTTATATATAACAATTTGATGAATGTACAATGTTAGCTTTATTTATTGGTTTGACAATCCAATTTTACAAACTAGCTTCACAAGTCACAGTTATTGTTTATACATTAAAATTAATGTTACAATCAAATACATATCACCCTATCTTTAGATTAAAGGTGTATGTTAGTTTCTCGTACTTGTTGTTTATGGGCTTTTAGAGTATGTATGTATCTTTATAATAGTTATACATGTTGATGTGTATTGATATGCAAATTATGTTCAATCTTTACTATTCTTTAAGCTATCTTTTAAATTGTTCAGTTATAATATGGTATCATATTCTATTTTATATTTGTTGGGTCACATGTATATCGCATATTTCAATTTTAAATATTCAGTTCTAGATGTTCTAGAAAATATGATATATTTGTTAAATATAATTTTGATCTTCTTTAATAAGCTAGTTTTTAAAATTGAATTAGATTATTCGATTAATTTTAGTTCAACTACATGTCAATAAATATACAAATGAATAAGTTGATGGAATATATTATTCAGAACTCACTCTCCTCTTTCCTTTTTTTTTAAGGTTTGTTGACTGCGTTAACAGGAAGAGGTCTTAATAGCGTGACAGTGAGAGAGCAAGGAATGAAACGTGAAGAGAGTAATTAATTCTTATAATTCTTTATAGTTAGTATTGGAGGTAGTTTAGTTTAATTTATTCTTGTTAGTTGGAACTTGGAATTAAATATGGGTCTGGATTCTGATTTTTCTGTGACGTTTGGAATATTTATAGTAAAATATTTAGATACATTGACATAAAACTATAAAAGTACATTCTCTTATTCTGCAAACTTTCTAATTTTTCTTATTTATCTTACTCTTTCCATTTGAGGATAAGAAAAACTATTATCAGAATATCTTTACATGATACAGTTTTTGTTTGATAAGAAAAAAAATATCAAAACTGGATGGTTTGCTTAGCAAGAAGTTGGTGTTTGAAAGCTTAAACCAATCAATTCTCAACCATTGCTTTATGTTTGCTACGGTACGATGATAAATTCATATGTACCGATATAATAAAAATGTAGACAAATTAGAACAAGACATGTGGATTATGTTTCCCACGTCAATAATTAATTTTTCTTTTTTAAAATACAAATTATATCAATGTTTTTCCTAAGTCACCCTTATACTTTAATAAAAATAAAAATAAATTTTATTTAATATTAATGAAAAAACTTAAATATTATTTTCTTTTTTATTGGACAAAAATCACCTTAATCCTTTTAATTTAATTAAAATTCAATTAACTTTAGTTTATAATTTTATATTTGAGTCAATTTAAAAATTAAAACTAAAATACATTTCATTATGCATATACATTGCAAAATTACTTTGTTTGTGATGAACCCTAATCTAATTTCTCCTTCCCTATTCATACCCAGAAAAAAAATAAAAATCTAAAGAGTAACCTCACCCCTAATTTCCTACCGGACAGCCGCATTCTATCATCATCCTCTCCCTTTCTCGTAGCCACGCCTCCTCTCCGTCGATCTTCACGCATAGCAGCACGCACCAGCAGCCGCTAGCCGTTCTTCGTCTTTCTCCTCTCCTTCTGGACAAAGAAGAAGAAGAACCCAGTTCCTCCAGCAAAGACTTTTTCTGACGGCACCGTCGGCTCCATCGCTGCTGCAGCTCACAGCACCGCTCTCGTCGTGTACTTGCATTTCTTTGCCAACATCATCCAGGTTCCTCAGCAAAAACTTTTTCCTTGTTAATTTATCAAATAATTTCTCACATTATTCATTCAACCTCTGCAAAATATTGAATTGCAAGATAATTTCTCATTCTCATGTTAACAACGACATTATTAATACTAACACTAGTGAAGCTGGATCATCTATTTAGCATCAGCAATTGCAATTGTATAATACAATTACTCTATGTATTTGCCATATTTCCTCTCTCAAATAATTGTGTATTGCAGTGATCGATTTTTGCCAGACAAAGCTATAGATCCTATTGATGAAGCTGGTTCACGTGTTCAGCTGCAAATGTGCACATTGCAATGAGAATCAAATGGACCAACCTAGTGTTTGTAGAAAAGGGTCATTTAGAGAAGCCAATTGTTGTAACAATTGAAAATTAAATCAAGGTGAATGCTGCATAAATGTTTAGCAAAGCTTTTGGTTGTACTTTGCAAGTTATAATTGGATGTGGATCTCCCCTGTTTTCTTCCTTTGAGAAAATAGAGTTCTTTTATGAGAGTGAAACAATGTTTCAGTATGAAACTGGTTGACCCTTATAAACTTTTTTTTTCTATCTTTGTAACAGCAATATCTACCAACTGATCCACATTTGTTTGTCCAGTCTAGTTTATTGCAGTGGATAACTGTACACTGTAGTATAGTGGACTGAAAGTGGAGTAGGTGTATATCCCTTTATTTATATTATTTTGTTTTCTTAGTCCTGAATATGTTTCTTGATTTATTGATTATCCTGGGAAATAAGTAATGGCTACTCAGACTGAACACATTTGATTGAAGCAACATATTTTTCATGTTATATGAAAATGTGAGTGTCTAGTAATCTTATATTATATTCTAACTCTCTATTATAATAACATAATTTTATTTATCCTTTCAGAAACTCAAAACTCAAGGTAATTCCTAACTTGCTTAATGATCTCCAGATTATATACAAGATGGAATTGAAAGCAGAAGTCAAAGATGATCTGCTAGATTCTTCAAAGGAAGAATCACAGGGAAATAGCGATGGTCAACAATCATCACAGGAAGTCTTGCCTGTATTTAATCAGGATCTAAATTGCCATCCTTTGGATGAAAACACAACTGAGTTGATCGACAAGAAGACAAATGTTGAAAGCTTACCAGGTTCTGAGTCAGTCTTCTCTTAATCCATTAGTGATAGGTATAATTGTCTAGCACAGTTCACTCGATATGGATAAAAGTTATAGTGCAGTAGATGTGTTAGCTAATGGCGAAAAATTGAATTCGCACAAACTTACCGGCAAGTGTACCGGGTGGCATCAAGTAGTAAAACTCACCAGAGTGAGGTCGATCCCATAGGGATTGATGGATTAAGAAATTTTAGTATGGTGATGAGTCTAGTCAAGCTAACAAGTGATGAATTGAGTGAAATATGATCAACAGAAAATAAATTGCAAGAAATCTAAAGTGCTGAATGTAAATTGCTTGAAACTTAAATGACAAGAAATTTAAATGACTGAAACTTAAGGAGCAAGAGAATAAAAGAGATGAATCTTAAATTGCAAGAAAGTAGAAGTGCAGAATGGCAATGAAACTTAAATTTCATGAATTGTAGAGGGGGTTGGGTACTGAAAATTAAGACAGCAGAGAAAGATTGCAATTAAAGTAAATGTAGAATGATTTTAATTGAAGAAATTCAAAGAAAATGATTCATTAGGAATTGGAGATACTATAATCCATCATGAACCAAATGGGTCTCAACTCCTTTCTCAATCATATGAGTAGATCTATGGCGGATTGAAATTGATTGGATCCCAATTCCTTGGCAATCCAATCTCTCTAATCACAATCAATCTTGCCAATTCTTTGATCTAATTGTCATGAGAAGAGTTAGAGTACATTCTCTTATCCATAAGCAACACAAACTCTCAAAATCCCAATTCCTCCCGAATGGTGTTGGTTAAGAGAATTATGAAGGATAGAGCTCCAATTCTAAGGCAAGTGATTCCCCTTCCGAGGCTCACACAAGCATTCAATTGAATTAAACCCCCTTCCGGAGTGAATAATTCACAATCAAAATAGAAGTTGTCCTTTAGCTACCTAAATGAATTGAGAAGAAGAAGAATTTCATTGATTTATTATGATTACAATAGAGCTCCTCTCCCTAATCAAATTGGGGTTTAGTGACTCATAGCTCTCAGCTCAAACAGAATTCTAAAATTGGAAATTAAACTGAACATAGAAAAGAAAAAGAAAATAAAATTGGAAACAGGAATGAAACTGGAAATGTAAAATTCAAAACTGGAAAGTAAAATTGTGAACAGAAAGAAAAGCATTGCAGAGTCTCAGCAGAGAGTAAAATTAATAAGTGCAAAAGTACAAAAGAGATCTAAAAGAAAAAGAAACTAAAAAAGAAGATCCAGCTAAAGTGGAACTAGAAGCCCTCTAAATAATTCAAGATGCCCTCCATTTATACTAGTGTACTTGCTTCTTCAGGTGTACTTGGAAACTCTTCAAAATGGGCTTTTTGGTTGGTACTTGGATCCTGCTCCAGGAGAACGCAGCGCTAAATAGGAAAACGGAGCGCTCAGGCATTGACGCGTATGCGTCTCCCACGCGTGCGCGTCGTTTATCATTTTGGCACTTGCGACGCATACGCGTCATTGATAAACCACTATTTTATGATTTATCTTTTGCTAATTTGAGTGGTTTTTATCAAGTCTTTGCACGCTTATTCATACAATTTGCATGATTTTACAATTCCTTCCCAATTTTGTTCTATGGTTAAAAACTTGCTTCCTAAGCTTTTAAATTGTGTATTTTAATTCTCCTTTATACCATTCGATACCATGATCTGTGCGTTAAGTGTCTTCAAGCTATATAGGACAGGAATGGCTTAGAGGATGGAGAGGAAGCTTGCAAAAATGGAAGGAGCACAAGAAATAAAGGAGATAACCAGCGAGGATTGACGCGCACGCATGGCTCACGCGTGCGCGTACCTGACGCGTACGCGTGACACGCGAAGAAGACCAACGATGCGTACGCGTGACTGACGCGTACGCATGACATGCACCACGTGCAGAAAATGCAGAAGACGTTGGGGGCGATTTTGGGCTGAGTTTGGACCCAGTTTTTGGCCCAGAAATGCAGACTAGGCTAGGGGACAAGTAGAGACTCAACACACATTCTCATTCGCACAGTTTTCAGTTTTAGTTTTGAATCGAAGAGAGAAATACTTCTTCCTCTAGGTTTTCTTCACATTCATAGTTTTAGAGTTTTATTCTTTTGAGTTGGATATTGAGAAGAGTTACTACCTCCGTTGAAGTTTCTATCATTCTAGTTTGTTTTCTTATTCCTTTATTCTTTTAATCACCCATTAACCCTGTTCAGATTGAAGTATGGATATTTTTTATTTTGGGATTTATTAATGCAAAGAACTATTTTTACCTTTAATTAATTTTTCAGTTATTATTTTATTTAATTTATCATGTCTTCTTTTCTTCCCCTTTTATGGTTTATGAAAATGGCATTCATATCAATGGAGTAGACTCCTAACTCAACTTGGGAGTTGATTAACAGGAGACCCTTGAGTTGGAATACTCAAGTGTCAATTTTAATTGGAAGTTGTTGGCTAACTCTTTATTCACTAACGCTAATCCTTCCATAGGAGAGGATTAGGACTTGTGAATCAGAGTTAACTCAATTACTTGACTTTCCTTTATTTAGTAAAGGTTAACTAAGTAAAAACAACAACCTCTTACTATTACACTTGGGAAAATTCAACAAGGATAGAACTTCCAATTAATCTTCTCCCGGTCAAGGCTTTTTACTTTGATTATATAAATTCTCTTTCTAATTTTCATTACTTTAATTTACAATCATTTATTTTTCTGTTCTCCAACTCTCAAAATTTCTCGGAAAATTCCTGACCAATAAATTGCACTCTTTTGTCAACTCGTTGGGAGACGACCTGGGAATTTTACTCTCAGTATTTTATTCTCAGTTTGTGACAATTCTTTCTAAATTGATAAGCGGAGTTTTCGTCGGTTAAGAACTGTACTCGCAACGTTATTTCTATGTTAATTTCTTAATCAGCAATTTTCCGCCCGTCAGTCACCTACGCGTGCACGTCATTTCTCTCTGCAGCCCTCGTCACGCGTACGCGTCACCTACGCGTATGCGTTATCTTCAGTGCACTCCCCATGTGAGCGTAGCGTTCTTGCCAAGAGCACTCTCCCACGCGTACGCGTCATCCATGCGTACGTGTGGGCTTAGAAATCCACTTCCATGCTGCTGCTTGGTCCACGCGTTCGCGTGGATCTTTACAAACGCCACTTCCATGCGTACACGTCCGCCATGCGTACGTGTCGATGGCAAATCTTCAATCCTACTTTTAAAAGCATCGCAGGCGCTCTTGGGTAGACAACGTAGCGCTCTTGGTTGAAGAACGCTTCTCATATCCACGTGTACGCGTACACGTGGTCTTCTAAAAATCACCACTTCGACGCGTACGCGTCACCCATGCGTACGCGTTGCTAGCAAAACTTTCTTGGTGAAGAACGTGGCGCTCTTTGAAAGAGAGCGTAACGCTAAGAGCCATGCTGCAGGAGAACGTAGCGTTCTTCAAGCTTAAGTGAGTGTAGCGCTATGCTCTTCTTCCCCTGTTATGATCACAAAATAGAATAGCAATACATCAAAGCTATGTTCCTTGAGCAACTATCTTTAGATAACTCACTCATTCATACTTTTCTTCAATTGTTTGCATGAAATTGAGCACAATTCATTTAGTCCTCAATCTATCAAAGTATAATGAGAGAATCCATTTTAGTACTTATTTATTTGAGTAATATGCATGAAATTGAACTAAAATTAACTAAACTAACTAGCTAAACTAGCGAAAATGCGAATGCATCATTAGCCAGATGATCTCTGCTTGCCCAGCCTATGCTAAATCCTCCGTCTCATTTCTGAAGATTCCAATTGTAGATTTAATCATCTCATTTGATTAGATGAATGGTTGTAGGTTTTCGAGAAAAGAAAAGGAAGGCTCAAAGTGACCACATAGCAAAAATTGCTTTACCAGATTTGGTCAAGTATTTTGATGTGCCAAGTGTAGAAGCTTTAAGAAATCTGAATATTGGGCTTACAGTTCTCAAGAGAAAGTGCAGATGGTGAAGATGGCAGGTGATTAAGATGGATGGAGAGCTATGGCAATCTCTAGAGTCTTATTTTGTTTCCATTATTATTGCGTTGTTGTCTACAGATCAGGCAGAGGTTTTAACTGAATGGTTGGAAAATGAGTGTATTTGGTATTCGAACCTAACTGAGGCATTTGAAGTATGGTGCTACAGGTCTAAAGTAGCTAAGAGAAGATTGTCATTGCTAGGGGATGATCATGCCATGACCAACTCCATTTGAAAATTTCACAGATTCGGTTTCTTTCTAATGAACTACTTAGAACTGCTTATCCAAAGATTCCTATCCTAGTCAAGTCAAGGCATTTAAAAGAGAATATGAACCTTTTTTTTTGGCTTGTGAATGGAAATTTTGGTAGGAGCCATGATGACAAGTCATCTTATGCTAGATTTTCAAGTAATTTTCACTTGTTTCATTAGGTTTTATGTACTTTCTTGCATTGTAAGTAAGTAATTTGGAGTGGATTTGTATGGTTTTGTTGAATCAATCAACCACCCTTTAATTGACACAAAATCATGAGGTTTAAGCTTGAATTAATTGATTTTAAATGAATTTTAAACCTTGTGAATTTGGTGATACTTTGATTGGTTGTTTTGATTACTTGTAGGTGAAGAAAAGAAAAAAAATTAAGAAAAGCGTGGCCTAAGAAGTGTGCCCAAGGGAAACAAGAAGCGTAGCCAAAGGAGAAGAAAAGCGTGGCATCATTGAGAAATAAGGGAAGCTAGGTTGGGTGAGTAAACCGAACTTCACAAAGAACCAAAAAAAAAAAAGGAAGCAAGGCACAAAGCTAATTTAACTTAGTCAACTGAGCATCCAAGAAAGCAAGGCAAAAGCATAAAGCTCAGTTCACTAAGTGAGCTTTATCGGGCTTCTTCAAAAATAAATTCAAAGCAAAATTCCAAGGAATAAAGCCATCAAGTTTCGAACTCATGAACCAAGGGAATGAAGGAATGCTCCTTGCAAGGAAAACAAGCAAAAATTGGCCAAAAAGCCTTCCCCAAGGTTCGAACTAGGGAGCCTCATGAAAGGCAAGGAAGGAGCGCTCCACTCTCCCAAGGAAATTAGCATCAATTTGCTTCCACCAAGGATCGAACTTGGAAGCATGAAGCCCAAAGCAAGGCGCCACAAAGGGAAAGCTCAGTTTGTTTCCCCAACTGAGCGCTACTCTTCCCCCACTCCCCACACATTGGCACGCTAGGAAGCACACCAAGGAGGAAACCATGCGCACAAGTTGACACGGCCAAAGGGGCTGGGACGCGCAATTGGACGCATTCAAGACAAGATATAGAGCTTAGTTCAATTTTCCAACTGAGCTCTATTGAAGTGTAACTTGAACAAGGCTGGGACGCGCACCAAATTGGGCAAGGAAAGCAAATTTGGGCGCTCAGTTTGGTTTTTCAACTGAGTCGTGCCCTGGGAGTGCACCATAACTCAATTTTGAGTCTAAAAATAAAATAAAATCCAATTCTTCACAAAATTAAAAAGCCCACTCCAAATTCTAAAATCCAAAAAAGAGGAAGTGTATAAATAGAAGCTAGTTTGAGTTAGAGAGGACCTTCTTTTGATTTTAAAACCTTTTTTGCTTACTTTTGAATTTTCAATTTTATTTTCTAGCTTTGGGAGTTTGAGAATTGGAAAGGAGAATTGATATCTCTTCTTCTTTGTTCTTGCTTCTGCACTTTCTACTCTTTGTTCTGGACCTTGGGTGGAGAATTGAAGAAATTTTGTTTCAATCTCACCTTGAGATCTCTTTGTTTATTTTTCTGCATAATCCTAGAAACTGTGATTTGCATCTAAATTCTATTTACTGCCTTCTTTTACTTCTTCTGAAATTTACTCTTCCATTTTCTTTTGCAATTGTTCTTGGGTGGATCAAGGAAGGAATTGAGATCTATACTTGTTCTCTAGTCTCACCCAACCCCTGAGATCTTCAATTTCTCTTTTAATTTCTGCAATTGAGCTACATTTACTTTCTATTTTTAAATTCTTCAAGCAATTGTACTCTTCTGTTTGAGATCTGTTTCAATTCAAGTCATCTTTTATTCCTCTGTTGATTGATGTTTATTGTCTTTTGTTTAAATTCTGCACTCCCAGCTCCTGGATCCTTTTATGATTCAAGCCATTTACATTTCTTGCATTTTAAGTTTCAGTTATTTACGTTTCTTTCAATCTAAGTTCTGCAATTTACATTACTTGCACCTTAAGATTCAACTCTTTTAATTCTTCTGCACTTTAAATTCTTGTCAATTATCCCTCTCCCTTTACATTTCATGCAATTTAGCTTCTGTTGGATACAAATCACTCAAATCAACACTTATTTGCTTGACTAAATCAACCACCTAACTAAAGTTGCTTGATCCATCAATCCCTGTGGGATCGACCTCACTCTAAGTGAGTTATTACTACTTGATGCGACCTGGTACACTTGCCGGTGAGTTTTAGGTGTTGAAATTCGTTTCCAACCCATCAAGTTTTTGGCGCCGTTGCCGGAGATTGATTAGATTGACAATGACTAAGGAAGGTGAAGGTCTAGATCAAGCACTTTTTCTTTTCTATGTCTTTAATTTTTTACTAACACACTAACTGTTTGAATTTTTGCTTAAGCTAACTAAAACCTCACTTTAGCAATAAAGTGAAGATTTCCTGGTTTTCTGGTTTTTGTGTTTCTTGTGCTGAGCATACAACAGAAGCAAGTCTTTTCTGTTTCTCTTTTAAGCCTATTAACTATTTGACACATTGTGTCAACTAACCCTCTAACCACATTATGGCGTGAGCATATTCAATCTTCATTTGGACTTTTGTGATTGTGCAACGGATGGAAGGGAATCCCTCTAATCCACCAAAAGGAGTGGCCAACAATGGCTCATCTCAGAGAAACACTAAGCTGAAAGGAGAGATGCAACCCTTTGCACAAGAAGAAGAAGAACCACTCTTTAAGGCATGGGAAAGATACAAGGTAGTCAGTGATAAAGTGGGCTTCCAAACTTTCTATGAAGGACTGACCCTGAAAACAAGAAAGGCATTAGATTACTTCTCAGAAGGCCTACTCCAAGCAATGAAAAATACCCAAGAAACAGTAGATTTCATTGATATGTGGACCAACAATCAACACTCATCTGAGAGGCTCCTTAGTGCAAGTTTAGAAAAGGGGGTGGTGGATCTTGAAGGAGTAAATGCAGTCATGAACCAAAACAAGCAGATGCACCAACAAACTCTGCAACAACTGGAGTTGATAGCCAAACCCTAGAGGATATGTTGAGAGCTTGTGTTTTGGATCAACAGGCGAGTTGGGATCGATATATGCCATTAGTGGAGTTTGCATACAATAATAGTTACCATGCGAGCATCAGAATGGCTCCGTATGAGGCATTGTATGGGAGGAAATGTCAATATCTGCTATGTTGGTATGAAGCTGGAGAGAAAGGCTTGTTGGGGCCGGAGATGATAGCGGAGACCACTGAACAAGTCAAGAAAATCCGAGATAGGATGCTTACGGCGCAGAGTCGCCAAAAGAGTTACGCCGATCAGAGGCGGAAGCCCTTGGAATTTGAGGAAGGAGATCATGTTTTCCTGAAGGTTACTCCGACCACAGGAGTAGGTAGAGCGATTAAAGCAAAGAAGTTGAATCCTCGATACATCGATCTATTTCAGATCCTGGAGAGGATTGGGCCGGTGGCGTATCGGGTGGCTCTACCACCTCATCTTTCGAACCTGCATGATGTGTTTCACGTGTCGCAGCTTCGGAAGTACACCCCTGATGCTAGCCATGTGTTAGAACCCGAATCGGTTCAGTTAAGGGAAGATTTGATGCTTCCAGTGGCTCCAGTCAGAATTGATGATACTAGTATCAAACGATTGCGTGGAAAAGAGGTTTCATTAGTCAAAGTGGCTTGGAGTCGAGGCGGTGTTGAGGAACACACTTGGGAACTTGAGTCGGAGATGCGAACGGATTATCCGCATCTATTCTCAGGTAATTGAATTTGAATTTTGTGGGCAAAATTCCCAATTAGGTGGGTAGAATGTAAGACCCGGTTAATTAACGGCTAATTAACCCATAAATGAGAATTTATTCTAGAAAGCCAAAAATGTTATTTTTATGGCTAAATGTGATAGAGGAGAGTGAGACAAGAATTTCGGTACCAATTTTATGGAAATCGGACCAAGATTGGATCGAACGGGCCAAACCGGTCCAACCGGACCCAAAGTGGGCCCTTGGCCCAACTAAACTAAACCAAAACCCTAGTTTTCAGCACTCTCTCTCCTCACAATACACTAAACACGCTGAAAATGGAGGCCATGGAGGGAAGAACACTCTCTCAAGTTCTCTCCTTTGGTTGATCTTCAAACCACCATAACTTTTGATCTAGAGCTCCGATTGCCGCACCGTTTGCGGCCACGCGTTCACCGCGGAGAGCTTTACAAAACCCATACAATCAATCTTGAGGTAAGCCACGTTTTGCTCTTCGAATTTCCAGCCTTGATTTCGAGTTTCATGAGCAAAAATGTTGAGATTTTGGGCTATTTGATGTTATAGGATCCAACTCTCTTGAAGGAGAAGGTTAATCTTGTCTTCTTGGACTTTGGGTGTGGTAAGATTCTCAACCCTAGTGTAAATTATTGTTCTATGATGTTTGGGTATTGAGATGTTGTGTATGGATATGATGATTGTGGCTTAGGTTGTGTATATGTGAATATTGGAGCTTGATTGGTGATTTTGGAAAGCTTGGGAGAGGGTTTTGTGTGATAAAATCTGTTCTTGGAGGTGTTGATACCTTGAGGGCTTGTGGACAAGTGGTTTAGAAGTGCTCCGGTTGAGCGTGGGAAATCGGCTAAGGTATGGTTTCGGTTTTTCGTATCTAATACGTAATGTGGTAGGAAATACTTAGGCTAGAGGCCCTAAGATAGGCATTGAATTGATGATGTTGTTGAATGATTGAGATATATGATGTGATCATATATGTGATTATGAATATTGATGCCTTGATTGTGTGATATATGAGAAAATGCATGTTGTGATATATGCTTGATGAATGATTGAGGTTGAATTGATGGGTGGTACCATGTTGATGGTGAGTATGATGATGATTATGTATAATGATGGTTGATTGGAAATGGAATTATTGGAAATTGGGATGAGGAAGGATGTATGACATGATATTGTGTTTGTCCTTTAGCCATTTGATTGAGAAGTGTTAAAATGGTTGGATGTGGTTTTGGAAATTTTGGTAAAGTGTCAATGTGTGAGTTGAGGATGGCTTGTTGTTGATTTTGGTACATTTTAAATGATTTCAAAGAAAAGGGTTGAAATTGGCATGTTTTGATTGATTTTGAAAAGAGTTGAAAGTGGCTTGTTTTGAAAATGGCACTTTGTGGTTTTGTATGAAAACATGGTTTTTGGGCATACTTTGATGGGACATAACCTGGACTACGGATCTCTGATTTGTGTCAAATCTGTTTAGAAATGAAATTGGATCCGGGATGTCCATGCCGTTCGAAGAACGGGTGAAAAATGATTTAAAATGAGAGAGTTATGACCGTCGGAAGATTGGGGGTTGAATCTGTGAATTCTGCAGCTTTTAACTTAGAAAATTTTTAGCAGAATAACCCTCCGCGCGCGTAGGCGCACTTGGCGCGTAAGCGCCCTTCTTCAAGAAAGCACCATCTACGCGTACGCGTGGTGTGCGCGGGCGCGTCGATGCGCTGCACCAAATGCCCAGCCATTTTCCAGAGAGTTGTGCCAGAGTTGTGCCAGTTTTGTGCCTGGGCGCAAGAGCACCCACGCGTACGCGTGGCTGACGCTTGCGCGTCGTTTGGCTAATTTTCAACCCGCGCGTTCGCGCGTATGACGCTTGCGCGTCGATGAGTTATAAGGCCATCCGTGCGTGCGCGTGGAGTGCGTGTACGCGTGGCCCTGTTTTCATCCCAAAGTTGATTTTTCAGTTTTAAAAGCCAAATTTCATACTTCTAAGCCTCCGATCTCACCACTTATGTCTTAAATCATTATGATATGCCTAGCATGAGAAAAAGGGCTAGTGAATGTGGTAACTTGCGAGTGAAGCAAGGGGAAAAATGAATGATCATTGAGGATCAAAGATGATTATGTGAGATGCGGAGAATGGCGGTGGAAGTGCTTGTTATGCCATGGGTCGAAGGGCCATAATTGTTAATGAATTGGCTGGTTATGGATTTAACCGTGAGCCGGATGGCTGGATTATGCCGTGTGACGGCGGAGCCTTGTTTATGCTAAGTATAAATGCATATATGTTGTTGAATGAATTGTGAATGTTTGCACTTCTAGCATTGGAGATGAGGGTTTCCCTGGGTAGTAGCAGTGGCTAGCCACCACGTGCTCCAGGTTGAAACTCGAAGCTCTGTTAACCCAATGTCGTAAGTGTGGCCGGGCACTGTGAAAGGCCCGGATGAGCTCGCCCCCATAAATATTCACCAGTGATGGTGATGGATAAATATTCACCAGTGAGGGTGATGGATATGGATCATGATTATGATCAAGTTTCTGATGAGTATAACTCGAGTTGGGGATGCACGATAGAGGAACAGTCCAATGGTTAGCTACCAGGACTTGTCGGGTTGGCTCTATAACCGACAGATGATATCATCAGCCACTAGGGACAGGCATGCATCATAAGCATACTACATGAATTGTTTGAGATTGCCTATTTGATTGCATATTACTTGCTAATTGCCTAAATGCCTTATCTGTTCCTATTTGTAAATCTCTTGTCTGATATAACTGTGTTTGCTATATTATACTCCTGCTGGTGGTTGGGAGGTCTGAAGGAATTGGAAAGGGAAGTATTAGTTAGACTGAAGGATCTTTAGTCAGTTGCCACTTACGGTTTAGCTTGTTTATAAGCTTTGATATTATCTGGAGGAAGTTCTAGGATTGCCTTCGGCTTTCCTCTATTATTATGTATTATATATGTGGAAGCTGTTACCATGCTGGGGACCTCTGGTTCTTACCCATGCGGATTTTGTGGTTTTCAGATGCAGGACGCGAGGCTTCTCGTTGAGGCATGCTAGAGACTTCTGGATTTAGCGAAGATCCTTTGTTCTCGGGACTCTGTTTTGGGTTATATATCTTGTTTAGATACTTTTATCTCCATTAAATAATACAAACTGTGATGACTCCTCTTATAGGAGGTTTTGGAGAATAGGTTTCTGTATTTGTGTCCCTTTGGGTTTTCTTTGGGGTTTTCCTTATTTTATTATATGTATATATTGCTATGCTCGGACCGGTTATCTTCGCAGCCGGATTTTGAGTCTTGATATTCCTGCTTTTGACACTCCTTTGTACATATGTTATCTCGCGTTCGCTTATCCTTTGCTCGTTGCGTTATCGATCAGAGTGTTGTGCGTTCGAGTTACGGTTTTTGTTTACCCCTTTTTCTACAAGGCTCCTAGTTATAATCAATTATTCATACTACTATACGTACTAAATTTTTGTTTTAGAGGTCGTAATACCTTGCCATCTCTGAATTATGACTTAAGCATAAGACTCTGTATGGTAGGGTGTTACATTATGGTTGTAAAGGCCCACATCGGTTGGAGAGGGGAACGAAGCATGCCTTATAAGGGTGTGGATACCTCTCCCTAGCATGATGCGTTTTGACGAGTGAGTGTGGGGGGCTTTGGCCATCATCCCTATCGTCAAAGGCAAAACCGTGAGGCCTTGTGTGCCAAAGCGGACAATATCGTGCTAGCGGGTGGTCTGGGCTGTTACAGATGGTATCAGAGCAGTTCGTTCCTGTAGAGCCTGAGGAATGGACTGACTATGCTTCTGTGCATTCTCTGTATGTGTGTTATGTGCTGTTAGTATATCTGCTTGATATAATTGGCATAAATGTTCATGAGCATGCATTTGGGACTTTGAAGCACTAAACTTCCGATATTGAGACTGATCAACTTAATATCGATTGTTTGGTGTGTATAGGAACCAGATGGCGCCTCGTGGATGCGGTAGAGGTCGTGGGAGAGGACATACGAATGCTCGTGTGCCGGAGACTAACCCTAATGATCCGGTGAACTTTATGACTCCGTTGGAGAACATGGCTGCTGCTATGCAAGCCACTACTGAGGCTCTTGGTCAACAGATGAACAACCATGGTAATGATGGAGGTGGAGTTCAAGGCCCGATGACACTGGCAAACTTTTTGAAGGTTAATCCACCGAAGTTCAAGGGAACTACTAGCCCGACTGAAGCCGATACGTGGTTTCAGGCTATGGAACGAGCACTGCAAGCGCAGGTGGTACCTGAAGGGCAGCGTGTGGAGTTCGCTACCTATTTTCTCACTGGTGAAGCGTCGCATTGGTGGCAGGGTATCCGACGCCTTCTGCAGCAGGGTGATGATTATATCACCTGGGATGTCTTCCAAGAGGAGTTCTATAAGAAGTACTTTCCGACTTCTGCTAGGATGGCCAAGGAGCTTGAATTGTTGTAGCTGAAGCAGGGTACTATGTCCGTATCTGAGTATACTGATAAGTTTGAGGAGCTGTTCAGATTCTCTCGTATGTGTCAAGGGACTCCGGTGGAATATGAGGAATGGAAGTGTGTTAAGTACGAAGGAGGACTCCGAAGTGATATTTTCGGTTCAGTGGGGCCAATGGAGATTAGGACTTTCTCCGAATTGGTGAACAAGTGTAGGGTTGCTGAAGAGTGCATGAAGAGGGCAGCCGTTGAGAAAGGAAGTCACAAAAGATCATTCCCACAGAACCGAGGGAAGAGCTTTGCACCTAGAGGTCCACCTTTTAAGAGGGGAGGTTCTTTTAGGAGGCCCAACAACAACAACTCCCAAGGGAAAAGGTTTGGGAAGCAGCCTCAAAATGATCAAGCTTGTACTAGGTGTGGGAGTCACCATCCGGGAGTACTATGCCAGGCCGGATGGGGTTTGTGCTACAATTGTGGAAAGGCGGGGCATAAAGCCGCAAGTTGTCTGGAGAAGCAAAAGCAAGGTGCTGGAAAAGCACAACAGACTGGTCGGGTGTTCACCACCTCAGCTGTGGGTGCAGAAGGATCTGAGACACTCATTCGAGGTAACTGTGAAATGGCTGGTCAAACTTTAAATGCTTTATTTGATTCGGGAGCATCGCATTCATTCATTGCATTTGAGAAAGCCCATGAGTTAGGATTGAAGATCGTAACCTTAGGTTATGACTTAAAAGTGTATAATGCTACCCATGAAGCCATGGTAACTAGGCTAGGATGCCCGAAAGTTTCGTTTAGGTTCAAGCAGCGTAATTTTGTCCATAATTTAATCTGCTTACCGATTATCGGTCTTGATCTTATCTTGGGATTGGACTGGTTATCCGAAAACCATGTCCTGCTTGATTGCTCTACAAAGTCGGTGTACTTTATGCCGGAGAAGATACAGAAGGGCCGGTCGTGGTGAATAATTATTACTTGAATTCGATGATGGTGAACTGTTCTGGAATCGAATGTCAGGGTATCCTGTTGTTAACCGCGGGTGTTTCGGGTGATGATCAAAGGTTGGATCAGATTCCGGTAGTGTGTGAGTTTCTGGAAGTGTTTTCCGATGATATTGAGGAATTTCCACCTAACTGAGAGGTCGAGTTTGCTATTGAGTTGGTGCCTGGGGCGGGACCAATCTCAAGTGCTCCTTATAGGATGTCACCGTTAGAGATGGCCGAGCTAAAGTCTCAGTTAGAGGAATTGTTGGGTAAGAACTTTATCCGACCAAGTGTTTCCCCGTGGGGTGCTCCAGTGTTACTAGTAAAGAAGAAAGATAGAAGTATGCGGCTCTGTGTGGATTACAGGCAGCTGAACAAGGTCACCATAAAGAATAAGTACCCATTGCCGAGGATTGATGATCTCATGGATCAGTTACAAGGAGCTGGGGTTTTCTCTAAGATTGATTTGCGATCCGGTTATCACCAGATAAGGGTGAGGGGTGAGGATATCCCTAAGACCGCTTTCAGAACTCGTTATGGTCATTACAAGTACACTGTAATGTCCTTTGGATTGACGAACGCTCCTGCGGTATTCATGGATTACATGAATAGAGTTTTCCGTCCGTTTCTGGATAAATTTGTTGTTGTCTTCATTGACGACATACTAATTTATTCCAAAACTGAAGAAGAGCATGCGGAACACTTGAGGACCGTATTGCAGATTCTATAGGAGAAGAAACTCTATGCGAAACTGTCTAAGTGTGAGTTCTGGAAGAGTGAGGTGAAGTTTTTGGGTCACGTGGTGAGTAAGAAGGGAATAGCCGTAGATCCAACTAAGGTGGAGGCTGTGATGGATTGGAAGCAACCAACCACAGTAACTGAGATAAGGAGTTTTCTGGGTTTAGCTGGCTATTACCGAAGGTTCATCAAGGGCTTTTCGCAATTAACCTTGCCGTTGACAAAGTTAACCCGCAAAGACACTCCTTTTGTTTGGACTCCTGAGTGCGAGGAGAGCTTTCAGACATTGAAGAAAAAGTTGACCACTGCACTTGTGTTAGTGTTACCTGAGCCAAACGAGCCTTTTGAGGTGTACTGTGATGCCTCATTAAAGGGTATAGGATGCGTGCTGATGCAGCATCATAATGTGGTGGCGTATGCCTCACGACAGTTGAGACCTCATGAAGTTAGTTACCCTACGCACGATCTGGAACTCGCTACGGTTGTGTTTGCCTTGAAGGTGTGGAGGCATTATCTCTATGGGGTTAAGTTCCAAGTCTTCTCCGATCACAAGAGCTTGAAATACCTCTTTGATCAGAAAGAGCTTAATATGAGGCAAAGGAGGTGGATGGAATTGTTGAAAGACTACGACTTTGAGTTAAATTACCATCCTGGAAAGGTGAATATAGTGGCGGATGCGTTAAGTCGGAAGTCGTTGTATGCGTCTTGGATGATGCTTCAGGAGGAAAAGTTGCTCAAGGGATTCGAGAGTCTAAAAATTGGTGCTCGAGAAGTATCTGGAACCTTGTGTTTGAGCCGATTAGAAATCTCAAGTGACTTTAAGTCCGAACTCCTAAAGGCTCATGAAAATGATGAAGTGTTATGGAAGGTGTTACCGGCTATCGAGCAAGGAAAGCAGTGGAGAATGTCGGAAGAAAAAGACGGGTTATGGAGATTCAAGGGTAGGATCATTGTGCCGGATGTTGGCACTTTGAGGCAAGATATCTTAAAGGAGGCACACAAAAGCGGATTCTCCATTCACCCGGGAAGTACTAAGATGTACCATGATTTAAAGGCGATGTTTTGGTGGCCGGGTATGAAGAATGATGTGGCGGAATATATTTCAAAGTGCTTAACTTGTCAAAAGGTAAAGATTGAACATCAAAGACCTTCCGGGATGTTGCAACCTTTAGAGGTTCCGCAATGGAAATGGGAAAGTATTGCAATGGACTTTGTGTCGGGATTGCCAAGGACTAGGACTGGTTTTGATGCTATCTGGGTGATTGTGGACTGACTGACGAAGTCAGCTCACTTTTTGCCCATTCGGATGACTTACACCCTTGAGGATCTAGCACGGTTATACATAAAGGAAATTGTGAGACTTCATGGTGTACCTGCTACTATAATCTCTGATAGAGATCCTCGTTTCACTTCGAGATTCTGGGGTGCATTTCAGAAAGCTTTTGGAACCCGATTAAGCTTGAGTACAGCTTACCATCCTCAAACAGATGGTATCAGAGCCAGAACCCAGATCGATGTGCCAGCGAGGGCGCTGGACTCCCTTAGGGGGGTGGATTGTAAAGGCCCACATCGGTTGGAGAGGGGAACGAAGCATGCCTTATAAGGGTGTGGATACCTCTCCCTAGCATGACGCGTTTTGACGAGTGAGTGTGGGGGGCTTTGGCCATCATCCCTATCATCAAAGGCAAAATCGTGAGGCCTTGTGTGCTAAAGCGGACAATATCGTGCTAGCGGGTGGTCTGGGCTGTTACAGGCACGCTAGGAAGCACACCAAGGAGGAAACCATGCGCACAAGTTGACACGGCCAAAGGGGCTGGGACGCGCAATTGGATGCATTCAAGACAGGATATAGAGCTCAGTTCAGTTTTCCAACTGAGCTCTAATGAAGTGTAACTTGAACAAGGTTGGGACGTGCACCAAATTGGGCAAGGAAAGCAAATTTGGGCGCTCAGTTTGGTTTTTCAACTGAGCCGTGCCTCGGGAGTGCACCATAACTCAATTTTGAGTCTAAAAATAAAATAAAATCCAATTCTTCACAAAATTAAAAATCCCACTCCAAATTCTAAAATCCAAAAAAGAGGAAGTGTATAAATAGAAGCTAGTTTGAGTTAGAGAGGACCTTCTTTTGATTTTAAAACCTTTTTTGCTTACTTTTGAATTTTCAATTTTATTTTCTAGCTTTGGGAGTTTGGGAATTGGGAAGGAGAATTGATCTCTCTTCTTCTTTGTTCTTGCTTCTGCACTTTCTACTCTTTATTCTGGACCTTGGGTGGAGAATTGAAGAAATTCTGTTTCAATCTCACCTTGAGATCTCTTTGTTTATTTTTCTGCATAATCCTAGAAACTGTGATTTGCATCTAAATTCTGTTTACTGCCTTCTTTTACTTCTTCTGAAATTTACTCTTCCATTTTCTTTTGCAATTGTTCTTGGGTGGATCAAGGAAGGAATTGAGATCTAGACTTTTTCTCTAGTCTCACTCAACCCCTAAGATCTTCAATTTCTCTTTTAATTTCTACAATTGAGCTACATTTACTTTCTGTTTTTAAATTCTTCAAGCAATTGTACTCTTCTGTTTAAGATCTATTTCAATTCAAGTCATCTTTTATTCCTCTGTTGATTGATGTTTATTGTCTTTTGTTTAAATTATGCACTCCCAGCTCCCGGATCCTTTTATGATTCAAGCCATTTACATTTCTTGCATTTTAAGTTTCAGTTATTTACGTTTCTTGCAATCTAAGTTTCTGCAATTTATATTACTTGCACCTTAAGATTCAACTCTTTTAATTCTTCTGCACTTTAAATTCTTGTCAATTATCCCTCTCCCTTTACATTTCATGCAATTTAGCTTCTGTTGGATACAAATCACTCAAATCAACACTTATTTGCTTGACTAAATCAATCACCTAACTAAAGTTGCTTGATCCATCAATCCCTGTAGGATCAACCTCACTCTAAGTGAGTTATTACTACTTGATGCGACCCGGTACACTTGCCGGTGAGTTTTAGGTGTTGAAATTCGTTTTCAACCCATCAAGCCATCTAAATCTGATCATCACCATTCCTTACAATAGTTCACTATAAATTGTATTGTAGATTTTGTAAAATGTTATTAGTTTTAACTATAAAATGTAGAAAATGTATTATGAGATGATTGATTCAAAGAGTAAACAAAATCTCTATGCATGATGATAGTTGATTGGTCTCACTTGGTATGTTCTAATTACAATGGAGCATGCTCAAATCAGTTATTGTTGTAAAGTTGTTGAGTATTTTACATCATATGGAAGGTTCTGAATAGAAGAATAGTGAAACAAAGTATCATAGTGCTGCATTTATGAAGCATTTTTGTTTCTTAAATACAGATATATGAATATCATTCTCCGCACACGCTCTAAACAAATAGATTAGGCACTTCAATGGCTGGAGAATTATGCAGAAAATATTTATTACACCATATCATATCAATCAAGGAAAATATTTAATTTGGTATCTTTTATCAAAGTAAACTTTTATGACATCGCCCATATCTATCCCACCTTTAACAAGTTACAAAAATAATATACAACCTCATCCAACAATATACTCTCTCAAATCCTAAAGCTATACCTAAAGTAAGAACTCAAATGGTTCTATGCATGGTATGAACTATAAAACCTATACTAAAGTAAAGAATAATATTCCTCCTAATTCTTGAAAGCAATATGAAAGCACCTAATTCTAACCAAAATCGGCTGCTGTCTTGATTCATCTTTCTTCTTGAGATCAACAATATCTGTCTCAGGCCCAAGAGCTCGACGTGATGGATCCTTTATTGGATTTGGCTCAAAATGGCACAGATAGAGGAAAAAGGAAGGCATCACAATTGCTAGAACGCATGAGCAGGTTCCTTGAGCAGCAGAGTCAAAATGAACTAAACCTACATGGTCTCTCTCAGAACTTTCATCAAACACCCTCCACGCAAGCTCAATTTTCCCACACCTAAAATACATTCTAACAAACAGACCTTAATAGATAAATTAGCATCAAAATAACCATTCTTAACGAAAATGGCATGAACATTAAACCGTTCTTGAACCGCATTTGCATCACCCAAGCTTTTGATAACATTCACAATAGAACAGGGATAATGTCACTGACCTAAGACAAAATACGCCCACTTTGGTATCCATCCAAAAGTTGGGGATCAGAGAAATTGAGACAGTGACATAAATGTTTTCTCTGGTCTCAGTTTCATGCCTCTGTATTTTCTATCTTAAGACATATAATATAACAATAATCATGACCAAAAGCAAATACACAATCTAAGAACAGATACAAAAAGTTTCAGCAGCTTTAGATAAGGACTTGAGCAGATATTATCTATATATATACCTGGAGAGCAAAAGCAAGTTTGGAATGCTGGAAAATTGAGGCTTGTGATCTCTATGAAAGGAAAAGATACAAAGCCACACTAACATAAGGAAATATAGAGTGAAAGATATACCTATTATACAATGGAATTTCGCAAGTTGAAGACAACAACATGATGCAATGAAAATGAGAATAGCACAAGATCATAATAAAACTAGAGAGTGGGTTTTATTTGTTGATCACTGTGAAAAAAACATTAGTTTGAGGTATTGAACGGGCAATCTTTTCCTTTACCCAGTGATGTCACAGTCTCTTTAGATAGCACTCACTCCAGATTTGTCACTGCTCCCCTTCCCCTAATGAAATACCCAAAAGAAGCTCTTGATGGGGGTAAAAAAGATGCATGTTTTTCACCAACTAGACAGAATCAACTTGCTTTACTTGTAATCAAGCATTTCTTATACATAGTGCACAAATTCAGAATTGCAAAAGTGCACAAATTCAAAAGAAAATGAGCCAAATTGAAAACAAGGTAATTTCATGATAGCTATAATTTTCTAATTTAAATAGTTAAATTATATAATAGTAAATAGTGAATAGTAGAATGTGAATTATATAATACTGGAATTACATGAATAGTTGTATTTCATGATAGCAGTAATTTCTTCAGGCTTGAACTGCAATACACAAAACCAACCAAGAACAGAACAACTAAAACTATTTCAGATCTGCAAGGATCACTTGACTTGTTCTATGAACCAAACACTTGAAACCCCCGGCCACATGTTACTTGCACAAGTGATGTGAATACACAACTTCATATATAACAATAACGAGTGTATGATTGATTTTATGTTCTTACATACTAATAAAAAGGAATGCAATGCATCTCATATCAGATAATCACACAGTCCAAACTCCAGCTCATTCCTAATTACTCTCTCCAAGCCTTAATTTACAGCATTAATTGAATTTAACAAGTAAAACATTAAGAATCTGAAAAATTAATCAATTAGCTCTAGTTGATAAAACTAAACAGCTATGGTTAAAGCACGAATGTATCGAATTAACACCAAAACCATAGGATATGTTACATGCAAATCAAATCTGATAAATCGGAGGAAAATTAACGAAAAAAAAGAACGAGATGATTTTGGAAAACAAAGCACTAAGAAAGAAGGAGAGTTTTAGAGAGAGAAATTGAGAAGTATTGAAGATAACCTGAGGAAAATTAGAGCTGAACCCAAACACTGCCGTCTTGGCTGAGGATTGCTGTGGACGAGAGGTGGTTGCCTTCAAGTTGCTCTAGCACCTACAAAAAAATGGACAACAAAGAAAAAATATCCACGGTCACTTATCTTCATGTATGATTATAGTTTAAACTAACTTCATGTGAGCCAATTAAAAAGAAAACACACCATTCAATAAGCACAAATACTTATATTTGTATGGTCTTACTTCTGGCTCTCAATTATATGTACACAAGCAAGAACAAATTCACAGAATAACTCTAAAATTTCATATGCCTCCCATATATTTTGTTCTTGAATGATATGCTCCACTTATTTAAATCAATGCAATCAAACAAACAGCAAAGAAAATGTAGAGTGGGCTAAGATAGAAATAAAATTAACAAGTATTATGAAACACTGAACAATTACCCGAATTCTAACAATTGCCTCTTGGCCAGCCTCCAAGAATTGGGAAGCATTTGCTTCAGTTGCGCATCTCTCTTGTTTTGCAGCAGCTTAATGCGTGACATCAACAGGTTAAGACATGTTTTACTACATCTTCAAAAGTCAAATAAACTCCTTGGTCTTATTATTATTTCAATCTATGCTGTGGTGGTTGCAAATGGCAATGAGAAATGATATATAGGAATTAAGTGAGAATGTGACTTAAAAAGAAAATGAGGCAAAAAGTGTTAATTGGTTCCTTAAATTTGGTACAAGAGACAAGCAATTGATGACAAGAAAAATAAATAAATAAATAAAAATAAAGTGAAGGTTAAAGAATCAAGATTCAGATTTATTTCTGCAACTCTCACATCCAAACGCATGGCACAAAATTAAAACTACTACTAAAAGGGAAGCTTCATGTCATGGCTGGGTATATGTACATAACACCCTCTTTTTTTTTTTGTTTTTTTTTTTAAAGCACGTATATCTTCTTAAAATAATATAGTAGTGCATGCTATATAGTCACAAAATGTATTCTAAACTAGGAATAAGTTTACATCATTGACAATATGTGCATGGGTGAAGCTAGGAATTTACCAAGAAAAAATATAGATGAGAACTGTAGAAACAAAATGATAAGTTGATAACTATCATATAGAAACATACTCTAGTAAATAACCAAAACAATATAAATTACAAAAGGGTATCTATGGTCGGTATATAAGCTATACATCATATCAAATATATATATATATATATATATATATATATATATATATATATATATATATATATATATATATATATATATAATCTGTAAATGGGTGATTAATAAAAAAGTAATTTTAAGAAAAAACATGGATGAGAAACTGCAGAAACAATTTGTTTACATCATTGTTAATCATGGATGAGAACTTATTACTTTTTTTATTAATCAATTTCTGTATCATAGGATAATTATCAATATTTGCAGGATTATTTTTCTTAGTAGACTAATCTTTCGAGGATTAAAATAGTGAAATACTTGAGAAAAATTCGGCTCTGTGCTAAAACAAAATCTTCGCAGAAAGGTCTCATCCATAAATTACTTCAAGTTATAGAAAAATACAGCCTAACACTATAACAGTAGGAGATAATATCAGGTAATTTTAATATGAACACACGTGTAAATTGTGTAAATTACTTAAAAGCAAAAGATTAATGTGATTTACTATTCTAAACTCTATTCTGTTAATGACTTAATCATAGTACTAGACTCATTATACTCAACCCTAGCCCATGTTTAAAATAGATACACATTTGCTATAGAAAAAAATATTCACACATTTGCTATCAAAAGAAGAGATGTACCTCCTCACTATGTCTCTGGGGTAAGTAATAAACAAGAATTTCCACTTGAGGCAAAGAGACAAGAGGGCCTGCACAAGCATGCCATAGTTCTAAATTCAAAGTCTTTCTCACCCCTGAAATTACCATCATCAGAAAAAGAAGGCAAAAAAGGTTAAGGGTGAAATATTGAGCTTGATGAATGATGAAACCATATAATTAACCATTCATGATTAATTAATGGGAAAAGATTAAGTGAAAAGATAAAACAAAGATTACAAAACAAAGTGCTCTTGCATTTCCTTGAGGTGCTTCATTTCAGCAACTAGAGTTTGAACCCGCAACGACACCAACACCACAAGTTTTAACCTTTTCTTCTAAGGATGCCATTAATGCTACACCACTCTCTACATTTTTAAACATAAACCACCCAAAAAAATAACCTCTTTTTCTACTCCTTCATAAACAACCTTAAAAAAAACTTCACATAAGTTTCACCCACACCAAACCAAACATGCCCCAAAACACAAGCTTCAAATGAGGATGATTTTTACTACCCCATTCTCACAAACACAAGTGGTGCATAGAAAACATAATAGGGGGTGTTTGAGCTGGGACTATATACTGGTATTAGTATTAATAATGTCGTTGTTATCATGAGAATGAGAAATTATCTTGCAATTCAATATTTTACAGAGGTTGCACGAAGAATGTGAGAAATTATTTGATAAATTAACAGGAAAAAAGTCTTTGCTGAGGAACCTGGATGATGTTGGCAAAGAAATGCAAGTACACGACGAGAGCGGTGCCGTAAGCTGCAGCGGCGACGGAGCCGACGGTGCCGTCAGAAAAAGTCTTTGCTGGAGGAACTGGGTTCTTCTTCTTCTTTGTCCAGAAGGAGAGGAGAAAGATGGAGAACGGCTAGCGGATGCTGGTACGTGCTGCTATGCGTGAAGACCGACAGAGAGGAGGCGTGGCTACGAGAAAGGGAGAGGATGATGATAGAATGCGGCTATCTGGTAGGGAATTAGGGGTGAGGTTACTCTTTAGATTTTTTTTTTTTTTGGGTATGAATAAAGAAGGAGAAATTAGATTAGGGTTCACCACAAACAGAGTAATTTTGCAGTGTATATGAATAATGAAATGTATTTTAGTTTTGATTTTTAAATTAATTTAGATATAAAATTATAAACTAAAGTTAATTAAATTTTGATTAAATTAAAAGGATTAGGGTGATTTTTGTCCAATAGAAAAGAAAAGGATATTTAAGTCTTTTTATTAAAATTAAATAAAATTTATTTTTTTTATTTTTATTAAAGTATAAGGGTGATTTAGTAAAAGCATTGATATAATTTATATTTAAAAAAAGAAAAATTAATTATTGACGTGGAAAATATAATCCGCAAGTCTTGTTCTAATTTGTCTACATTTTTATTATATCATTACGTATGAATTTATCATCGTACCATAGCAAACACCTTTTTAATTATAAATTAAAAAAATAAGCCATATTTAACCATGGCAACCATTTTCATTTTCTCCAGAAATACACAGGTACACCGGAATAAACCATATTTAACAAGAATTTTTTTAATTATAAATCGTATTTTATTTTGAAAAATTTTTTAAAAAATATAAATAATTTTTTTCAAAATAAAATATGACTTATAATTAAAAAAATCCTTATTAAATATGACTTATTCTTGTGTACTTGTGTATTTCTGGAATGGTTGCCATTGTTAAATATGGCTTATTTTTTAAATTTATAATTAAAAAAATTCTTGAAGAAGCTATGCTTGTTGTGTATTTTTGTGTATTTTTGTGTACTGTTTGTAGATCTATATACTATTTGGAGATGATAATAGATTAAAAACGCAAATTTCAAAAAACTTAAAGGGAGTTCGCCGGGGTAAGGCGGACTTAATAATTTGTATATTGTAAAAAAAATCGTATTTAGAGAATTAAAGTTCAAAAATTGTGTTTGAAAAAATATGAATTTTTTTTATTTTATTTCTAAAAAAATTCACAAATGTATAGAGGTAGGAAAAAAACATCTTTTTTTAAAGTTATAATTTACATTTTTTTTTAAATTTTTTAAAAAATATATTTTTTACATAATAAATAAATAAATAAAGTTTATATAAAATATTCAAACATAAAATTATTTTTAATTTTTTGTAAAATCTTTTTAAAAAGATAACTTAAAAAGATATTTTTTTTTTTTAGAAATTCACCCAAATAATCTTTTTTATTTGATAAGATAGTAACAAATTAAAAAAATTTTTATGCCTATATATATATATGATTGCAACAACACAGCATCAACACTTCAACAAATGATAGCAAAGAACTGGTGTGTGCGACTCTTGGATATACATAACAACTTTGTTGAATTGAAGGAGTTTTTTTAAAGTAACTAAAGCTCTTTTAAATATTTATATGTAAATTATAAATATATATACGTGAAAAAATTTATTGAGTATTGATGGTGACTCGAAAAATAAATGTATTTCTAATCTTCACCCATTATTTTACTGAATTTAGTTACTATTTAGTATTTATTACTCTTTGAGTCAATAATTCTCCCCACTCTTTTAAGGTTACGAGAGATTCGAACTAGTCAATAAACCGATAAAATTACTGGTTCAATAGTTTATTGGTTAAATTGAAGTTTAATCAATTTAATTAAATATTATATAGAATAATTCTAAATAGCAAAAATAATTTCAAACAACAGCAAAAATAATTATCCAGTACTCCATCAAAAAATCTGTTTTTTTTTCTCTTCATCATGGCATGTACCTATTATTAGATGTCTTAAATATTTAAATAATATTCTTTTATATGCGATAACTTTTGAACAATTATTGTTTACATATTGATATAAGTTTTTTTTTGTCCTTTACTAAACTATTGTATCTGCCTTGTTATGAATGGAATACCGCTGAATCACTCTCTCCTACGAGGCTTTCCTCTTTCATGTAGTTAGAACTTGGAAAAATCGATTCTTGCTTTTCATCCTTTACTTTAGTATTAGGCTGCTTCTCTTCTTAGGTGGCATCTCTATCGGCTAGTGAGCTAGTCGCTATTATAGTTTTGAAAGCGTTTGCGCGCCCCTATGTTCGTTCCAAGACCTGGTTCAAAGCTTTCAAGCAGAAAGGCAGACGAGATGATCATTATAATACTCATAACCCAGCTAATCAATTTCAAATTTCAAATTGTCTGTGGGTGGCTAGGGTTCTTTGTTCTTTCAATTTCAAATTTTCTTCGGTTTCAAAGAGGAGAGGGGTGGGAGTGGGACTAGGCTTCAGTTTCAGTTTGAAAATCCAAGTATTATCAAAATGCAAGCACAGTGCTTACCGGCGGCGAGGAGGAAGGAGAGTAACCGCGACAACAGAGGAGACGGCGACATCGGCGAACAGAGAGAGAGCTAGGCGACGACGTAGTGCTGCGGGCTGCGCGATTGGGGGGCTAGGGTTCTTCACGTTGTTCCTTCAATTCCAAAATTTAACTTCAGCATTAGTTTAAAATAAAAATTAGTTTAAGTCGTTAGTTATTTAATGAAAAATTATAATTAATTATAGAGGAATACATTAAATAACTAGCAAACTAAACTAATTTTTATTCTAATTGGCATATGTTATAATGAAGAGAAACAGATGGAGAATTACGAGCATCAACTATTGATAAAGAAAATAATAGAGGAGCAAGAGCAAGAAACTAAGAACAAGAAGAACCAAGAACAACAAGGTGGTTACTCTGTGGAAGGAAGAACAACCGTTGGTTGTGGTGGTGCAACTGCGACAGCAAAGGCAGTGGACATTGCTCCTCGTCTGACATCTTTTCTTGAGAAAGATGAATCTTTTCTTACTCCTTGGAGTTCGAATTCCAATTCTTATTAAAGTTCTTCAAACCAACAAGGAAGAAAAAGCTACCATCAATTTCAACCTGGGTCGTTGTTTTTCGTTAGAGTGGTAAAACTCTTAATTCAATTCAATTCAAACCAGTTCTCTTTTTTTTTTCTTTTATAATTCTTGATTATTAATTCAATCATTAACCTTTTTATTTTATTAATGATTATTATCAGTATCCAGAATATTTTGGGAGTCATTGTTATTATCCGCCAGGACCTAATCAATCTGATTCGAATAAACCTAATAATCCATAAGGTATGTGAAAAGACTGATTTTTTTTTTGTTTTTTTTTATATATAACAATTTGATGAATGAACAATATTAACTTTATTTATTGGTTTGATAATCCAATTTTACAAACTAGCTTCACAATCACAGTTATTGTTTATACATTCAAATTAATGTTACAATCAAATACATATCACCCTATCTTTAGATTAAAGGTGTATGTTAGTTTCTCGTACTAGTTGTTTGTGGGTTTTTAGAGTATGTATGTATCTTTATAATAGTTATACCCGTTGATGTGTATTGATATCCAAATTATGTTCAATCTTTACTATTCTTTAAGCTATCTTTTTAATATAATATGGTATCATATTCTGTTTTATATTTGTTGGGTCACATGTATATCGCATATTTCAATTTTAAATATTCAGTTCTAGATGTTTTAGAAAATATGATATATTTGTTAAATATAATTTTGATATTCTTTATTAAGCTAGTTTTTAAAATTGAATTAGATTATTCGATTAATTTTAGTTCAACTACATGTCAAGAAATATACAAATGAATAAGTTGATGGAATATATTATTCAGAACTCACTCTCCTCTTTCCTCTTTTTTTAAGGTTTGTTGACTGCGTTGACTAGAAGAGGTCTTAATAGCGTGACAGTGAGAGAGCAAGGAATGAAACATGAAGACAGTCATTAATTCTGATAATTCTTTATAGTTAGTATTGGAGGTAGTTTAGTTTAACTTATTCTTGTTAGTTGGAACTTGGAATTAAATATGGTCTAGATTCTGATTTTTCTGCGACGTTTGGAATATTTATAGTAAAATATTTAGATACATTGACATAAAACTATAAAAGTACATTCTCTTATTCTGCAAACTTTCTAATTTTTCTTATTTATCTTACTCTTTCCATTTGAGGATTTGAAAAACTATTATCAAAATATCTTTACATGACATAGTTTCTGTTTGATGAGAAAAAAATTATCAAAACTATATGGTTTGCTTAGCAAGAAGTTGGTGTTTTAAAGCTTAAACTAATCAATTCTCAACCATTGCTTTATGTTTGCTACGGTATGATGATAAATTCATACGTACCGATATAATAAAAATGTAGACAAATTAGAACAAGACATGTGGATTATGTTTCTACATCAATAATTAATATTTCTTTTTTTAAATACAAATTATATCAATGTTTTTACTAAATCACCTTTATACTTTAATAAAAATAAAAATAAATTTTATTTAATTTTAATGAAAAAACTTAAATATTCTTTTCTTTTTTATTTGACAAAAATCACCTTAATCCTTTTAATTTAATCAAAATTCAATTAACTTTAGTTTATAATTTTATATCTGAATCAATTTAAAAATTAAAACCAAAATACATTTCATTATTCATATACACTGCAAAATTACTTTGTTTGTGATGAACCCTAATCTAATTTCTCCTTCCCTATTCATACCCAGAAAAAAAAATAAAAATCTAAAGAGTAACCTCACCCCTAATTTCCTACCGGACAGCCGCATTCTATCATCATCCTCTCCCTTTCTCGTAGCCGCGCCTCCTCTCCGTCGGTCTTCACGCATAGCAGCACGCACGAGCAGCCGATAGCCGTTCTCCGTCTTTCTCCTCTCCTTCTGGACAAAGAAGAAGAAGAACCCAGTTCCTCCAGCAAAGACTTTTTCTGACCGCACCGTCGGCTCTATCGCCGCTGCAGCTCACGACACCGCTCTCGTCGTGTACTTGCATTTCTTTACCAACATCATCCAGGTTCCTCAGCAAAAACTTTTTCCCTATTAATTTATCAAATAATTTCTCACATTCTTTGTGCAACCTCTGCAAAATATTGAATTACAAGATAATTTTTCATTCTCATGTTAACAACAACATTATTAATACTAACACTAGTAAATCCGGTTCATCTATTTAGCATCAGCAATTGCAATTGTATAATACAATTGCTATATGTATTTGCCATATTTCCTCTCTCAAATAATTGTGTATTGCAGTGATCGATTTTTTCCAGACAATGCTATAGATCCTATTGATGAAGCTGGTTCACGTGTTCAGCTGCAACATGCACATTGCAATGAGAATCAAATGGACCAACCTAGTGTTTGTAGAAAAAGGTCATTTAGAGAAGCCAATTGTTGTAACATTGGAAAATTGAATCAGGGTGAATGCTGCATAAATGTTTAACAAAGCTTTTGGTTGTACTTTGCAAGTTGTAATTGGATGTGGATCTCCCCTGTTTTTTTCCTTTGAGAAAATAGAGTTCTTTTATGAGAGTGAAACAATGTTTCAATATGAAACTGGTTGACCCTTATAAACTATTTTTATTTTCTATCTTTTTAACAGCAATATCTACCAGCTGATCCACATTTGTTTGTCCAGTCTAGTTTATTGCAGTGGATAACTGTACACTGTAGTATAGTGGACTAAAAGTGGAGTAGGTGTATATCCCTTTATTTATATTATTTTATTTTCTTAGACCTGAATATGTTTCTTGATTTATTGATGATCCTGGGAAATAAGTAATGGCCACTCAAACTGAACACATTTGGTTGAAGTAACATATTTTTCATGTTATATGAAAATGTGAGCAGGTCTAGTAATCTTATATCATATTTTAACTCTCTATTATCATAACTTAATTTTATTTATCCTTTTAGAAACTCAAAACTCAAGGCAATTCCGAACTTGCTTAATGATCTCCAGATTATATACAAGATGGAATTGAAAGCAGAAGTCAAAGATGATCTGTTAGATTCTTCAAAGGAAGAATCACAGGGAAATAGCGATGGTCACCAATCATCACAGGAAGTCTTGCCAGTATTTAATTAGGATTTAAATTGCCATCCTTTGGATGAAAACACAACTGAGTTGATCAACAAGAAGACAAATGTTGAAAGCTTACTAGGTTCAGAGTTAGTCTTCCTTAATCCAATAGTGATAGGCATAATTGTCTAGCACAGTTCACTCGATATGGATAAAAGTTATAGTGCAGTAGATATGTTAGCTAGATGATCTCTGCTTGCCCAGCCTATGCTAAATCCTCCGTCTCGTTTCTGAAGATTCAAATGGTAGAGTTAATCATCTCATTTGATTAGATGAATGGTTGCAGGTTTTGGAGGAAAGAAAAGGAGGGCTCAAAGCAATCACATAGCAAAAATTGCTTTACCAGATTTGGTCAAGTATTTTGATGTGCCAATTGTAGAAGCTTTAAGAAATCTGAATATTAGGCTTACAGTTCTCAAGAGAAAGTGCAGATGGTGAAGATGGCATGGTGATTATGATGGATGGAGAGCTATGACAATCTCTAGAGTCTTGTTTTATTTCCATTATTCTTGTGTTGTCGTCTGCAGATTAGGCAGAGGTTTTAACTGAATAGTTGGAAAATGAGTGTATTTGGTATCCGGACCTAACTGAGGCATTTGAAGTACGGTGCTACAGGTCTAAGGTAGCTAAGAGAAGATTGTCATTGCTAGGGGATGATCATGCCATGACCAACTCCATTTGAAAATTTCACAGATTCAGTTTCTTTCTAATGAACTACTTAGAACTGCTTATCCAAAGATTCCTATCCTAGTCAAGTCAAGGCATTTAGAAGAGAATATGAACCCTTTTTTTCGGCTTGTGAATGGAAATTCTGGTTGGAGCCATCTAAATCTGATAATCTCCATTCACTACAACAGTTCAATGTAAATTGTATTGTAGATTTTGTAAAACGTTGTTAGTTTTAACTATAAAATGTAGAAAATGTATTATGAGATTATTGATTCAAAGAGTAAACAAAATCTCTATGCATGATGATAGTTGACTGGTCTCACTTGGTATGTTCTAATTACAATAGAGCATGCTCAAATCAGTTATTGTTGTAAAGTTGTTGAGTATTTTACATCATATGGAAGGTTCTAAATAGCAGACTGGTGAAACAAAGTATCATAGTGCTGCATTTATGAAGCATTTTTGTTTCTTAAATACAGATATATGAATCTCATTCTCCGCACATGCTCTAAACAAATAGATTAGGCACTTCAATGGCTGGAGAATTATGCAGAAAATATATATTACACAATATTATATCAATCGAAGAAAATATTTAATTTGGTATCTTTTATCAAAGTAAACTTTTATGACATCGCCCATATCTATCCCACATTTAACAAGTTACAAAAATAATATACAACCTCATCCAACAATATACTCTCTCAAATCCTAAAGCTATACCTAAAGTAAGAACTCAAATGGTTCTATGCATGGTATGAACTATAAAACCTATACTAAAGTAAAGAATAATATTCCTCCTAATTCTTGAAAGCAATATGAAAGCACCTAATTCTAACCAAAATCGGCTATGACGTGCGAAAAATATGCCGATTGAGAAATTATAATAAGAACAGCGTTGTAAGTACAGTTCTTAACCGACGAAAATTTCGTTTATCATTTTAAAAGAGTTGTCACAAATTTAGAATAAAAATACTGGGAATAGAAATCCCAGGTCGTCTCCCAACGAGTTGACAAAAGAGTGCTATTTTATTGATCAGGAATTTTTCCAAGAAATTTTTTTTTGGTTGAGAACGGGAAATTAAAATAATTATAAATTAAAGCACTAGAAATTAACAAGGGGTTTTATGTGTTTAAAATAAAAAGCCTTGACTAGGAGAAGATTAATTGGAAGTTCTATCCTTGTTGAATTCTCCTAAGTGTAATGTTAATAAGTTGTTGTTTCTACTTAGTCATCCCTTACCGAATGAAAGAAAGTCAAGCAACTGAACCACCTCCAATTCACAAGTCCTAATCCTCTCCTATGGAAGGATTAGCGTTAGGGACTAGAGAGCCAGCCAACAACTTCCAGTTCCCAATTACTCTTGAGTATTCCAACTCAAGGGTCTCCTTCTAATCAACTCCCAAGTCAAGTTGGGAGTCTACTCCATTAACATGAATACAATTTTCATAAACGATAAAAGGGGAAGAAAAGAAGACATGATAAACTAAATAAAATAATAACTGAAAATCAATTGAAGGTAAAAATAGTTCTTTGCATTAATAAATTCCAAAACCATAAACATCCATATCTGAATAGGGTTAATGAGTGATTAAAAGAGTAAGAGAATAAGAAAACAAACTAGAATAATGGCAACTTCAACTGAGGTAGTGACTCTTCTCAATATCCAAATCCAAAGCATAAACTCTAAAACTATGAATGTGAGGGAAACCTAGAGGAAGTAGTGATTTCTCTCTAAGATTCAAAACTAAAACTAAAAACTATGCGAATGAGAATGTGTGTTGAGTCTTTGCTTGTCTCTTGGCTCTAGTCTATGTTTCTGGGCCGAAAACTGGATCCAAACTCAGCCCAAAATTGCCCCCAACGTCTTCTGTGTTTTCTGCATGTGGCGCATGTCACGCGTACGCGTCAGGTACGCACACGCGTTGCTATGCAGATCTTCAAATCACGTGCACGCGTGAGCCATGCGTGCGCGTCACTCCTCGCTAGTTATCTCCTTTATTTCTTGTGCTCCTTCCATTTTTTTGCAAGCTTTCTCTCCATCCTCTAAGCCATTCCTGCCCTATATAGCCTGAAAACACTTAACACACAGATCACAGCATCGAATGGTATAAAGGGGAATTAAAATTCACAATTTAAAGGCTTAGGAAGCAAGTTTTCAACCGTAGAACAAAATTGGGAAGGAATTGTAAAATCATGCAAATTGTATGAATAAGTGTGCAAAGGCTTAATAGAAACCACTCAAATTAGCACAAGATAAATCATAAAATAGTGGTTTGTCAATCTCCCCACACTTAGACATTAGCATGTCCTCATGCTAAGCTCAAGGAGACAAAAGAATGAATGGGGGAAAGTAAGACTCATGAGATGCAACCTATGCATGTGAATGTAACTTTATGCTAAAATGTTCCTATCTACTTGGAAAAAAACTAAACAATTTCTCCAAGGCAAAAATAAATCAAATTCCACTAATTTAAATCACACAATAAAAGACGAGTAAACTTGTAAGAAGACAGCTCATGAAAGCAGGGAACATAGAATCAAGCATTGAATCCTCACTGGTAGTGTATATGCACTCTAGTCACTCAAGCGTCTATGGTTAATCACTCTACTCTTCTCTAGTCATGCTTTCTAAAACTTTGTTCTTCATCTAACTAATCAACAAATATTTAGTATACCAATACAAACATCATAAGGTCTTTTCAAGGTTGTAATGGGGCTAAGGTAAGGATGAGGATATATGTATAGCCAAGTGAGCTATAATATGAATCCTTGACTAACCTAAGCTCTCACCTAACACACACTCTATATAACTCTAAAATCATGGCTAGCTACTCAGAATTCCCACTTTTGTACATTTCACATACTCATGTATCAAATTTTCTTTAATTTCTCCACATATGCATTAATCTTTTATTAAACTTAACATTGGGGTGATTTTATCCCCTATTTATTTATTTATTTATGCTAATTAAATTTATTATTTATTATTTTTTTTATGAACATGAAAGCAAACATAACATTTCAATGCATATGGTTTTTCTGTCACCAAAAAAAAATGCATATGGTTTTTCTAGTTTCACATGAGTAGGCACCCAAATTCCCAATATTTAAATGAAGTAGAAACACAACACATTCCTATTAACCCAGGTTTCCCACAATTCTCCACACAGTTAACACATTATCTTAAGATAATCAAAGATTCAAATCAGGTAATTAATTGTTTTTCCGCTTAAGGCTAGTGATGTGGTAATATAAAGAACAAATGGGGATTAAAAAGGCTCAAAGTGGCAAGCAAAGGTAATTGAAATGGTAGGCTGTTTGGGATAAGTGAGCTAATAACAAATGATGGCCTCAATCATATGTATGCATGCAAATACACTAAATAATGGACATATAGAATGGGACAAACCAAAGATTATAGTCATAGTGAAGAAAATACACAAGAATAAAAATCATGGTTAAATAATGTAACCATTCAATTAAGCTAAAAAAACTCACGGGTTGTGTGTTCTTAGCTATAATTCATGTTCCGAATTACAGTCTTCAAAATAAGTTTAACAAAAATTTTCAATTTAAATTAGCGAAACATTATAAAATAGGGTCTAGAAGAGAAACTCATTACTTTAACCAAGCAGAACATATATACAAACAACTATTATCATGCAATCTATCCTATCTAACAAAGGAAAAACTAAAATGTTGGTGTTAAGAGAGAAAAATTACATCTGGAAGTCAAGGACTGACCTCCCCACACTTAAGGGTTGGCACGGTCCTCCGTGCCATCAGTAAGGAACAAGGTAGGGCTGGAAGCATCGCCTCTGCTGTCTGGTTCGCCATGGCTCCTTATGCTACTGGATGAAGGAGAGTCTGGGTTGTCCTTCTGTTCCGGAGGTGGGTGAGTACCAACTATGAGGTCCTTCAGGTAGTTGTATCGGCGCCTGTTACGGTGCTCCATTTGCTCCATCTGCCGGTCCTTCCAGTTGAACCTCTCAAGGATCTGAAGGAACATCTGATGGGTGGATGGTGCTTGTGGTGTGGGTGATGGTGGAGTAGAAGAATGAGGAGTATCCAAAGATGGCCCTACAGGCTGGCTCGCAGAGGGAACTGGTGGCCTGATGTATTTCCCATTCGGGACATACTGGTCGGCCTTAGGGATCATGACCATCGTGTCTCCTGCCCGATAAGACACACATGCTGCAGAGACTAAATCTGAAACTAAGGTGGGAAAAGGTAGGTTACCCGCAATCTGTACGTGTCCCATGGCTAGCCGGATGTGTCGGGGCAGGTTGAGGGGTTGCTCTGTCAGGATGCACCAGAGGAGAACAACTATGTCTGCTGTGAAGGTCGACTCGTGAGTGCTTGGAAAGATATAGTGGGACATAATCTGTGCCCACACGCGAGCCTCCAAGGTAAGTGACTGGGCTGAGATGCTCTTGGGTTTCGACCAATGCGGCCCATAGATCCAGGTATCGCCAGGTTGGGCTATAACTCTAAGGACGCTATCCCAGTCGAACTGGTACATCTGGCACTTAAGAGATGCTTCTTGATATGCATCCAATCCGTCTGGACTAGGTGGCAAATCTAGTGCTCGTTGTATGGCACTCTCGGAGACAGGGACTTGTCGGTGATAAACATAGACAGTCTGCAGGGTAGGCGAGTAGAAGTTAGAGTAGAATTCAACTACCCATGATAAGTTGGCCTCTCGCGGCTGCCTCCTCAAAAATCCCCACTGTCTCCTCTCGGTGTGGGGCTTCACAAAATCAACAAAGTGTGTTGGAATAATGAGTAGATGCTCATTGTTGTAGTTCCTCTCGGCTAGGATGGGAAATATCTGTTCGCAATAACGGTTAGTGAACCGTGTGGAGTCCCGTGCGGGAAAGACTTTCTCTGATTCATCAATTTTAATGAGCCTCTTCACCCGCTTTGTTGACGGCTTGACGCTTGTAGATGGAAGCGCCTTAGCCGGTGCTCTCTTGGTTCCTCTCCTTGCCGGTGGCTTGTCAGTGGCTTTCTCTTTGCCTTTCTTGGTACCCATGCCTAAGGAAGAAAGAAAGAGGAAGACTGTGAAAGATATATATATATATATATATATAACTAAAAATAGGAGGGAGAAAATTCCAAGTGATAATGAATGCCAAAGAAAAGATAGTATCTTAAATACATGGTAGCTACAACATGTAGGTAAGACAGTAATTAAGATCAAGAAGGCAATTCAGAATAATTAGATGCAAGAGGGTTTATGGCATGCAGAAAGAGGCATGAGAGGCATAACTCAAGCATCAATTATTAAATGTGCCAAATTAAAGAGAACTTGTTATGATGACAATTGTGAATGATAATCCCAATTACATGTGGATTACAAATGTTGTGAAAAAGAGGCATTCAAGTAAAAGAGTAAAAGAAAATAAGATTCAAAAAGCCATAAGAGCTTGTTCACAAACACTTGGTATGCAAGTTAAAATAGGAATGAAAATAATGTATCCAAATGTATATGAGAGCCAACAATAAATGTCAATTGTCAAATCACTCCTCATAATATCCACAAGCTTAATGATAATAAGGTACTACCCAAATAAAACTCCAATACCAACATAAAAATGCATGGAAAAAGAAAAGAATGAAAAAGAAACCATAAATAACTAAGCATGAAAGTGAAATTTAGAAGAAAGAAAAATAAATAAATGCAATAACTGAAAGAAGAATAAAAGAGTAGAGGAGAAAAGAAAAGAACTTGATGTAGAAGATGAAAAAGGGAAGAAGAAAGTGATAGATAGTAAGAAGGAATAAAGAAGAAAGAAGGAAGAATTAGGAATGAAAAAGAATTAGGATTGGGGGAGGGAAGAGTAGAAATCAGGCGGCGTACTGCATTAATTGTGCGTTGCATGCGACGCATACGCGTACGGCACGCGTACGCGTGGGTCGTGCAAATTTGATAGTGACGCGTAAGCGTCGGGCATGCGTACGCGTGCCTTTGATTGTGCGAATCGTGCGAAGGCAGCTACGCGCAAGCGCAACTCTCTGTTCGTTCTGGGCTGGGGGCCAAAATCGCATGCGACACGTGTGCGTTAAGCACGCGCACGCGTCAGGGATGCGTACGCATGGTGGGGTTTGTATTTCCAGCATAGTTCCAGCCCCACACCAACACAACTCTCTGGCCAAAACCCATTTACGCCGATTTTCAGGGTCACGCGTACGCGTCAAGGACGCTTACGCGTGGGCTGTTGAAATTGCAAGCGGTGTGCACGCGTCAGGGTCGTGTACGCATGGGCTTGTTTATGTGCAAGGCACGCTTCCAGCGCCACGCCTGCCCAACTCTTGGGCCAAGTCCCTGGTGTTGGGAAATCCCGCTTGACGCGTATGCGTCATAGACGCTTGCGCGTCGAACCCCCTTTTTTATGCAGAATGCAGAATGCAGAATAGAGATGATTATGCAGAAATTATGAAGAGTACTGTGAAAAATAAAATAAAATAAAACTAGGAATAAAAAAGGGACGATCATACCATGGTGGGTTGTCTCCTACCTAGCACTTTGCTTTTACGTCCTTAAGCTGGACGGTCCATAAGCTTAATCTTCTGCTGTTAGTGGATCCTCCAAAAGGAAGATCTCCAGCTCCTTGTTGTGCTTCATCTTCTCATCAAAATACAGCTTCAAGCGATGTCCATTGACCTTGATGAAATTGGAGTTTGTGGGATGACTCAGGTGGAAGACTCCGTATAGCTCTGCCTTCTCTACTCTATAGGGGCCTTCCCATCTGCAACGCAGCTTGCCTAGCATGAGCCTCAGCCTTGAGTTGTAAAGGAGAACTAACTTCCCAGGTCTGAACTCTCTTCTCTTGATATGCCTGTCATGCATAGCCTTCACCTTCTCTTTGTATAGTCTGGAGTTGTCATATGCTTCGAGTCGAAGGGTCTCCAGTTCTGCTAGTTGCAGCTTTCTTTCAGCACCAGCCTTCTCAAATCCCATGTTGCATTCCCTTACAGCCCAGAAAGCCTTGTGTTCTACCTCCACTGGGAGGTGACAAGCCTTTTCGTATACTAGGCAAAAGGGACTCATTCCTATGGGTGTCTTGTATGCTGTCCGATAAGCCCAGAGCGCATCTACAAGTCTGGTGCTCCAATCCTTCCTATGAGGCTAGACAATCTTCTCCAGGATGCACTTTATCTCTCTGTTAGACACATTTGCTTGTCCATTAGTCTGAGGATGATAAGCTGTTGCGATCTTGTGCACAATGCCATATTTCTTCAGTAGACCTGTTAATCTCCTGTTACAAAAGTGAGTGCCTTGATCACTCACGATTGCTCGTGGTGGTCTAAAGTGACATATAATATGATTTCTAACAAAAGAGACAACAACGTTAGCATCATTAGTACGGGTAGGAATTACTTCCACCTATTTAGAAACATAATCTACAGCTAACAATATGTATAAGAAACTACTAGAGTTTAGAAATGGTCCCATGAAGTCAATGCCCCAAACATAAAAAATTTCACAGAATAGCATAAGCTGTTGGGGCATCTCATCCCTCTTGGATATATTTCCAAACCTTTGGCATGGGGAACAAGATTCATAGAAGGCAGTAGCATCCTTAAAAAGAGTAGGCCACCAGAATCCACAGTCTAAAATTTTTCTAGCTGTTCTTTGAGGGCCAAAATGTCCACCACTCTCAGAGGAGTGGCAGGCCTCTAAAATTGACTGAAATTCTGATTTAGGCACACACCTTCTAATTATCTGGTCAGCACCATACCTCCATAAATATGGGTCATCTCATATATAATATTTGGACTCGCTTTCAACTTGTCCCTTTGGTGCTTAGTAAAATTGGGAGGGAAGGTATGACTAACTAGATAATTAGCTATAGGTGCATACCAAGGAACTACTTCAGTATTGCGTGCAAGCTATCAAATAGAAAAGCATCATTGATAGGAGCGGAGTCATTCTTAATGTGCTCTAGGCGACTCAAGTGGTCCACCACTAAATTCTGGGAACCACTCCTATCTTTAATTTCTAAATCAAATTCTTGTAGCAACAATATCTAACGTATTAACCTTGGTTTGGACTCTTTTTTAGCTAACAAATATTTTAGAGCTACATGGTCTGAGTACACTACCACTTTAGTACCAAGTAAATAGGCTCGAAATTTATCCAGAGCAAAAACAATAGCCAGAAGCTCTTTCTCAGTGGTAGTATAATTAGACTAAGAAGCGTCTAAGGTCTTAGAAGCATAAGCAATTATGAAAGGGTCCTTACCTTCACGCTGAGCCAGCGCCGCTCCTACTGCATGGTTGGAGGCATCACATATAATCTCAACAGGCTGGCTCCAGTCTGATTCTCTCACAATTGGAACTTGAGTCAAGGCGATCTTCAGCTTATCAAACGCGTCCATGTAGTCCTCACTCAGCTCGAATTCAACATCTTTCTGCAGCAGTCTGGATAAAGGCAATGCTACCTTACTGAAGTCCTTGATAAATCTCCAGTAGAAACCTGCATGACCAAGGAACGAACGGACTTCCCTCATGGAGGAGGGGTAAGGTAAACTAGAAATCACATCTACCTTTGCTGGATCTACAGAAATACCAGTATTAGAAACAACATGTCCTAGAATAATACCTTGTTTTACCATAAAATGACATTTTTCAAAATTTAATACAAAGTTTGAACTAACACACCTGTCTAATACTCTAGCTAAACTATCCAAGCAAAGGTTAAATGAATCACCATACACACTAAAGTCATCCATGAAAACTTCCATACAGTTCTCAATAAGATCTAAGAAAATACTCATCATGCATCTTTGAAAAGTAGCAGGTGCATTACATAAGCCAAAAGGCATCCTCTTGTATGCATACGTTCCAAAGGGACATGTAAAAGTAGTTTTCTCCTGATCTTCAGAAGCTATATGAATTTGAAAATAGCCAGTGTAACCATCTAAAAAGTAGTAGTGTGATTTACCTGACAAGCGATCAAGCATCTGATCAATGAATGGCAGGGGATAGTGATCCTTGCGAGTAGCTTGGTTGAGGCGCCTGTAATCAATGCACACCCTCCAGGAGTTCTGCACTCTAGTTGTCAGGAGCTCTCCATGCTCATTCTTCACTGTTGTGACTCCAGACTTCTTGGGCACCACTTGTACTGGGCTGACCCATTCACTATCCGAGATTGGATAGATGATGTCAGCTTCAAGCAACCTGGTCACTTCCTTCTTGACAACTTCTAAGATGGTGGGGTTCAGCCGCCTTTAAGGTTGACGAACAGGCCTTGCTCCATCTTCTAAAAATATTCGGTGCTCACAAACTTGAGAGCTGATGCCTACTATATCCGCCAAGCTCCATCCAATTGCTTTCTTGTGTCTTCTCAGCATACTAAGCAGTTGCTCCTCCTGTTGGGAAGTGAGTTCCCTTGAAAAAATAATTGGGAGCTTCTAATTATCCTCAAGGTAAGCATACTTGAGGTGGGGTGGAAGGGGCTTCAATTCCATTTTCTGCTCATGGATGGAAACTTGATCATCTGGAGCTAGTGATGGTGGCAAGGTGTCTTCATCTTGTTTAGAGGGTTTTCCCACACTTGCACCTTAGTCCATGTGCATCTCTTCTATTTCTTCTTAGTCTGCAGCTATAGTTTCATCAATGATGTCGCACTGGAAGACGGAATGATCTTCCAAAGGGTGCTTCATAGCTTCATCCAAGTTGAAGCTCACTGCTCTGCCATCTATCTCGAAAGAGTAAGTTACTGAGAAAGCATCCAATTTGAACTTTGAGGTCTTCAAAAATGGTCTTCCAAGTAGGATGGATAATGGTCTTCCTGAGTCATTAGGGGGCATCTCCAAGATGTAGAAGTCAATTGGGAATGTGAGCCCCTTAATGCTCACTAGCACGTCCTTAGCAATTCCTACCACTGAGATTATACTTTTATCTGCCAAAACAAAATGTGCTGCTGACCTTTTTAAGGGAGGGAGCCTCAAAGCATCATATACAGATAATGGCATAATACTCACACACACACACACCTAAATCACACATGCAGTCAGAAAATTTTATACCCTCTATAGTAATAGTAACCATGCATGGACCTGGATCACTACAATTTTCCGGTATATCACCCATTAAAGCATAAATATAGCTACCTAGAGGAATAGTTTCTAAATCCTGTATTTTATCTTTATTCATGCAAAAATATTTTAGAAACTTAGCATACTTAGGTACCTGGCGAATGGCATCAAAAAGGGGAATGGTTACCTCAACCTTTTTGAAGATCTCCACCATCTTGGGGTCTAGCTCCATCTGTTTCCTGGATTTCCTAGCAAGGTGTGGAAATAGAATGCGAATGGCTTCTCTTGTAACTTCATCTTCCTTTGGTGCTCCATTCCCTGGTTGAGCTGCTTCTTCTTCAACCATGTCCTGTACTTCCTCCTCTTCCTCAACATCCTCTACCTCAACAATGTCCTCAACTTGAATGTCTTCCTTTGAGCTTGGCTCCTCATGACTCCTCTCTTGCAGTGTGGTTCCAGACCTCAAAGTGATGGCATTGATTCCACCCTTGGGGTTGGATAAAGATTGAAAAGGAATTGCACTGGAACTTGAAGGTTGATTGTTGGGGGTAGATAATGATTCCATCCAAGAGATGAGCGCTTGCAAGGTAGCGTTCAGACCGTTTATGGTAGAGGTAAGTGTATTCTGAATGTCTTGTTGTCCTTGCGCAAGATAGCGAAGCATCTCGTCATTAGAAGAAGAAGGGGGGTAAGTGATTTGAGGGACCTGCTGTTGGTTGTTCTAAGGCGCTTGGGACTGCCTTTGGTGAGGTGCTCTATAAGACTGGTTTTGGTTCTAATGCTGGTAAGGAGGATTCTGCTGTCTGTTGTTGTTGTTGTTCCACCTCTGATTCCCACTGTTGTCTCTGCCTTCTCGGTTGTAGTTGTCCCTCCATCCTTGGTTGGAATTATCTCTCCACCCCTGGTTGGAATTGTCTCTCCAGCCTTGGTTGGAGTTATCTTGCCAACCTTAATTGTAGCTTCCACCTTGGTTATAATTGCCACCTTGTTGATAGTATCCTTGATTCGGGCGGTCATAGAAATTATGAGTAGCTACCAAGGTGTTGTCTTCCTATTGGAGCTGCAGACACTCATCAGTGTAATGAGTATAACAGGCACATATTCTGCACACTCTCTGAGGAACCAATTGTTGACACTGTTGTTGTAGGGGAGGCTGAGGTTGTTGATTCAGCTGTAGCTGCTTCACTATGTTAGTCATCTCTCCTAGAGTCTGAGTGAGAGCAGCAGTCTCACTACTAGAGGAAACCTCCGCAATAGCCTTGGGATGGTTGTTCCTATGCCTGACATTCTGGGTAGACTCAACTAGATCGGTGATCAGTTGCCAAGCTTCTGTCGCCATCTTGTACTTCTTCAGAGAGCCATTACTCGCAGCATCTAATGTAGTCTTATCCTGAGGCTTCATGCCTTGTGTGAAGTAGCTAATCAACACCAACTGGTCAATCTTGTGGTGGGGACATGAGTCTAGGAGATTCCTGAAGCGTTCCCAATTCTCATAAAGAGTCTCTGATTTGCCTTCGATAATGCAGGAAATTTCTTTCCTCAGTCTGTCTGTAACTTCAGCTGGGAAGTATTTTTCCAGGAATTCCCTTCTGAGCAGATTCCAATTAGTAACAACTGCTTCAGGTTGAGTGTAGAACCACTCCCTTACCTTTCCCTCAAGAGAGAACGGGAAGGCATATAGCCAAATGGTAGTCTCATCTGTACCATGACGCCTAGTAGTTGAGCAGGCTGTCTGAAAATCTCTGAGGTGCTTGATAGGCTCTTAACCAGGTAAGCCATGAAACTTGGGTAGTAAGTTGATTAGCGGAGTCTTCAGTTCAAAATCTGCAGCCAGATTTGGGTGACGTGCTTGGTACAATTGCAGTGTAAAGTCTGGAGCTCCTGCTTCCTGGAGAGTAATCATTCTGGGCTCCGCCATATTACCTGCACATAAATCAACAGAATCGATAGAAGAGGAGCTTGTTTCTTCCTCAAATGGCGCTTCAGTTTTGCTCTCAGATAAGACTGGTGAATTGGTAGTAACCACTTCACCCCCCTTAGAGGCTAACCGACGCCGAGCTCGCCTAATACGTGAAATAGTTCTTTCAATTTCAAGATCAAACGCGGCTAAGCTCGAGTCAGGTAGTGAACGCGTCATTCAATGAAAGAAACATATAGCTCATGGTAATAAAATAAAATAAAATATGCAAATATGAAAAATAAAAAATATTTACACCAACCAATAATTTAGCACACTATTGCAACTTCCCGGCAACGGCGCCAAAAATTGACGTGCAGAAATATGCCGATTAAGAAATTATAATAAGAACAGTGTTGCAAGTACAGTTCTTAACCGACGAAAATTCCGCTTATCAATTTAAAAGGGTTGTCACAAATTTAGAATAAAAATACTGGGAGTAGAAGTCCCAGGTCGTCTCCCAACGAGTTGACAAAAGAGTGCTATTTCATTGATTAGGAATTTTTTTGAGAAATTTTTTTTGTTGGAGAACGGGAAATTCAAATAATTGTAAATTAAAGCACTAGAAATTAACAAGGGGTTTTATGTGTTTAAAATAAAAAGACTTGACTGGGAGAAAATTAATTGGAAGTTCTATCCTTGTTGAATTCTCCAAGTGTAATGGTAATAGGTTGTTGTTTCTACTTAGTCATCCCTTACCGAATGAAGAAAAGTCAAGCAACTGAACCAGCTCCAATTCACAAGTCCTAATCCTCTCCTATAGAAGAATTAGCGTTAGTGACTAGAGAGCCAGCCAACAACTTCCAGTTTCCAATTATTCTTTAGTATTCCAACTCAAGGGTCTCCTTTTAATCAACTCCCAAGTCAAGTTGGGAGTCTACTCCATTGACATGAATACAATTTTTATAAACGATAAAAGGGGAAGAAAAAAAGACATGATAAACTAAATAAAATAATAACTGAAAATCATTGAAGGTAAAAATAGTTCTTTGCATTAATAAATTCCAAAACCATAAATATCCATATCTGAACAGGGTTAATGAGTGATTAAAAGAGTAAGAGAATAAGGAAACAAACTAGAATAATGGCAACTTCAACGGAGGTAGTGACTCTTCTCAATATCCAAATCCAAAGCATAAACTCTAAAACTATGAATATGAGGGAAACCTAGAGGAAGTACTTATTTCTCTCTAAGATTCAAAACTAAAACTAAAAACTATGCGAATGAGAATGTGTGTTGAGTCTCTGCTTGTCCTCTGGCTCTAGTCTGTGTTTCTGGGCTGAAAACTAGGTCCAAACTCAGCCCAAAATCGCCCCCAGCGTCTTCTGCATTTTCTGCACATGGCGCATGTCACGCGTACGTGTCAGGTACGCGCATGCGTCGCTATGCAGATCTTCAAATCACGCGCATGCGTGAGCCATGCGTGCGCGTCACTCCTTGCTGGTTATCTCCTTTATTTCTTGTGCCCCTTCTATTTTTTTGCAAGCTTCTTCTCCATCCTCTAAGCCATTCCTGCCCTATATATCCTGATAACACTTAACACACAGATCACTGTATCGAATGGGTATAAAGGGTAATTAAAATACATAATTTAAAGGCTTAGGAAGCAAGTTTTCAACCATAAAACAAAATTGGAAAGGAATTGTAAAATCATGCAAATTGTATGAATAAGTGTGCAAAGGCTTGATAGAAACCACTCAAATTAGCACAAGATAAACCATAAAATAGTGGTTTATCAGGCTGCTGTCTTGATTCATCTTTCTTCTTGAGATCAACAATATCTGGCTCAGGCCTGAGACCTTGGCATGATGGATCATTTGTTGGATTTGGCTCAAAATGGCACAAACAGAGGAAAAAAGAAGGCAGCACAATTGCTAGAACTCATGAGTAGGTTCCTTGAGCAGCAGAGTCAAAATGAACTGAACCTACATGGTCTCTCTTAGAACTTTCATCAAACACCCTCCACGCAAGCTCAATTTTCCCACACCTAAAATACATTCTATCAAACAGACCTTAATATATAAATTAGCATCAAAATAATTGTTCTTAACCAAAATGGCATGAACGTTAAACCCTTCTTAAATCGCATTTGCATTATCCAAGCTTTCAATAACATTCACAATAGAACAGGCATAATGTCACTGTCCTAAGACAAAATACGCCCAATTTGGTATCCATCCAAAGGTTGGGGACCAGGGAATTGAGACAGTGACATAAATATTTTCTCTGGTCTCAGTTTCATGCCTCTGTATTTTCTATCTTAAGACATATAATATAACAATAATCATGACCAAAAACAAATACACAATCTAAGAACAGATACAAAAAGTTTCAGCAGCTTTAGATAAGGACTTGAGCAGATATTATCTATATATATACCTGGAGAGCAAAAGTAAGTTTGGAATGCTGGAAAATTGAGGCTTGTGATCTCTATAAAAGAAAAAGATACAAAGCCACACTAACATAAGGAAATATAGAGTGAAAGATATACCTATTATACAATGGAATTTCGCAAGTTGAAGACAACAACATGATGCAATGAAAATGAGAATAGCACAAGATCATAATAAAACTAGAGAGTGGGTTTTATTTGTTGATCACTGTGAAAAAAACATTAGTTTGAGGCATTGAACGGGTAATCTTTTCCTTTACCCAGTGATGTCACAGTCTCTTTAGATAGCACTCACTCCAGATTTGTCACTGCTCCCCTTCCCCTAATGAAATACCCAAAAGAAGCTCTTGATGGGGGTAAAAAAGATGCATGTTTTTCACCAACTAGACAGAATCAACTTGCTTTACTTGTAATCAAGCATTTCTTATACATAGCGCACAAATTCAGAATTGCAAAAGTGCACAAATTCAAAAGAAAATGAGCCAAATTGAAAACAAGGTAATTTCATGATAGTAGTAATTTTCTAATTTAAATAGTTAAATTATATAATAGTAAATAGTGAATAGTAGAATGTGAATTATATAATACTGGAATTACATGAATAGTTGTATATAGCAGTAATTTCCTCATGCTTGAACTGCACTACATAAAACCAACCAAGAACAGAACAACTAAAACCATTTCAGATCTGCAAAGATCACTTGACTTGTTCTATGAACCAAACACTTGAAATTCCCAGCCACATGTTACTTGCACAAGTGATGTGAATACACAATTTCATATATAACAATAACGAGTGTATGATTGATCTTATGTTCTTACATACTAATAAAAAGGAATGCAATGCATCTCATATCAGATAATCACACAGTCCAAACTCCAGGTCATTCCTAATTACTCTCTCCAAGCCTTAATTTACAGCATAAATTACACTTAACAAGTAAAACATTAAGAATCTAAAAAATTAATCAATTAGCTACAGTTGATAAAACTAAATAGCTATGGTTAAAGTACGAATGTATCGAATTAACACCAAAACCATAGGATATATCACATGCAAATCAAATCTGATAAATCGGAGAAAAATTAACAGAAAAAAAAAAGAACGAGATGATTATGGAAAACAAAGCACTAAGAAAGAAGGAGAGTTTTGGAGAGAGAAAGTGAGAAGTATTGAAGATAACCTGAGGGAAATTAGAGCTGAACCCAAACACTGCCATCTTGGCTGAGGATTGCTGCGGAGGAGAGGTGGTTGCCTTCAAGTTGCTCTAGCACCTGCAAAAAAACGGACAACAAAGAAAAAATATCCACGATCACTTATCTTCATGTATAATTATAGTTTAAACTAACTTCATGTAAGCTAATTAAAAAGAAAACATACCATCCAATAAGTACAAATACTTATATTTGTATAGACTTACTTCTGGCTCTCAATTATACGTACACAAGCAAGAATAAATTCACAGAATAACTCTAAAATTTCATATGCCTCCCATATATTTTGATCTCGAATGATATGCTCCACTTATTTAAATCAATGCAATCAAACAAACAGCAAAGAAAATGCAGAGTGAGCTAAGATAGAAATAAAATTAACAAGCGTTATGAAACACTGAACAATTACCCGAATTCTAGCAATTGCCTCTTGGTCAGCCTACAAAAATTGGGAAGCATTTGCTTCAGTTGCACATCTCTCTTGTTTTGCAGCAGCTTAATGCGTGACATCAACAGGTTAAGACATGTTTTACTACATCTTCAAAAGTCAAATAAACTCCTTGGTCTTATTATTATTTCAATCTATGCAGTGGTGGTTGCAAATTGCAATGAGAAATGATATGTGGGAATTAAGTGAGAATGTGACTTAAAAAGAAAATGAGGCAAAAAGTGTTAATTGGTTGCCTTTAATTTTGGTACAAGAGACAAGCAATTGATGACAAGGAAAATAAATAAATAAATAAAAATAAAGTGAAGGTTAAAGAATCAAGCTATTCCGATTCAGATTTAATTCTACAACTCTCACATCCACACGCATAGCACAAAATTAAAACTACTACTAAAAGGGAAGCATCATGTCATGGCTGGGTATATGTACATAACACCCTCTTTTTTTTTGTTTTTTTAGAAAAAGCACGTATATCTTCTTAAAATAATATAGTAGTGCATGCTATATAGTCACAAAATGTATTCTAAACTAGGAACAAGTTTACATCATTAACAATATGTGCATGGATGAAGCTAGGAATTTACCAAGAAAAAACATGGATGAGAACTGCAGAAACAAAATGATAAGTTGATGAAGCATACTCTAGTAAACGACCAAAACAATATAAATTACAAAAGCGTATCTATGGTCAGTATATAAGCTATACATCATATCAAATATATATATATAATCTGTACATGGGTGATTAATAAAAAAGTAATTTTAAGAAAAAACATGGATGAGAAACTGTAAAAACAATTTGTTTACATCATTGTTAATCATGGATGAGAACTTATTACTTTTTTTATTAATCAATTTTTGTATCATAGGATAATTATTAATATTTGTAGGATTATTTTTCTTAGCAGACTAATCTTTCGAGGATTAAAATAGTGATATACTTGAGAAAAATTCAGCTATGTGCTAAAACAAAATCTCCATAGAAAGGTCTCATCCATAAATTACTTCAAGTTATAGAAAAATACAGCCTAACACTATAACAGGAGGAGATAATATCAAGTCATTTTAATATGAACACACGTGTAAATTGTGTAAATTACTTAAAAGCAAAAGCTTAATGTGATTTACCATTCTAAACTCTATTATGTTAATGACTTAATCATAGTACTAGACTCATTATACTCAACCCTAGCCCATGTTTAAAATGGATACGCATTTGCTATAGAAAAAAATATTCACACATTTGCTATCAAAAGAAGAGATGTACCTCCTCACTATGTCCCTGGGGTAAGTAATGAACAAGAATTTTCACTTGAGGCAAAGAGACAAGAGGGCCAGCACAAGCATACTGTAAAATCTAGTTAATTAATGATTAATTAACTCATAAATTAAAATATATTCTAGAAAGTGAGAAATAAAGTTTTCATGATTTAATGTGGTAGAGAAATTTTAAACGAGAATTTCGACACCAATTTTAAAGAAATCGGCCCAAGATTGGTCCGAATAAGCCAAACCAGGCCAACCGGACCCAAATGGGACCAAGGCCCAGCCAAGCGTCATTAATTAATGAGAGCTCAGCTCTCTCCCTCCCAAAAACAAGCACACACGCTGAAACACAGCCATGGAAGGAGAAAGGAAAAGCAAACCCTTGGTTTGATTCAAGGTGACATAACTTTTCGCTCCGAGCTCCGATTGACGCACTGTTTGTGGCCACACGACCATGGCGTCGAGCTCTAAAAAATCCATACAAGCAATCTTGAGGTAAGTCACAGATTTACCTTCGAATTCCCAGCCCTTGATTTCGAGTTTATTGGGCAAAAATGTTGAAATTTATGAGCTCCTTGTGTTATAGGATCAAATTTGCTTGAGGGGAAGGCTTGTTCTTGCTCCCTTAATCCTTGGATTTGTAAGTACCTCAAACCCTAGTGGAAAATTCTGAAATTTATGGTATTGGATTTGAGTTATTGTGTTTTGGTGTGATATTGTGGCTTATGCCTTATATATGCGTGTTTTGGAGCTTGATTGATAATTTTGGAAAGCTTTGGGGTGGAGCACTAAGCTTGAAAATCTGATTGGTGGAGTTGGAAACCTTGGAAGTTGAATTTAAGTGTGTTCCGGGTGGAACGGAAATCGGCCAAGGTATGGTTTCGGTTTCCTGTATCTAAAATGTAATGTGGTGTGAAAACGTAGGCTAGTGACCCTAGGATAAGATTTGGAAATATTGATATGATTAATGAATGTTGTGAGTTGTATTATTATGTATGTATTTTGGTGGATTATGAAATGTTGATGTAATTGTTTGGATGATTTGAATTAAGTGTAATATATGAGTAAATGGTGATAATGGTTGGTAAAGCATGTGATGTTGTATGGATATATGGATTGATGTGTTTAATTGATGAAAAGGTTAAAGCTCTTGTTGATGAGCATGTTTTTGGAATATGATATTGATATGTGAAAATATATGGTGATTGATGAACTTGATTGTTGTTTTGGAAATTGGAAGAGAAAAGAGTGAATATCGAATTGAGTTATGGGATGTTGATTATGATGTGAGACTTAGCTAAATATGGTGGAATTGGTGGGTTGATGATTAAAAAGGGGTTTGGAAATGGTGGATGTTGGAATGGTTGAGTTTTGGTTGATTTTGTATGGATTGGTAAATGTATGTTTTGAAAATGGGGAGTTTATGAGTTTTGGTAAAAGTGAAATTTTGGTGAACTTCAACGGATCATATCTTGAGCAATTATTTTCGAAATTTGATGATTTTTGTCTCAATTGAAAGATAATTTCATAAGCTTTAAAATTATTTAAATTTGGATAAAATCTAAATTTTGTGGAAAGAGATAAGATCGTTGGAATTTTGGGTTAAAATTATGAATTCTGTAACTTCTGCAGAATTTGTGATTTCTGGTTTGTGTGTGCACGCACACTCCGCGAGAATTCGGTCCTGTGCGCACGCACAGCCTTGTGCGTACGCACACGTGGAGACAGGGCTGCTGGTTGCAGCAGTAGCATGCCTTGTGCGCACACACAACTAACGAAGGATTTCGAGCTGTGCGTACGCACAGGCCTGTGCGCACGCACACGTTGGGAATGGCACACTGGTCGCGGCGCTAGCACACATTGTGCGCATGCCTCACCCTGAAGATTTTGCTTTCTGTGCGTGCGCACACGTTTAAAAATACTCCTGGGCATGCGCACGCACACCCCTGTGCATACGCACGCAACCCAGTTCTTTTCTAAAGTTTTGCTTTCAAGCTCTTCACATTCCCAACAAGCTCGTAACCTTCCTAGATGTAATTTCACACTTATAAACCCCCAATTTCATTCTTTAAATATTGAATTGATATAGAATGCCTAGAGAATGAGAGTAAGATAGGGGAGAGGGTAACTTGTGGGTGAAGAAAGAGGATGTTATGATGAATTATGATGAAAGATGATGATAAGAGTTGTTGAAGAGAATGGTGGAGTACTGTATATGATGATAGTCGAATGGCTGAGTATGACATGGGCCGAATGGCTGTATGTGATGGTGATTAAAGCTGATTATGAATTATGAGTTTAAAGCCGGATAGCTGAGATGAATATTAATGTATGGTTGTGATATGAATGCATATATATACTGAATTGAATTTTCGGCATTATGATTGAATGCACTCCACCTATCTAAGATACGAGTTTTTCTGGATGAAAGCAGTGGCTAGCCACCACGTGCTCCAGGTGGAGACTCGATACTCTGCTGATCCTATGTCGTAAGTGTGGCCGGGCATTGTGAAAGTCCCGGATGAGCTCGACCCCGTAAATATACACCAGTGAGGGTGTTGGATATATATGAAATTATGATTTATTGTTGAGTATAACTCGAGTTGGGAATGCACGACAGAGGGACAGTCCAAGGGTTAGCTACCAGGACTTGTCGGGTTGGCTTTATAACCGATAGATGAGACTCATCAGCCACTAGGACAGGCATGCATCATATGCATTATATGTGAATTGTCTGGATTGCCTAATTGATTGCATCATTACTTGCTAATTGCTTAATTGTCTTATCTGTTTCCTACTTGTGCATTTCTTTGTTTGATATACTTGTGTTTGCATCTGTTACTGTTGACAGTTGGGAGGTTTGCAAGAATCGGAAAGGGGATGTTTAGTTAGTCTGAAGACCCTTAAGTTAACCGCCTATTTACATCTCTTATGGTTTAGCATGTTTATGCGCTTTGATTATAATCTGGAAGTTCTAGGATTGCCTTCGACTTTTGATAAACCCCTATTTCATGGTTTATCTTATGCTCAATTGAGTGGTTTTTATCAACTCTTTACCCACTTATTCATACTATTTGCATGATTTTACTTTTTCCTTCCTGATTTTGTGCTATGATTGAAAACATGCTTCTTTGGCCTTATATTTGCTAATATTAATCATCTCTCATTACCATTAGATACCTTGATATGTGTGTTAAGTTATTTCAGGATTTACAGGGCAAGAATAGCTTGGAGGATGGAAAGGAAGCATGCAAAAGTGGAAGGAATACAAGAAGTTGAAGGAACTGCAAAGCTGTCAGCCTGACCCTCTCGCACTAAAACGGTCATAACTTGAGCTACAGAGGTCTAAACAATGAGATTCCAGTTGTGTTGAAAAGCTAACGTCTAGGGCTTCGATTTGATATATAATATGCCATAGTTTCCCTGAAGCTAGGCGATGCGAACGCGCGCTCCACGTGGACGCGTCGCAGTGACGGAAATCCGCGTGGCAGATTTCTTCTCCAGCGATTTATGGGCTGTTTTTGACCCAGTTTTCGGCCCAGAAAATACAAATCAGAGGCTATAAAGTGGAGGAATCCATTCATTCATGATAATCAGCTCATAATTCACTTTTCATAATTTAGATGTAGTTTTAGAGAGAGAGAGGCTCTCTCCTCTCTCTTAGGATTTAGTTTTAGGATTTATGATTATTTCTTCTTCATCACAGGTTCAATGTTCCTTTAATTTATGTTTCTCTTTTAATTTTATATACTCTAATGCTTTTTATTTGTATTTGACTTATGTTGCCCAACTGGCTTATGAACCCTTCATGTTAGGATTTTCTTAATTAATAATTTGAGGTATTTGAGTTTATGATTCCTATTTAGCTTTTTTATATTCTTGGCTTTAATTGATTAACTGGAGGCTCTTGAGTTATCAAACTTATCATGATTGTTAATTAATTCCTCTAATTGACTGAAATTCCACTAACTCTAGTCTTTCCTTAGGAGTTGGCTAGGACTTGGGAATCTAACTAATTAGTCCGCTTGACTTTCCCTTGCTTTTGTAGAGGTTAACTAAGTGGGGTTAAACTCTATTCTCATAAGAGTAACTAGGATAGGACTTCCGAATTTTCATACCTTGCCAAGAGATTTTATTATTGTTAATTTATTTTACTTGTCATTTAAATTACCTGTTCCTTACTTTCAAAATCCCCAATTTACAAGACTCATAACCAATAATAAGAACACCTCCCTGCAATTCCTTGAGAAGACGACCCGAGGTTAAATACTTCGGTTATCAATTTCAAAGGGGTTTGTTACTTGTGACAACCAAAATATTTGTAAGAAAGGATGATTGCTTGGTTTAGAAACTATACTTGCAACGGAAATTTATTCTGAATTCTAGACCACACAAAAGTTCATCTCTTCAAAAATGGCGCCGTTGCCGGGGAATTGCAAATGTGTGTCTTATTATTGGTTATTGTAAATATTTGCTTTTTGCTTGTTTATTTGTTTTTTATTTTTGTTTTTATTTTTGCTTTTTCGTAAATTAAGAGGTTATTGGTTTTTATTTAGTTATTAAAAATTTTTTTTTCAAAAATCTGTTCTTCGTGTTCATCTTGACCCTCAAGTTGTTCTTAGTTGTTTTGTTCGTTTTGATCTAAAAATTTTAAGTTTGGTATCATTTTATTGTTTTTCTCTTTCCACATTAAATTCAAAAATATCTTTTCTCTTTATTTTAATTGGATTTTCGAATTTTCCTTTTAAAAATTCATATTTTTATTTTAAAATTTTTTTTATCTTATCTTATCTTAGTTTTAAATTTCAAAATTCAAATCTTTTTCAAAATTCATATCTTTTTCAAAATCTTATCTTATCTTATTTCAAAATCAAATTTCAAAATTCAAATTTAAAATTTTAAAAATCAAACCTTTTCAAAATTTAAATCTTTTTCAAAACTTTATCTTACATTGTTGACTTTTACAAAATTCAAATTTCAAAATTTAAATTTCAATAACCTTTTAATTTAAAATTGTTTTTATTTTTGTTTTTAATTTTTATTTGTCACTATGAACTCTCACCCCTTTGGCTATGAGTCTGGTTACAATTATGTTGCAGAAAGAGGAGAATACAATGAGAACAGGCATCAAGGTTGGAACAATCAAAGATGGGAGGAGCCACATGGATTTGATCAACCCTCTTGGCAATAACCCCCCTCCAATGCACTATAACCAACAACCATTCTGTGATGCGTACCAAGATGATGACTATGGTGGACCCCCTTGTAGTTACTGACAAGACCCGCCATATGCTTATGAACCACCTCCTCAACACAACTCTGGACCACCATACTCACAAGCCCCCTACTACCAAACATCATCACATGATTCTGACCCTTATCCACCATACCAACCACCTTATGAGCCATATGAACCATACATAAAACCACCACAATTTTCCATTTTACAAGCGCAACAAGAATCAAGGGAGCAACTCGAGGAAACATTTGAAAAATTTCATGCCACACTTCACCAATTGAATCAAGCGATAAATAGACTACCTTCCCGACATTCGGACACTCAAGGAACCCCATGGCTTCATGTGGGCAATCTAATGAAGAACGCAGCATGAAGGAGATACTAGAAACCCCACCGAACAGTAAGGAACATGATTTTGTACTGGAACAAGTGGAGGAAGCTGAAATTATTGAAGAAAAAGAAGTGGTTGAAGACTTAGGAGATGCTGAACCCCATGGGAAAGTCAAGTTATAAAGCCTCCTTCAAAGATGTTTGAAATTGATGTTGAGGAGGGTGTACAACCTCCAATGCATATCATGGTTGAAGACTTTGAAGGGGATGATCAAGAGATGGATTCAATCATTGATGAATTCTTATCTATATTTGAATCCTCTCCCATTGGACTTAACATGGATATTAAAGAAGAAAAAGCACAACCTCCCATGCCCTTGGTGAACAATGAAGAAGAGATCGAATTGGAAGAAAGCTACCAAAAGGAAGAGGTTGATATTGAAGACGCTTACAAAGAGGTGGAAGTTGTCAAAGAAGAGCCCAAGGGAATGGAGCTGGAAATCACATTGCCAAAGCTGTTGGAAACCTCTCTTCCAAAGCCATCACCATCCATTCCTTCATTCAAGTGGGTAAATCTCTCATCTCTAAGCTTAATTAGCTCACTTGAATATGCTTTGCTTGAGACAGATGGTCAGCTTAGAGCTCTTTGTGGCATTAAGAGTAAGAGGAAGATGGTCAGTGGTAAGAATTGTCCTGCAAGGTTCATTATGGTTGGAATCTTTAAGTTTAAATGCAAAGGTTGGTGTAAAGCTCAACTGAATGGGTCTAGGAAGTTGTTTGGCCGCTTTAGTGAGAATTCAGATTGCTTGCTACCCGGATGGAATCATAATGATCAACAAGAAGGCGGGTGCAAAAGCAAGATTTGGGACCCCGGAATTCATTCTGACAATCAACACTCTTGGGGCCTTGTCACTTGCTTTAACTTACTTGAAGGCTTTCTGCGCCTAGTTTGGGACCCCGGAGGCCATTGGAATCACAAACATTGGTGGAGATTCCTAGATGAGTTCAAGCACAAGCCACCATAACAAAGAACTCTCCAAATGTCTAACTTAAGGACAATAACTAAAAGTGCTAGGTGGGAGACAACCCACCATGGTATGATCGTTCTTTTTTCATTTTTTATTTAGTTTTATTTGTTTTCGAGTTTTATTTTATTTTATTGTATTGAACCTGGAGTTTTGCATAACATTCATATTAGCATTGCATTCTGCATACTGCATTATTAAAAAAAAAAACACGCACGCGATGCGGCAGCGTCACTGACGCGTCCGCGTCACCAGTGCGTTGTGAAGAAAAGAAGGTAAATAGAGAGTCACGTGAAAGCGTGGCTGGAGGCGTGATTTAGGCACAAACATGCCCACGCGTCCGCGTGACCCACGCGGCCGCGTCATTTGGAAAAATAGCCTCCCACGCGAATGCGTGCTCCAACAAATCGACGTAAAAGGGGTGCATGGCCGAAAGTTGTGCTGGAGTAAGGTTAGACTGGCGCTAGACGCACAAGCCTTACCACGCAAACGCGTGCCCCACGCATCCGCGTCATCCTCCAATCTTGGCCATTCACGCGATCGCGTCCACCATGCAAACGCGTGACCTCGAAAATTGGCAGCAACGAGCTTTGAACAGAGAGTTGTGCGGGTGCGAGGCTGCCCTCGCGCCAGTAGCACAGAACGAGTCACGCGTCCGCGTCGATTCCTATAAGCGCAATTCGCGCGAACGCATACCCCGCGCGTCCGCGTCGCTAGCGTTGCACAACCTATCCAGATCAGTGCCAATTATCTTATCTTTTCTTCTCCAATCCTAATTTTTCCTCCCTCCTTTCTTACTTACTTCTTCTTCTCTTCTTTCCCTTCTCATTCTTCTTATCTTTCATTTTATTTTACTTAATTCATTTGCATATTTCATTCATTGCATCTTAATTTTGTGCATATTTTTATTTTCTTTTTTAAATTAATTATTTTTCCTTTGGTGTTAAAATTTTCTTATTTTAACTGTCTTCTCTTGAATTATTTTGGGTGCTTAGTGACTTGTTTTATGCTGGTTAGGTAATATTATTTAAATCAATGCCCATCTTTTATACCTGTATTACTTTTGCATTGACATGAATTTATATTATCTCTCCTTACCCACACTCTCTTCCCTATTGTTGTAAATTTTTGCACTCTTGATTTGCCATGTACTTTTACTATTTTCTCACTTGCATGTTGTAGATACCATGTAATTGAGACCCTCATTATTTGGCATTAATCCAACCATATTTTATTTGTTTTTTTATCTTTATTTCTGGGTTACTGTTCTTCTTTTTCTCTTCTTTCAGGCTGGCCACCGAAGACGGAAAAAGGGAGACACTTCTAAAAGGGGAGACAAACAAGTCCATCTGCACAATCCTTGAAGAAAAGCATCAGTTGGAGCAACCCGTCCACCTGCACATCTCAGCATGCACCGAGGACGGTGCAATCTTTAAGTGTGGGAGGTCGATACCGACTTTCAGGGGTTAGTTACCTTCTTTTCAACACCAATACTCTATTTTCTTTGTTTGTTCATTGTTGCATTTGCATATTTGATTGCATATTTGTTTGATTTTATGCATTTAGTTACTACTTGGTTGAAGTAATATTTTTTTTTCAAGAAATTTTTATAGTATTTCACTAATTTAAATTGAAAAAAATTTATGATAAATTTGTTTGAAGATTGTAAATTGGAACATGGTTTTTGAGCTAAAGAACACACAACCTGTGAGACTTTGAGCCTAATTGCATGGTTACATTATTTAACCATAAATATTTCATTCTTGTGTGTTTACTTCTCTATAACTGTGATCTTTATTTTGTTCCAGTCTATATGTCCATTATTTAGTGTATTTACATGCATGCATATGATTGAGGCCATTATGTGATTTTAGCTCACTTATCCCAAATAAGCCTACCCTTTAAATTACCTTTGTTAGCCATTTTGAGCCTTTTTATCCCATTTGTTTAATATTTAACCACATCACTAGCCTTAAGCAGAAAAACAAATTAAATATCCCAATTGAATCTTTGGTTAGCTTAAGATAGAGGTTGTGCATCAACTAAGTGTGGGGAAACTGTGGGAACATGGGTTAATAAGAGAATGCATCATGTTTCTAATTTTGAATATTGGGAAATTTGGGTACCTACTCATGCAAAACAGAAAATTAAAAATTTCATATGCATTGATATGTTATTTTAGTTTTTATGTCTCTATAAAAAAAAGAAGAAAAAGAGAAAAAAATATATAATATAAATAAATAAATAAGGGGACAAAATTACCCCAATGTTAAGTTAATAAAAGATCAATGCATATGTGACACAAATTAAAAGAAAAGTTGATGCATGAGTATGTAATGCAAAAGTGGGAATTTTGGGTAGCTAGGGATGAATTTAAAAGTTTATAGAGTGTGTGTATAGGTGAGAGCTTAGGTTAGTCAAAGATTCAATTTATAGCTCACTTAGCCATACATATACCCTCACCCTTACCTTAGCCCCATTACAACCCTGAAAAGACCTCATGATGTTTGCATTGGTATGCTAAATATTTGTTGATTGGTTGGATGAAGAACAAAGTTTAGAAAGCATTATTAGAGAAGAGTAGAGTGATTACCCTATACACTTGAGAGATTAGAGTGCATACACTTCCAGTAAGGGTTCAATGCTTGATTCTATGTTCCCTGCTTTCATGAGCTATCTTCTTACAAGTTTACTTGTCTTTTATTGTATAATTTGAATTAGTGAAATCTGAATTATTTTTGTCTTGGAGGACTTATTTACTTTTAACCAAGTAGGTAGAAACATTTTGCATGTAGTTGCATTCATATACATAGGTTGCATTTCATACATTTTACTATTCCTGTTCACCCCTTTATAGTTTCTCTTGAGCTTAGCATGAGGACATGCTAATGTTTAAGTGTGGGGAGGTTGATAAACCCCTATTTCATGGTTTATCTTATGCTCAATTGAGTGGTTTTTATCAACTCTTTACCCACTTATTCATACTATTTGCATGGTTTTACTTTTTTCTTCCTGATTTTGTGCTATGATTGAAAACATGCTTCTTTGGCATTATATTTGCTAATATTAATCCTCTCTCATTACCATTAGATGCCTTGATATGTGCGTTAAGTGATTTCAGGATTTACAGGGCAGGAATAGCTTGGAGGATGGAAAGGAAGCATGCAAAAGTGGAAGGAATACAAGAAGTTGAAGGAACTGCAAAGCTGTCAGCCTGACCCTCTCGCACTAAAACGGTCATAACTTGAGCTACAGAGGTCCAAACGATGCGGTACTAGTTGCGTTGGAAAACTAACGTTCGGAGCTTTGATTTGATATATAATATGCCATAGTTGCCCTGACGCTAGGCAACGCGAACACGCGCTCCACGCAGACGCATCGCAGTGACAAAAATCCGCGTGGCAGATTTCTTCTCTAGCGATTTTTGGGCTGTTTTCGACCCAGTTTTCGGCCCAGAAAACACAGATCAGAGGCTATAAAGTGGGAGAATCTATTCATTCATGATAATCAGCTCATAATTCACTTTTCATAATTTAGATGTAGTTTTAGAGAGAGAGAGGCTCTCTCCTCTCTCTTAGGATTTAGTTTTAGGATTTAGGATTATTTCTTCTTCATCACAGGTTCAATGTTCCTTTAATTTATGTTTCTCTTTTACTTTTATATACTCTAATACTTTTTATTTGTATTTGACTTATGTTGCCCAACTGACTTATGAACCCTTCATGTTAGGATTTTCTTAATTAATAATTTGAGGTATTTGAGTTTATGATTCCTATTTAGCTTTTTTATATTCTTGGCTTTAATTGATTAACTGGAGGCTCTTGAGTTATCAAACTTATCATGATTGTTAATTAATTCCTCTAATTGACTGAAATTCCACTAACTCTAGTCTTTCCTTAGGAGTTGGCTAGGACTTGAGAATCTAACTAATTAGTCCACTTGACTTTCCCTTGCTTTTGTAAAGGTTAACTAAGTGGGGTTAAACTCTATTCTCATAAGAGTAACTAGGATAGGACTTCCGAATTTTCATACCTTGCCAAGAGATTTTATTATTGTTAATTTATTTTACTTGTCATTTAAATTACATGTTCCTTACTTTCAAAACCCCCAATTTACAAGACTCATAACCAATAATAAGAACACCTCCCTGCAATTCCTTGAGAAGACGACCCGAGGTTAAATACTTCGGTTATCAATTTCAAAGGGGTTTGTTACTTGTGACAACCAAAATGTTTGTAAGAAAGGATGCTTGCTTGGTTTAGAAACTATACTTGCAACGGGAATTTATTCTGAATTCTAGACCACGCAAAAGTTCATCTTTTCAGCTTTCCTAGGACATTACATGTTAAATATTTGGGCACTTTTACCATGCTGAGAACCTCTGGTTCTCACCCATGCAGATTTTGTAGTTTTCAGATGCAGGACGTGAGGCTCCTCGCTGAGGCATGCTGGAGACTTCCTTTTGGCAGAGATCCTTAACTTTTGGGGATTTTATTTTGGTTATTATATACCTGTTTAGATACTATATTCTCCACTGTATATGTACTTTGTATTTACTCCTCTTAGAGGTCATTTTGGAGAAGCAGGTTTTGTATTTTGTCTTTAGGGTTGTTCGGGTAATTTTCTTATATATACGTATATATACTTATATGCTCGGACCGGTTATCTTCATAAGCTGAGTCCCGGGTCTTGATATATGTATTTTGGCACTCTTTTGTATATCTCTTAGCGTCAGTTTACTCTTTATCTGTTCGTTTACGCTATCGATCGGAGTGTTGCGCGTTTTGATTTAAACGGTTTTGATTTACCCATTTTTCTTCGAAGGCTCCTAGTTATAAATCTTTTTACACTACTATACGTACTAATTTTTTCTTTTAGAGGTCGTAATACCTCACCACCTCTATTTTATGACTTAAGCATAAGACTCTGTGTGGTAGGGTGTTACACATGCCACAGTTCTGAATTCAAAGTCTTTCTCACCCCTGAAATTACCATCATCATAAAAAGAAGGCAAAAAAGATTAAGGGTGAAATATTGAGCTTGATGAACGATGAAAACATATAATTAACCATCCATGATTAATTAATACGAAAAGATTAAGTGGAAAGATAAAACAAAGATTACAAAACAGAGTGCTCTTGCATTTCCTTGAGGTGCTTCATCTCAGCAACTAGAGTTTGACCCCGCAACAACACCAACACCACAAGTTTTAACCTTTTCTTCTAAGGAAGCCATTAATGCTACACCACTCTCTACGTTTTTAAACATAAATCACCCAAAAAAAGAACCTCTTTTTCTACTCCTTCATAAACAACCTTAAAAAAAAACTTCACATAAGCTTCACCCCACCAAACCAAACATGCCCCCAAAACACAAGCTTCAAATGGGAATGATTTTTACTATCCCATTTTTACAAACACAAGTGGTGCATAGAAAACATAATAGGGGGTGTTTGAGCTGGCACCATATACTGATATTAGTATTAATAATGTCGTTGTTAACATGAGAATGAGAAATTATCTTGCAATTCAATATTTTGCAGAGGCTGCATGAATAATGTGAGAAATTATTTGATAAATTAACAGGGAAAAAGTCTTTGCTGAGGATCCTGGATGATGTTAGCAAAGAAATGCAAGTACACAACGAGAGCGGTGCCGTGAGCTGCAGCGGTGACGGAACCGACGGTGCCGTCAGAAAAAGTCTTTGTTGGAGGAATTGGGTTCTTCTTCTTCTTTGTCCATAAGGAGAGAAGAAAGACGGAGAACGGCTAGCGGCTACTGGTGTGTGCTACTATGCGTGAAGACCGACGGAGAGGAGGCGCGGCTACGAGAAAGGGAGAGGATGGTGATAGAATGCGGCTGTCCGGTAGAGAATTAGGGGTGAGGTTACTCTTTAGATTTTTTTTTCTGGGTATGAATAGGGAAGGAGAAATTAGATTAGGGTTCATCACAAACAAAGTAATTTTGCAGTGTATATGAATAATAAAATGTATTTTAGTTTTGATTTTTAAATTGATTCAGATATAAAATTATAAACTAAAGTTAATTGAATTTTGATTAAATTAAAAGGATTGGGGTGATTTTTGTCCAATAGAAAAGAAAAAGATATTTAAGTCTTTTTATTAAAATTAAATAAAATTTATTTTTTATTTTATTAAAGTATAAGGGTGATTTAGTAAAAGCATTGATATAATTTATATTTACAAAAAGAAAAATTAATTATTGACACGGAAAATATAATCCACATGTCATGTTTTAATTTGTCTACATTTTTATTATATCAGTATGTATGAATTTATCATCGTACCGTAGCAAACACATTTTTTTAATTATAAATTAAAAAAATAAGCCATATTTAACCATGGCAACCATTATCATCTTCTCCAAAAATACGCAGGTACATCGGAATAAGCCATATTTAACAAGAATTTTTTTAATTATAAATCGTATTTTATTTTGAAAAATTTTTTTAAAAATATAAATAATTTTTTTCAAAATAAAATACGACTTATAATTAAAAAAATCCTTATTAAATATGGCTTATTCTGGTGTACCTGTGTATTTCTGGAATAGTTGTTGTTCATACCCTGAGTCGAGCTATCCGACCCGGGATGTTTAGTGACAAGGCGACCGACCTCTTCAAGTCAGACTATCCGACCTCTTCTCAAAGAGTTCGGCCAAATCGCCAGAAAAGCCCAATAAAGGGCGCAGATAGAGGAACACGACCCAAATCCAAAGGCAGCCTAAGCCTACAGAGATAAGGGCGGTTCCCTTGAAGATAAGATGACCTCACCCATAAGATAAGATAAGATAACTAACTTATCTTATCTAAAAAGGTCACTCCACACTACTATAAATACACTGGAGCACCCAGTTATAACTCATACTTTGATTCTACTAAAAACCTGCTTAATACCCTTGCTAACTTAAGCATCGGAGTCCCTTGCAAGTACCCCCCACCCTCCGGTGACGAAGGATCAGCAGTGCAGCCAAGCTCAACAAGTCGGATACGATAGCTCCGGCCTCCACCCAAAGCCGGACACGTCATCTCCGATCAACACAGAAGATCTCGTCCGAGATCGACCTACAGTTTCAGGTAACCCTCGGAACAGTTGTCATTGTTAAATATGGCTTATTTTTTTTAATTTATAATTAAAAAAATTCTTGAAGAAGCTATGCTTGTTGTGTATTTTTGTGTATTCCTATATACTGTTTATAGATCTATATACTATTTGGAGATGATAATAATGGATTAAAATGGATTAAAAATGCAAATTTCAAAAAACTTAAAGGGAGTTCGCCGGGGTAAGGCGGACTCTATAATTTGTATATAGTAAAAAAAATTGTATTTGGAGAATTAAAGTTCAAAAATTGTGCTTGAAAAAATATGAATTTTTTTATTTTATTTCTAAAAAAATTCACAACTGTATAGAGGTAGAAAAAAAAATCTTTTTTTAAAGTTATAATTTACATTTTTTTTTAATTTTTAAAAAATATATTTTTAAGTAATAAATAAATAAATAAATATTTTTATATAGCTATATCTAAACATAACTAATAAATAAAAAAATTTTATATAAAATATTCTAACATAAAATTATTTTTAATTTTTTGTAAAATCTTTTAAAAAAGATAACTTAAAAAGATATTTTTTTAAAAATTCATCCAAATAATCTTTTTTATTTGATAAGATAGTAACAAATTAAAAAAAAATTTATGCCTATATATATGATTACAACAACACAGCATTAACGCTTCAACAGTTGATAGTAAAGAACTGGTGTGTGCGACTCTTGGATATACATAGCAACTTTGTTGAATTGAAGGAGTTTTTTCAAGAAGGTAACTAAAGCTCTTTTAAGTATTTATATGTAAATTATAAATATATATACGTGAAAAAATTTATTAAGTATTGATGGTGACTCGAAAAATAAATGTATTTCTAATCTTCACCAATTATTTTACTGAATTTAGTTACTATTTAGTATTTATTACTCTTTAAGTCAATAATTCTCCCCACTCTTTTAAGGTTACGAGAGATTCGAACCAGTCAATAAATCGATAAAATTACTGGTTCAATAGTTTATTGGTTAAATTGTAGTTTAATCAATTTAATTAAATATTAAATAGAATACTTCTAAATAGCAAAAATAATTTCAAACAACAGCGAAAATAATTATCCAGTAATCCATCAAAAAATCTAGTTTTTTCTCTTCATCATGGCATGTACCTATTATTAGATGTCTTAAATATTTAAATAATATTCCTTTATATGCTATAACTTTTGAACAATTATTGTTTACATATTGATATAAGTTTTTTTTGTCCTTTACTAAACTATTGTATCTGCCTTGTTATGAATGGAATACCGCTGAATCTAGGGGTGTCCGCGGATCGGATTGGATCGGATATGGCCGAAAATTCGATCCGATCCGCACAATTTCTATCGGATCGGATCGGATATGATATCCGCACTCTTTAGTGCCGTATCCGATCCAATCCGATCTGTACATTTGCGGATCGGATATATCCGCATAATTAAACCTTCTCTTTTTAATCATATTTCTATGTAAAAAAATTCAATAAAAATATTTCTTTCATAATTTTAAACTTATTTATTCCTAAAATATTTTTAATCAAACTCTCTCTAAATAACAAAAATAAAATAATACAATATATGAATAATAATTACTAACTAAAACATACAAACAAGTAAATATAATACCAAACATATATATATTTATTTATTTTTTAATTATTATAGTGCGGATCTACGGATCCGCGATGTAGAGCAGATATCCGCGATCCGATCCGCAAAGGGTGCAGATCGGATCCGATCCGATCCGATCCATGGACACCCCTAGCTGAATCACTCTCTCCTACGAGGCTTTCCTCTTTCATGTAGTTAGAACTTGGAAAAATCGATTCTTGCTTTTCATCCTTTACTTTAGTATTAGGCTGCTTCTCTTCTTAGGTAGCATCTCTATCGGCTAGTGAGCTAGTCGCTATTATAGTTTTGAAAGCGTTTGCGCGCCCTATGTTCGTTCCAAGACCTAGTTCAAAGCTTTCAAGCAGAAAGACAGACGGGATGATCATTATAATACTCACAACCCAGCTAATCAATTTCAAATTTTAAATTCTCTATGGGTGGCTAGGGTTCTTTGTTCTTTGAATTTCAAATTTTCTTCGGTTTCAGAGATGAGAGGGGTGGGAGTGGACTGGGCTTCAGTTTCAGTTTCAAAATCTAAGTATTATCAAAATCCAAGCACAGTGCTTACCGGCGGGGAGGAGGAAGGAGAATGATCGCGACAACAGAGGAGATGGTGATATCAGCGAACAGAGGAGAGCTAGGCGACGACGCGGTGCTACGGGCTGCGGGATTGGGGGCTAGGGTTCTTCACGTTGTTCCTTCAATTCCAAAATTTAACTTCAGCATTAGTTTAAAATAAAAATTAGTTTAAGTCGTTAGTTATTTAATGCAAAATTATAATTAATTCTAGAGGAATACATTAAATAACTAGCAAACTAAACTAATTTTTATTCTAATTGGCATATGTTATAATGAAGAGAAACAGATGAAGAATTACGAGCATCAACTATTGATAAAGAAAATAATAGAGGAGCAAGAGCAAGAAACTAAGAACAAGAAGAACCAAGAACAACAAGGTGGTTACTCTGTGGAAGAAAGAACAACTGTTGGTCGTGGTGGTGCAACTGCGATGGCAAAGGCAGTGGACATTGCTCCTCGTCTGACATCTTTTCTTACTCCTTGGAGTTCGAATTCCAATTCTTATTCAAGTTCTTCAAACCAACAAGGAAGAAAAAGCTACCATCAATTTCAACCTGGGTCGTCGTTTTTCGTTAGAGAGGTAAAACTCTTAATTCAATTCAATTCAAACCAGTTCTCTTTTTTTCTCTTTTATAATGCTTTATTATTAGTGCAATCATTAACCTTTTTTATTTTATTAATGATTATTATCAATATCCAGAGTATTTTGGGAGTCATTGTTATTATCTATCGGGATCTAATTAATCTGATTCGAATAAACCTAATAATCCATAAGGTATGATAAAAGACTGATTTTTTTCGTTTTGTTTTTTTTTTATATATATAACAATTTGATGAATGAACAACGTTAGCTTTATTTATTGGTTTCACAATCCAATTTTACAAACTAGCTTCACAAATCACAGTTATTGTTTATACATTCAAATTAATGTTACAATCAAATACATATCACCCTATCTTTAGATTAAAGGTATATGTTAGTTTCTCGTACTAGTTGTTTATGGGTTTTTAGAATATGTATGTATTTTTATAATAGTTATACCCGTTGAGGTGTATTGATATGCAAATTATGTTCAATCTTTACTATTCTTTAAGCTATCTTTTAAATTGTTCAATTATAATATGGTATCATATTCTATTTTATATTTGTTGGGTCACATGTATATCGCATATTTCAATTTTAAATATTCAGTTCTAGATGTTTTAGAAAATATGATATATTTGTTAAATATAATTTTGATATTCTTTATTAAGTTAGTTTTTAAAATTGAATTAGATTATTCGATTAATTTTAGTTCAACTACATGTCAAAAAATATACAAATGAATAAGTTGATGGAATATATTATTTAGAACTCACTCTCATCTTTCCTCTTTCTTTTAAGTTTTGTTGACTGCGTTGACTAGAAGAGGTCTTAATAGCGTGATAGTGAAAGAGCAAGGAATGAAACATGAAGAGAGTAATTAATTCTGATAATTCTTTATAGTTAGTATTGGAGGTAGTTTAGTTTAATTTATTCTTGTTAGTTGGAACTTGGAATTAAATATGGGTTTGGATTCTGATTTTTCTGCGACGTTTGGAATATTTATAGTAAAATATTTAGATACATTGACATAAAACTATAAAAGTACATTCTCTTATTCTGCAAACTTTTTAATTTTTCTTATTTATCTTACTCTTTTCATTTGAGAAAAAAAAAAGCTATTATCAGAATATCTTTACATGATACAGTTTCTGTTTGATAAAAAAAAATTATCAAAACTGTATGATTTGCTTAGCAAGATGTTGGTGTTTGAAAGCTTAAACCAATCAATTCTCAACCATTGCTTTATTTATTTTAAAGCTAATTATTTTTACAGATTAATGTGTATTGTTGTTTATTTTCATTTTTCTATTAATGTGAAATTCGTTGAGAACTGAATAATAATATGGATTGGATTTTGGATATTTTAAAATTTAGTGTTAAAAGAAAAATCTTTAACCAAAATATAGATTTCTTTTGTTTCTCATTTATGCTAGTTGAAAATTTAATATTAATTTGAACGAGCAATAATGTTTGAGACACACAAAAAAAATAGTAAAAACAATCTAAATTTATTTTATTTAATATTTATTAATTGTAAATATTAAAAAAAAAAAAGCAAATTTGAACATTTTTTTGCTCTAGTTTGAGCTGTAATTTAACATGGTTTTGTTAAATATGAATACTTAATAATTTGAAACTTAGATTTGATTTTTACTTGGATTTCTATTTAATTATGTTTTGGGGTTTGCACTTTGGAGATCTAATTTTTCTATCATGGTATTCTATCTTTGATTTTTATTTTTAACTTCCATTTAGAAATATTAAAAGAATTTTAAGCTAGCGTTTGATTTGAGATACTGAAACAGAGTCGAAGAGATTGAGACTCAGTATCATGTTTGTTGGTTCAAATACTGGTATTAAAATTTCTGTCTCTGTCTCCAAAATTTCAATATTTTAGTACCTCCAAAAAGTGAGGACACAGAGGACTAAAATTTTTAGAGATGGAGACTGAAACTTTAATAACATTTTATACCTAAAATACCCTCATTTCAATTAATTAATTTTAATTTTACCCTTTGTGTAAATTAAAATAGTATTTCGTTCTTATTTTAATTTTTATCTTCTATTTTGCACCAAACAGAATATTAAAATTTATTTCAATCTTTATCTTTCAATCTCAGTCTTTACGTCTCTATCTTTCCACCAAATACTATCTAAGAAAGGCAAAGATATTAGCTTATTAGGAAAGCCAACACATAAATTTATTTTTGTCGCATTCTTCATTACTTATAATTTATATCAATGTACAATCCAACCTAGAAAACCATTCCCCAGACAAAAAAATATAAAATAAAAAGAAAGAAAGGAAAGTAGATTTTAATACATAATAGTTTGAATGCTTGAAACAAAATTTTGGAGAGACACAAAATTTAATATAAAAGTTTAATAATAATATTTATATTAAAATAAAATTTATAAATATAATTAATTTTTAAGTTTGTTATTAATAAAATAATAAATAAATAAGTTTATAGATAAAAATATAAAATCTATAACAATATATAACGGTAATACATGAGTTTGGTGTCTAAGATTTTTTTCAATATTATTCTTTCTATTATCTTTTACCTCTTATCTGTTTCTCTCTTCTCATTTTAATATTATCCTTTCAATTCTATCTGTATTATTGAATACAGATAGAAATTTTTTTATTTTATTTGCTTTTAATCCAATTTATTTTTTTTAAAAGATATCACAAACAAAAATAGACACTTGTCCAGAATTATTGACAGTCAATATTTTACTTGAGATACTCTATCTAAATTAATTATTATAAATTATAAATAATTTTTTCGTTTAGATCTATGTTTTGATTATTACTATTATATATTTTTTTTACTCTTAGTAGCTATGATTTATATAAGAAATTACTTCATTTTTGGTAGAATTTAAAAATACATTAATCTCATATCAATATTATATTTACTTTTTAAACATTCAGATATTCAAAATAACAGTAGAATTGGACTAAATCTAAGTAATAGATGGAACGGTCAAAATTAGTGCTTATAAATTATTCTTTTTTTTTAAGTTTTAATTTATAATTAGTAAACTTTCAATTATTTCTAATATATAATATGTTACATATATCTATAATACATATAGTGTATTATGATTGATAATTGTTCATTTAAAAAAAGGGGTAAGTACGATTTTGGTCCCTAACGTTTTGGTCCAGAATCGAAATCGTTTCTCTTGTAATTTTCGAATTAAAATCGTCATTAACATTTTTTTTGTATTAAAATCGTCCTTTTTAATAAAATTTTTAATTTAATTCCTAAACTACCCCTATTTTAATAAAAAATAAAATTGAAAACAAAATAAAAAAAACACGTTTTGGGGGAGGGGGCAAAGGAAACGCGTTGGGGGTGGGGGGAGAAAGGAAACGCGTTGGGAGTGGGGGGAGAAAGGAAACGCCGCCGCCAAAACCACGACCAGAGGAAGACGTCGCCGTTCATGCATGCTCCTGCCACTGCGTTAGGGTGGGGGAAAGGAACCATCCAGCTGCCGCCGCCATTCACCTTCTGCATCTGCTTCTTTGTGCTTGAATTTGTTGATTTGACTTTGTGTTGGATTTGTTGATTTGTTGGCTTTGTTGATTTGTTGCTTCTTTGTGCTTTCTGTTTCTACTTCTTTCTGTTTTTGCTTGTGGGGGTGCTGGAAAGGGAAGACGGGGAGGGGGGGTGACGCGGGGTGGGAGTGGGGGTGGGGGGTGCGGGGAAGGAAAAACGGGAAGGGGAGGAGGGGTGACGCGGGGTGGGGGTGGGGTGACGCGGGGAAGGGAAAACGAGGAGGGGGAGGGGGATGGGACGCGGGGTGGGCGTGGGGGGTGGGGGGAGGGGAGGCAGGGAGAGGGAGGGGGAGGGGGACGGCGGCGGCGTTGGTGGTGGTGCTGGTGGTGGTGTTGGTGGAGGTTGTGGCAGTGGTGTTGGTGTTGGTATTGGTGGTGGTGGTGGTGGTGGAGGAGGAAGTAATTATGTTGGTAGTGGTGAGGGTATTTTTGTCCAAAAAAAATAAAAAGGACGATTTTAATACGAAAAAAACGTAAAGGACGATTTTAAATCCAAAATTACAAGAGGGACGATTTCGATTCTGGCACAAAACTTTAGGGACCAAAATCGTACTTACCCCTTTAAAAAATTTATACTATTAATTTAATATTTAAATTTTTTTTATTTTGGTTCTATTTTAATGTACTCTAGATTTTTATTATGTATTTATAATTTTGATGAAAGTTATTCTTAGAAGAAATACTAATCTTATTTCTTAATTTTTTTGGTCCAGACAATATTAAATCATTTATATTAAAAGATTTAGATAATTAAAAAAATATTATTTATAGGTTAATAATCTGTTTTTTAGATATTCAAATATTAAAATTGGTCTAAATTGTAAAATCCAAGACTTTTGAAAAGTACTATTTTGAATCAATCTCAAATCATATATTTATTTATAGTTTTAATTTTAGAAATTATTTTATTTAAAAATAATTAAAGACAATTAATTGGATTTAAAATAAATTAAGATTTTTATCCAAACTCTATACCTATAGATTATTTTTCTATTTATGATTTAAAGTTTTAGAAATTTGAAAATAATGAGGTTTGGTTATTTAAATTAGAACTTTGTCTAATTTTATAATTATTGAATTATTTCCTATATATAAATTATAAAGTTGGTAGTTATGAAATAATAAAAATTTTATATGATTTGATTTTAGATAATTTATATTTATATCATTTAATACTTTAAGTTTAAAAATAAAAAAAATTAATTATATTACTATGTATTTTTAATTAAAGTAATTTATTGAGAATCAATTAGTATTTTTATACCACAAATAATATTTTAAAATAACTTTAGAGATTAAATTAATTTTTTAAATTAATACTCTATGCTCCAATTTTATTAAAATTATATGATTCAAATTAAATCTAAAATTCTCAATTCCATACACAAACCCTAACCCTAATTAAACCACATTTTCCCCCTATCCCTAATGAAACCCTAAGCCGCCTTTCCCCCCACCAGTAAACAAAGAAAAAGAAACAACACATACACACACCAACACATGCAGCTTCAGCCGAAATAGAAAGGGAAGAGAAGAGAGGGATCCGCGGAGGAAGGGGAGGGGAGAGTGAGGGCGGCGCCAGCGGGCGTCACTGCCGCCGTGCCGTCATGTCGCACAGACAAGATAGGGAGAGGGTCGCGCCGCAGCTGTCGTCCAAGGAGCCGCCACCTCTGTTCGTCGACGCCGCTCAGGGAAGAAGTAAGAGCCGCCCGAGAGTCAGTGGAGGAGGGAGCCTCTACTGCGTCGCCACCGCGCCGTTGCCGCGCCTTGGTGCTGCTGTCGAAGCCACTTCTGCCGCCGCTGCTACTAAGGTTTGTCGTCGTCAATCCCCACGTTGCCGCTGCTGGAGGAGTTTCATGCGTCGCCGCCACCATCGTCGCTGGTGTGGTCGGAGCCCCCGTCGCTGGTTTAGTCGGAGCCGCCGTTGCTGGTGAGGAAGAGAGGCTAGCCAGTTCTGCTTCTGGTTTCTAAAATCTGACAAGAACTCCACTGCCGCTGCTGGAGTTGCTGTTGCTGTTGCTCTGGCTCCGTTTTGAACCGTTAGAACCGCTACTGTTTTGGTAAGCCTTACCTTGTTTCTGATTCTTCCTTGTTCTACCAATTCGTTTCTATCTTGAAACTTGTTGCTGAAACTATTCGTATTGAATAAAGTGGTTATAGTAAGTTACGTTGCCGATGCCGTTACCGGAGGTAATTGCTGGCTCTGTTTGGAGATTGCTGCTGCTACTGGAATCCCAAATCGGAAAGGAGAGGAGGCCGTTTAACCTCGTCACTGTTGCTGCCATGGAAACAGGTGCTGGAAACTACTAACGGAGAAGCTACGTTTAGTGAGGTAGGGGCTTTTTCAAAGAACTTAATTTTATGATTTGGAGTTGTTATAAATGGATATTAATGTGATAAATGTACTTTTAGTGGTTGTATAAGCCTTATGTTTTGCTGAGCTATTTTGGAATGAACGTGTTTGTGGTTTGATTGGATTGTGGTTTGATTTGGTTATATGGTTGGTTGCTGAAATATTTCCTTACAATTTCGGAAACGAGTTTGGTTCATTGAAAATGAATTGAGTTTGGATCTGATTTCTTGAATTATGAAAAGGATATGAATTTTCGAAATTAGTCTGATTTTAAATTAATTTGGTTTTGAACCCGTGGAGGGGGTTGCGTAATGGTTTGGTTGGGACCCGAAACGGGTGGCAAAGTCCAAGTTTTAGGAGAGATGCTGCCGATTTTTTTATGAAATTCCAGATTTTTTTTAAAATACGATTTAGAAAAGGATTGGATTCAAGAGGTTCTATTGTTTGGTTCTTGATTTATTAAGAAATAGGTGATTCAAGTTTAATCTTTTAAGGAAAGTTTATGTTTTAAGTTTGATTTAAACATGAGGGACTTATGTTTTAAAGTTTGGACAAAGAAGTACCTTTGGAGGAGTTTTAGCGGATTTTGAAGGAAATTGAACTTTGATTACTTAATTTCGCATTGCTTTTGAAGTATTCTTTAAATTTTAACTAAACAAATCCGAGCCTTTGGGAAAGTTTCCGATTTAAGAACGAAAAGAAATTGGTCTTTGGGCTTAAATAATTTTGGTTTTGAAACTGGTTCGGAACTTTTGACTTACATGCTTTGATTTTGATTTTAAAGCTTCATTTTAATTGATTTCAACTTAAGTAACTATGATTCCGAGGATTTCTAAGGAATTTAAGAAATGAGGCAGGTTATTCTTCTCTAAAATCTTGAGTCTTTGCCAAGGTTGTTAATTAATAACTTTTGATTTCAAAGTGGTGGAGCGAATGATTTGAAAATGAGTGATTTGAGTCTTTTAGAAGAGATTTTGAATTTGGCTTGGTTATGAAGTTGTTTGAAAGTTTTGAAAAGAAAATTTACTTAAGAAAAGTGGTTCTTGGCAAGATGTGAACTGAATACGTTTGTGATTTGAAAGTGGGCCAAGAATGAATTTTGAAATAAGATTTTGAGTCTGATTGACTGTGGGTGTTACTGAGAATATGATGAGGGTTTCTGGCCTGGCAAGGATGGTGGTATAGTCCTGCTTGCTTAGTGCGTAAACCGTTATACAGGGATGGTGGTTTTGTCCCGCCTGCAGTGAGGATGGTGGTTTTGTCCCGCTCATACATTGATAAATTATTTGGCAAGGACGGTGATTTAATCCCCCTTGCGTGTTCCGGGCAAGGATGATGGTTTAGTCCCACTTGCTTGTGGAACCTACGGATAAGGATGGTGGTTTAATCCCGCTTATCCGAGTCGGGTCTGGCAACATAACCGACGCGTGAGTTCATGGCCAGTAGGACAGGCATGCATCGGGTGTGCATATTGTAATTGGTTTGCCTATGTGAATAGTTATGTTTAATTGCTAATTGTTCTACTTGATATAACTGCTTGATTGTGTTTGAACCTTCTTAATTGTGTTTGTGACTGAAAATTGGTTGGATTGTGATGAATTGGTTGTTGATTGAGTTGCTTGGGCCTAGGGCCGTGGTTGATTATGAGATGGACTGAAAGCTGTGTTTGGTTTGTGCTTTAGGTTTAGAAAAGTATGAAAAACTAAACTGGTTCAGCATAGACTTAATGAACCTATGCTTGGAACAGTTTGGTCATTCATGCTGTCTAGGAAAAACTTTTAAAAAAGCTTTTAGATTTCTGAGAAATTAACAGCTTTCCCTTTTAGAAAGGATTTCGGATTTTGAATATTAAATCTTTGGTTGTGAAAAGAAGCATAAGGCGGTTATTAATCACTGTACTTTAAAACCGGTTTTATTCTCGTATCTTATTATAGCAATTCTGTAACCCTATAATGAGAACCCTTTCGAGGACGATGTTCTCACTTTCCTACAGATTTTTCCCTTTTCAGGATATGGGCGACAGAGCTTCAAAAGAATTATATTCATTTTCTGTTTATTCGATGTTATTTTGTATTATCTTAGTTTTTATTTTTTCCTCGCCTTTATTTCTAGCAATTTTTGCAAGAGGGATAGTTGTTTTGATATGTGAAGTTTGTATATTGGTATGATGTATATATATTTATGTATTATTTGTAAGTATTGTAATCAGTACTGTAACGTATGGATAGAAGTTTTGAATATTCGGTTTTAAATTTTAAACAGACTCATATTTTAGTATTAAATGTTTTAAAAGTCGTCGTACCACCCGATCTATCAAGAGTGGCGCAATTGGAAACGTGACATTTTGATAGTTAGGGGGTTACATAAATAATATACTGAATGATGATAACATTAGTTAGTTGTGTATATATATTCCATTAGTTTGTTAATTTTATCTTTTATTATGGTACTATTTTAATGTACACTAATTTTTTATTGTGTATTTATAATTGTAAAAATAATTATTCTTAGAAAAAATATTAATTTTATTTCTTCATTTTTTAGCTCGGACAATATTAAATAATTTATATAAAATATTTAGATAATTTCAAAACTATTATTTATACTATAACAAAATAACAATATACAAAGGGATATAGGAGTTTGATGTTCAACTCTTTTTTACTATTCAGTGGGTTTTGTATAGCAGTTGTTTTATAAAATATTTATTTAAAAATATTGATAATTTTTTATTTAATTTATACGGTAAAAAATAACAATTTATGTAATTTTATTTTATTTAATATCTAATACATTTATATTCGGATTTTCTTTTATTCTTTTCGACATGATTGAATTGAAATAGTCCCATTATATGATAGACAACTTTAACTTCTATCATAATAACTATTTTTTTTTACTTTATTTACTATCTTTTTATTTCTGTTATAATAACTATTTTTTTATTCTAATAATAATTGTTTCATACAGAAAAGTGTATCCTGAATTAGAAATAGAATAAAAAATTGAAAAAAAAAACAAATTAAAAGGTAAACTAATAGAATAAAGAATTAAAGAAGAGGTTAAACATGATTTTTTTTTATAACTGTTACTGAAATACAAGTGAAAATAAAATAGAGAATATGAGTTGTCCTTCACCGTGGGTGTGGTTTCTTTATGCAGGATAACGAGTAAATACTTATAGTTGTCCCTGAGATTCACGCAAATACCTATAATAATCCCTAAGATCCTGATTTTTCCATTGTATTCCTCCAGATAGAGCTCCGAGCACTCAAACTGGTCCCTGGTCATATTTCAGGTGATGACTCATCATCGGAGCGCTGACGTGGCCTCGGATTGCCACACTGGAGGGGTCCAATGGCTAGCTGAGCTGGCTAATTTCTAATTTGTACCCATGTTGGTCCCTAGTATTATATGTAACCCTAAATTCCCAAATTTTCATACCGTTCATCTCTTCTTCGTCTTCATCTCTTCTTCTTCTTTTTCATATACTACTTGCTGTTCATACTCTTTCGTTTGGGCCGCTACTCATGCCGATGATGGGTGGTGGTAGCGCTGCAGGTGGAAGCTCTGTTCAAATCTTTACCACTAATGTTTCCACCACGATGAACTTGGTTGATGATGGGCAATTACAATCTTTATAAGCTGTTTTAGTTCAAACCAAAGTTAGCCGTAATACATCTTGTTTCAGTGTTTCAGTCAATTAAAAATTCTTCTTTTGCAGTAAAAGTTGTAAGTACAAATAGCCTAAAAAATTGTAGAAAAAAATCACGAAAAAAAAATTAAGCAAAAGCTTAGGTGTTACACATGTAAAGAGAAAAGAAAATGAATTAGGAGACAATTGGAATGGTATTAGTGACGTTGCCAGGTCTACATTCACAAGTGCAAACATTTCTAGACCCTTGAACTACACGTTGTGATATTCGGGAATGAAGTTTGATGTTCACCACCTTCCCAGCCATCTGTAGCATCATCATAAACAGAACAATGCCATAGTTAAAGGAGAAAAATGCCATTCAATTCCTAAAAAAAAGCAGTCTAAGAATACTAAAGGTCAAGCATATCGAAAAATGACAAAACAGAAAGTACAAACCATTCTCCAAACCAAGTCTTCAGGACCTAATGGTTGAGCTGGACTAGAATACAAGAAATGCCTTGAGTACTGGAAAACAAAATAAAAGCAATTAATGCCAAATAGGAAAGCTAGACAATGAACTAAATATCAATTTTAGAAAAATAACAAATATGTAGGGTGATTAGTGGTTATATTGCACAGGGCATAAATTATGCTTAAACTTGCCATTGGCATTGGTTTCATTAGAAATTTTTTGCAAGGTTTCAGCAGCAAAAGACTGTACATAACCCAGAACACAAACCTTGGAAAGATTTTGTTGCATTTTTTTTATACGAGTAGCACTAATGTCTTTCAAAAAATTTAGAAGCCAACCTGACCTCACAACATCAAAGGAAGAGACAAACAAGGCTATCTGCATGTGTGGCAAAAATGTCATCCTCTTAGCACTTTCCACCAAAAAATAAAAATAAAACATAAAACTACAATTCAGTTAAGCTGGCATACAAGAATGCAGCCAGATCCACCAGAAATCACAGTGGCAATTGCCTGCATGACAAGACATATACTTCTCTATGGAACAACTTTATGGTGTATTTGAAAAGCACTAGGTGAACCTAAAGCAGTTTTCATTGAGTGTGCATAGAGGTTTTGGTAAAATGAAGGAGCAAAATCCTGAGATAACGTGCATTTTGTGCTACTCTTTAGTGCCCTTGGCTGCAACAGAATGCTTGCACCTTTAAGTGCCTCCCTGCACTGAAATCTCTTGGGGATTGGATTATGATTTTAGTTTCTTTTCAGTGTTATGCCGATGGGTCTAGATCACCTAAACAAGCTTTGTTGTCGGAGGATATACCATAATCCTTTCTTCATTTTTTTTGAAATCACCCCATGATGAAACATGATGTCCAACTTCCCTTCCATCTGCAAGAAATTTTAAATTTTCACATAATACGGGCAGAATTTGAAAGCCTACTAATGCATTAAAAAAATCACCACAAGAAAACAAAACATTTTTTCCAATCCTGCATAGAACTCCTGTTTCATCCCTATTTCATTCGGGTTAAATAGAGTAACCCCACAAACCCCAGCCAGTCTTCAAACCCTAGGCACTACAATGGCACCAAAACTCCAGAACCTCAACTATACTAACAACTTGCATATCATCAACCAACACTGTATTAAAAATGTAAAGTAAAAAAAAAGGAAGGTTACCTTGAGTCCGATCACAAAGTCAGAACCTTGTGCTTATGGTGAAGGAGGGGAAGAACGATAACAACTTCTGGTCAGATTACTTCTTCTCTCAAATTTTCCTAAACCCAGCGAATACAACCCTATGGCTACGCCATTGATGGGGAGATGAAGAAGAAGTCAGATGGTGGAAGAAGAAGAGACGAGTGAAGTGAAGTATTTGTGTACGGCGTCGTTTTTGGCTTTCTAGGGCGCCAAACCCAAAACGACGACGTTTTGGACTCCTCCCACGTGGCAATTCGAGTCCACGTCAGCGCTCCGGTGATGAGTCATCACCTGAAATATGGCCAGGGACCAGTTTGAGTGCTCGAAGCTCTATCTAAAAGACTACAATAGGAAAATCGAGATCTTAGGGATTATTATGGGTATTTGCGTGAATCTCAGGGATGACTATGGGTATTTACTCGCAGGATAACTAATGGATGTAATTTAGATACCAAAATTTTGAAAAAGTCATACTCTATAAACTATGTGCAATTACTCTCACTTACAACAGTAGCTATTTTATAAAATATTTATTTATTTATTTTTAAAAATCTATTTTTTTAATTTTAAAAGTATTGATATTTTTTTATTTAATTTATAGTGCAAATGATATTTTATTTTATTTTATTTAATACCTAATAAATTTATATTCGAATTTTTTTTTACATAATTAAATTGAAATAGTACTATTATACGGTTGATAATTTTAATTTTTGTCATAATAACTAATTTCCCCTACTATAATGTCACAGATTAAATACTTTTTAATTTAATTTATACTATAAATTATAATATTTTATTTTATTAGTTACCTGAAAAATTAAAAGAAATATAAAAATTTGGTGTCCAATTATTTTTTTTATTAGAGCAGCCCAAAATAATCCATGCAGTTATCATTATTTCTACTATCATAGAAGCAGTTTTTTCTTAAAATTATTGTTATTTCTACTATTTCATATATATTATTTCGTATTCTTTTATTATATTATTATCGTTAGTAAATTATAAATATATATACGTGAAAAAATTTATTGACGGTGACTTTAAAAATAAATATATTCCTAATCTTCACCCATCATTCTACTGAATGTAGTTGCTATTGATCACTCTTGGAGTCAATAATTCCTCCTCATCTCCTCTCTCTATAGATATGTTAATAACATGTAATTCGTCAATGAACAATTTATGTATTTTCTATTAAAAAAATATTAGTAAATTCTTATGGACTTATCAATAGTTGTTATCTAAATTTTTTTATTAATAATAAATATAGATTCAATTATAATTAATTAGTCACATTAGCATATGTCAATTAAAATAAAAATTAGTTTAGGTTGTCAGTTATTTAATACATGACTACAATTAATTGTAAAGGAATACATTAAATAACTAATAAATTAAACTAATTTTTATTCTAATTGACATATACTAAAATAATAAACTAATTATAATTAAGTCCATATCTATTGCTAATAGAAAATGATCTATGTAGCAAATTTGATCGAGAAAATATATTTTATCGGATAACTTGTGTGGTCATTCAATATTTTAGTTTACTTTTGTTGTTTGAAAAAAAAAATTTGGCTATACATTATCGTATGAGTTAAAGGCTACTATAAATTGTTTATTATTAAAGCTTCTAAGGGTACAAGAAGTATTTGTTATGGCGAAAAAAAAAATATAATACTAAATAATTTTATATTACTTAAAATTTAATATTTAATTTTTGAATTTAATTTTAATGCGTTAATCATCAATTAAAATAAAAAAAGTAATTGTTTTTGTTGACATATTATTATTTAATTAAATAAATATTTAAAACTGTTTATACTGATAGTACTTTAGAATTAAGTTTATAATTTGTACTATAAAAATGTATGCTTTTAGTATGATTTTAAAAAATGAATAGATAACAAATCATTTAATCAAGTGACAGACAAATTTATTCATTTTTTAATGATATTGAATTTCGAGTTTTGTAAAAACTAGATTCTAAACTGATAGTCACAAATTTCTCAACTCAAATTAATCAAATATTAATAAATAAGCTTTCACTTGATAAATTTGATTTGTTATTAATTAAGTCAATATATTTGGACATAATTATATTAAAATACATTTATTTTAAGAATATATTACTTTCATTATGCAGATAATTATTTAGAGAGGAAAATATATTAGTATTTAGATATGGTGAAACTATTTTTTTTAGATACCATATTTTAAAGTTATCTTAATTAAATCAATAAACAATGGAATTATTAGATTATATATATTATTAAAATTAATATAGAAAAGGCAAGTAAAACATACACTGCTTTTCTATGTGAAAAAGTTAATTAATGAGTATGTATGCCAAAATAAAATTAATATTAATTTTAAATTAAAAGGTCGAGAACGAAAAAAATTTTGTAGCGAAAAAATCTTTAGAATCATTTTGTAGCAAAAAAAGGTCGAGAACGAAAAAAATTTTTAGCCCCTACCTTAAGAACCAAAATCGTACTTAATCCAAAATCAATATATTTACTGTACAAAAAAATCCGGGAAGATATCATATTTGAAAAAAATATGTGATCACAGTTCATAAATGTAAAGAGGGAGTCACTCAGATAAAGACGTCAAAAGCGTCTTTTTTATAAGATGTTTTTAATAATTAAAATTTAATACATATAATTAATTAAATTGTGTTATTTTTGTTAAAATTAGGTCAAACAAATTAATTTGATCGAAAAATAATGAATCAAATCTTGAATTAATCTAAATTAATATTATTTTTTTTTATAAAAAATGACTATAATATCCTTTTTTTTATTACCAAAGATAGGAGACTCGAACCCGCAACCTCTTAATTGAGTATGGAAGACTATGTCATTTGAGCTATAACTCATTGGCAATGACTATAATATCCTTATTATAGAAAATGATTATTTTTTATAATAAGGAGTATTTTAGTTATTTTTTATAATAAGGATATTGTAATAATTTTTTATAAAAAATAATCTTAATTTAATTCGGTTCAAGATTTGATTCACTATTTTTTTGTCAAATTAATTTGTTTGGTCTAATTTTGACAAAAATAACATGATTTAATTGATTATATATATTAAATTTTAATTACTAAAAAACATCTTTAAAAAAAGACGTTTTAAACGTTTTTATCTGAGTGACTCCCATATAAAAAGAAAACCTCCCCATTTGAAACAAAAAAAAAGGGAGATTGTGCAATAAAATAAATATTTTTTCCATTAAATCAAACTGAGAAGTAATAATTAAATGATATTTATAAACCAAAGAAAATCCTTATAAAAAATAGTATTTGTTTTGATATAATGATAAATTTATACGTATCGATATAATAAAATTATAGATAAATAACAAAATGACACGTGAATTATATTATTCACGTCAGTATTTAATTTTTTTTTTAAAATATATACAATATCAATACTTTTACTAAAATACCATTATAATTTAATAAAAATAAAAATATATTTTTATTTAATTTTATAAAAAAACATAAATATCTTTTTTTATATTAGACCAAACTATCTATTTAAATTAATCAAAATTTAAAATTCAACTAATTTTAATCTTATAATTTTAAATTTAAAACAATTTAAAAAATAAAACAAAAATACATTTAATTATTCCCACTAAAAACAATTGTTTGAATCTTATTAATGCTCTCAACAAACCCTAATCTCTCATAGTCATTTATACAAAATAAAAATCTAAAAAACTAAAAAAAAAATTAAAAAACTTCTTCATCTTCTGGATTTTCTCACCAACCGTTCACCTTCTCAAGGAATGTCTTTCACTCTAGATTCTCACTCGACTCTCGTCTCCTTCACACTTGTCGGCGTCTCGTCTTGTCGCCGGCATTTAAACGTCTCCCGGCCTTCCCAGGGCTCCTCGTCGGCGCTCGTCATCTTCTGTTTTTGGGTCCCCGCCGTCATCGAGGATTGTGGACCATCGTGGGGTCGTCGCTCGTCGTCTTCTGGTGTTGGATCCTCACATTCACCTAGTCGCAGTGGATTGTTAGTGAGTCCCTGCATCATCGCTTTCTCTGTTCTGTCTTTTCCAGATTTCCCTTCTCCCTGTATTTTGAGATGATGTTAAATTGCTAATCAATTAATTTGTCTAGTTGCTGATCTAAATGTTGTTGTAAATCATGAATAAAGTAGGATTATCAATTTACATGAAATTTCTTAACAATTTTGCATATGTGGATTGCTCAAAGCTACTTCTTTTAGTATTATTTATTTTACGTGCCCTGATTCTAGATTTTTGGTCATTTCGCTGTCTAAGGTTAGAGTAGGCTAAGGTTGAAGACTTTATAATTCTTAACCCATAGCTAGTATTTTCAATTCAATCATTCCTAAAATGCATCATTTTTGGGATTAGTTTGTTGAATTTGTGTTGAATTTCGGTTGTGATCATGTTTTAGATTATTGGCTCCCCATATATCCTCTGGAATCTTTTGAGAAGTTGTGAAGCTGTGGCTAAAGGGATACAAGGTTATTGTTCTTGATAGATGTCCTCTTGTTGTTTGAGGCCAAGATGGACAAGTTCACAAAGCCGATTATAGTTGTGTGGATTGATCCTGAAACACAGAAAAAGAGACTCATGGGGAGAGACAAATCAAATGAGGAGAATGCTAGGAATAGGATCAATGCTCAAATGACACTTGATTTGAAGAGGAATAAAGCAGATATGGTGACAGATAACATTGGATCACTTGAATGAACAATTTCAGAAGGTTCTAGTTGAAGTGTCAAAACCCTTGACATGGACTCAGTTTTCACTGTCGAAGAATGGAGCCTCGATCATACTTGCTTCACTGACTTCGGGTGTTGTTTTGTGTATAAAAGCACTTTTATAGTCACTTGTGTTCCTTAAAGATTAAATTTGAATTTGTAATTTAGCATTTTAAAAGATGAATTTAACTGTCAAGTACTGCCATCTTTTTTGTGGTTATTTGACTAATTCATAATTATAATGAGGTTGACCACTGTTTTAACATTGATAGTAATGAGAAGGTGGATCTTGGATGTGAAATATTCATAATTGAAGCTATTGTTACCTTTTGCTAAAGACGGCCTGAATTATTAGGTTTCCATTAAGATATTCATCGAGTCTTGATATAGATGTTTTTGTTCTCATGTTTAATTTTATGACTATACTAAATTATTTTGCCAAAAGATTGCGTATCCCCAAATATTATATTTCAAGTGAATATTAGTTTTTAAGTGGAGTCTTATACATTAGTGATGATCCATTGCTCTTTTTGCTAGATAAACTAGTAATAATTTTTGCAAATTTTCCTTTCACTTTTTTATTTATCTTTGACAGCCATGCATAAACCAGCTAGCTAGCTTCTGGCATGAATTGGTTGAGGTGAATATAGCTCACAACTACTTATACTTTTGTCTGCCTGATATGAAGAAAGGGTTTGTTCTCATTACACAAAGTGTTGTATTACTTATAAATTTAAGATATACAACATAATATCAACTTATATTTTATTTATGGATTAATAAGCGTATTTAGAACACCCTTTTTATATTGAAAATCAAAATTTTCAGGATATTTATTAACAAAATCCTTCTTTAGAGTTCACGCATTCTAAACTATTAATGTTTAGGATGAAAATGTATAGATAGTCAAGCCTGACTCTTTGGGAAATTGGGACCATTCTACTAGTTGAAGATTGATTTTCAATGAAGAGTGAAAAAAAAAAATTGCAATGTACATATGGTTTCTATGTCCTGAAGTCTTAGGGTAATGGTGCACGGAATTGTGATCACACTTTTCACAACTCCGCACAACTAACCAGCAAGTGCACTGGGTCGTCCAAATAATACTTTACGTGAGTAAGGATTGATCCCATGGAAATTGTCGGCTTGAAGCAAACTATGGTCATCTAATAAATATTAGTCAGGTGGATTCAATTGGTTATGAGTTTTGATAATTAAAAGATAAATAAAATATAAAATAAAATAAAGATACTTATGTAATTTATTGGTGGGAATTTCAGATAAGCGTTTGGAGATACTTTATTGCTTCTGAACCTCTGCTTTCCTATTGTCTTCTTCCAACCAAGCGTGCTCCTTTCCATGGCAAGCTGTATGATCCTCTCGAATGAAACATACCAAGTACGGTTTCTGCACGGCTAATCAACTGTCAGATTTCTCGTCTCGGATGAAAAATACTAGGTACAGCTACCGCACGGCTAATCATCTGTCGGTTCTCACTAGCGTCGGAACAAGATCTCTTTATCCTTTTGCACACTGTTACTGTGTCCAACATTCGCGAGTTTGAAGCTCGTCACAGTCATCCCTTCCTAGATCCTACTCGGAATACCACAGACAAGGTTTAGACTTTTCGAATCTCAGGAATGCTGCCAATTAGTTCTAGCCTATACCACAAAGGTTCTAATCTCTTAGACTCGGTCCGTGGATTAGAGACCCAAGAGAATATACTCCGGCTGTCATCCAATGACTACGTTGAACATCATGTAGACCGCTTGTGGTTGTCAGGCACGCGGATCTTGGCTAAGCGAGTAACGAAGATAGTGGGTGATTATCACGGGTCACTCCTTCATTCTGACTTAACTAAATTAAGTACGAGAGTATATCTTGGAGAAGAAGTAAGCGTGAATTGAAAGAGAAACAATAGTACTTGCATTAATTCATGAAGAACAGTAGAGCTCCGCACCTTAATCTATGAGGTGTAGAAACTCCACCGTAGAAAATACATAAGAGAAAAAGGTCTAGGCATGGCCGAATGGCCAGCCTCCCAATCCAAAAATATTATCGTAATTACAATAGTAAAAAGTGCTATTTATACTAAACTAGTTACTAGGGATTACAGAAAATAAGTAACTAAGTGCAGATAGTGCAAAAATCCACTTCCGGGGCCCACTTATTGTGTGATTGGGCTGAGCATTGAAGCTTTCACGTGCATAGGCCATTCTTGGAGTTAAATGCCAGCTTGGGTGCCAGTTTGGGCGTTTAACTCCAGTTCTGGTGCTAGTTCTGGTGTTTTACTCCAGAAAAGGGTCTTAGGTGGGCGTTTGAACGCTAGTTTGGGCCATCAAATCTCGGACAAAGTATAGACTATTATATATTTCTGGAAAGCCCAAGATGTCTACTTTCCAACACAATTGAGAGCACGCCAATGGGGCTTCTTTAGCTCCAGAAAATCTACTTCGAGTGCAGGAGGGTCAGAATCCAACAGCATCTGCAGTCCTTTCTCAGCCTCTGAATCAGATTTTTGCTCAGGTCCCTCAATTTCAGCCAGAAAATACCTGAAATTACAGAAAAACACACGAACTCATAATAAAGTCCAAAAATGTGATTTTTTCATGAAAACTAATAAAAATATAATAAAAAGTAACTAAAACATACTAAAGACTATGTAAAAACAATGCCAAAAAGGGTATAAATTATCCGCTCATCAGGAACTGCTATCTTGTGAGCTTCAAGACCTTCAACTTCAGCCATGGTTGCCACATATGGTCCAAGTCTCTACAACCTTTCTCTGTGAGAGACTGCACTGTTATGTATTTAAGGAAGGAGTCCAGTGACACGCCACCATACATCCGAGCATATCCATAAGTCGAAAGGACATGGTTTGTCCCGCACTCCCGCTTGCATAATCACCAACATTCTCAGGCATCCATGGCCCCTAAAAACACGGAATCTACAGAGGCAAATCAGAGTCATTAGTTACACCTATAATTTCTGAATTGTGATCCAGGATTTGAAAATAAGGTTCATCATGAACTAAAATGTTTAGAGAAAGGGAAAGAAACAAAAACTAAAAATTATGTGGTCAGCTGTTACAAGAACAACTTGACTATCAGGTCCATGCTCAGCTTGGAAATCATAAATTATGTGCATATGATATGAGTAATGTAGAAAGAAAGCGCAAGAGATCTGAAAATAAGAGCATATTAAAAACTCATTGAATCTGGAAAAGCAAATCAGCAGCAACATGAGAAGGAATTGCATGCTTATCTGCAATGACTAAAACTTCAGATGGACCAGCTAACATGTCAATTGAAACCATGGCTTCAGTATTTTGTAGAAGATTTTGAAATTAAACGAGAGAAGAAAAAAGCTCCATGATTGAAAGTATGAAACACAATAGCAGATGCAGATTCAGAGATTTAATGGTTTCTTTAATGCTTACTTGAAGTATCGTTTTTGCAACTGTGAAATATTTCAGGGCCAAAGATCTTTTCAATCTACAAGAGTATTACCGCAAGTACAAAGTCAAAGATTAATGGAAAAATTTATCAACTCCAAAGTACTTAGACTCCTTTTTTTTCAACTCCAAACTACAAAGTACAAGAGTATTACTCGACGAGTTGCTTTTGTCATTGGCGACAAGGATCCCTAGGAAGGCCGGGAGACGTTGAAACGCCAGCGACGAGACGAGACAAACGACGAGACGCTGGCGAGTGTGAAGGAGACGAGAGTCGAGTGAGACTATAGTGGGCTACTGGCAGTGAAAAAGAAGAGAGTTTGAGTCTTAGAATTGAGAGCGAAAGACATTCCTTGAGAGGGTGAACGGTTGGTGAGAATACCAGAAGATGAAAAAGTTCTTTAAATTTTTTTAGTTTTTTAGATTTTTATTTTGTATAAATGATTATGAGAGATTAGGGTTTACGGGAACATTAATAAGATTGAAGCAATTGTTTTTGTGTGTATGAATAATTAAATGTGTTTTTGTTTTATTTTTTAAATTGTTTAAAATTTAAAATTAAAATTAGTTGAATTTTAAACTTTGATTAATTTAAATGGATAGTTTGGTCTAATAATAAAAAAAAATATTTATATCTTTTTATAAAATTAAATAAAAATATATTTTTTTATTTTTACTAAAATATAAGGATATTTTAGTAAAAGTATTGATATTGTATATATTTTTAAAAAAAAATTAAATACTGACATGGATAATATAATCTACGTGTCATTTTATTATTTGTCTACATTTTTATTATATCGATACGTATAAATGCCTAAAAAAAATAGACAATAGTACATGTGTTTGCTACGGTACGATAATAAATTCATACGTACCGATACATTTAAAATATGGACAAGTAATAATAAGTCACGTGGAATTTATTTTTCACATCAGTATTTATTTTTTTTAAAATATATATTATATCACCACTTTTACTAATATACCCCTTTAATTAAATAAAAATAAAAAAAATATTTTTTATTTAATTTTATAAAAAGTCTTAAACATCTTTACTTTATTTGATTAGACAAAAATACCCCTTTAAATTAATTAAATTTTGAAATTCAATTAATCCTACTTTCATGGTTTCAAATAATTTAAACAACAAAATAAAAATATATCAAAAAAATAAAAAATCAAAATTGTTCTTTTCTTCATCTTCTCAAGTTGCTCTTAATTTCATTCAATCTCCCCTAATCATTCGTGCCCTCAGACCCAAACCAAAACGGCAAAACCCTAGCCGTAGGTTCTTTGCTGCCGCCGTCCCCAGGTCCTCAGCGCTTCTGCTTCTTCCTCTTTCCCCTGTCCGGAACCCAGGTATCTCGGCACGTCGTCCCCATCCTCGCTGGCTTCTTTGTCCGTGGCTTGGAGCAGCTCGTCGTCGGGTCACCGCTTGCCGTCGTCTCTGCTCTCACCGTCGTTTCGCCGGTTGCCGTCGTGTCTCCGTCGAAGGTTAGTGTCCTTGCTTTCAGTTCTTTGCCTCCGCTTCTTCCTTTTAATTTTGATCTGGTTGTTGAATGCTCGGTTTTTCTTCTTCCTTTTAATTTCTAAAATTTTTGTTCAAATGTTCTTGTAATGTTTGTTGCTCTGTGGTGTAATTGTTGGGTTATTGAATGATTATTTGATCTTCATCATATCATCATCAACAATGTCACTTCTTATTTCTTAATAAGCTCTTTAAATGATGTGTTTTTGCCACTCCCGGGTGATTTTTCCCACTTCTCTCACCTTTTACTTACTGATTCTGTTCTTGAAATACCAATTTCAGTGATCAATATTCTTCATCCGCCTTATTCCAATGGAAACAGGTAACACTAGAAATTATTTTAAGAGTTTCTCTAATTGATTTCCTTGTATTTTAATGAAATTTTCATGACACGAATATTAGGTAATCTTGACTTTCGAAGGCTGTGCTAGTGATCTTTCTATTGTATTATCATTTTTTCAGGTTTATTCTGAATTTGAGTCGTGGTGATTTTAGAGTTTAAAAAATTTGCAAATAAGCTTTAACCACGGATGTGACAAAACAAAATTGAATTATCACGAAATTTCTTCTACAAAATTTGAATGCAGTATATTTAATTCATGTTTTCAGGGGACAACTAAGTTTTCTTGACCATTTTGTTGTTTGGAAATGAATTATAAGTGAGGATTTTTCAATTTAACGTGAGTCAAACTACTTGGTATATTTTTTTGGTGTTTATAACATGAACACCGAATTCAATATACATATAATTCAAGATAAAGGTAGAGACCCAGTGAACATAGAAAGCAAGAAGAATATAAAGCTTTTACTCTCTTAATAATGTTGATAATAATAATGTATAATGTATATCTAGTATTGCTACAGTCAAATTAATAATTCATAAATAGTTTTATGGATTATTAATTTGACTGTAGCAATACTAGATATACATTATACATTATTATTATTAACATACATCACATATTTATTTATTTATTTATTTTTTGGTCAAATATCAAAATCATGCACCGCATCCTCTTGTTTTCTTTATCTATTTAACAATATAAAATCTCTTCCATTTTACGACAACACCATGACAAAAAAAATCAGAGAAACATAGTCACATTCCCTAAAAAATAAAAAAAAAATCCAATTACCCTAAATAAATCCAAAAACATATCAGTTTATTTTCTTTTTAATGCTACTTTTGACTTGTTTTTATCCACAAAGAAAGTTGTTTCTTCACAGCTGCACCAAATATGATGATCTAGGCCCAAAAATCAGTCACAGCCACGTAGACAAAAAAAATAATACAACTTGCTTATTAGTCTTAACTTGCCAAAAATAATTAGCATCTCATTAGTCTTATTAATTTCCCAAACATTGTACAGTAGATCTGTAAAAGCACTGGTATTGTCTGATATGCTGTCCCATCAACTGAACCTGTAAACATAGGCAACTCCAAACATGTTCATCAACTACAATGTCCACATAATATCCATAAGTGTGGATATTTAATGTCAACTTCTCTTAAATTAATTCCCAAGAAATTTTATATTGGATACTTTAACCTACTATAAATTTTTATTCTATAAAAAATTTTTAAAAATGATTCCTGTCGAACAAATTGGTTCTTTGGTCGCTTTTAATCAAATTTTTAACATACGTATTAGACAAATAAATCGCTAAAAATTTTGGTTATAAAACAATTAGGTCCTAAAACATATCACTATAAGACAAATCAGTCTCTCTTAAAAACAATAGAACAGAGGGACCAATTTGTCCAATAAAGATAACTCTCGCGGACTTATAGAGGATATAAATTTATTAGGAATCAAAGTAGTTTTCAATGTAAAATTCTTTGTGGACTAATTTGGGTATTTATTTATGACTAAATATTGTTTCTGATCCTTGACCATTTATCCGAAAGACAAAATAGTCCTTCGCAATTAAAAAATTTCTACTCGATCTCCAACCATTCAAGTAATTAGTGTAAATGATTTTTGACACATCTATATATCATCATTTACTGGAATCACTTACACCATTACTTAAATGGTTGAACACCGATTAGACCAATTACTTGAATGGTTGGGAACAATTAGAGATTTTTAAATTATAGAAGGTTATTTTGTAAAAAACAAATAGACAAGAACCAAAAATTATATTTAAGGTATGGTATAAGAAAATATCTTTAATTTTTATTTTCCATTTTCAAGTTTTAAAATTTGTTTTCGTTTTTTTATTTTTAAATTTTAAAAATGTGTTTGTTTTGTTTATTTTCATTTTTTAGAATTTTTATATTTTTTATATTAAAAAAATAAAAAATATAAACCTCAGCTTATTTAACCTGCAGCTTTTTTACCCACTCAATAACACACATTAATACCATTATGAACCACTTTAAAAAATACCCAAAAAAATCTTGTAAAATTTTTACCCATTAAAATACCGATCATAATTATTACCATTTTTATTCATATACATTACAATCACTTCATTGACATCTTAATCATCAATCACCATCACAAAATGACAATCAACCTTCAGATGTTTGATCCATTTATGAAAAATCGGGTTAGCAACGATATCTAATGCACTCTGGTTACCGCAAAACAGAATAATATGATTATGTTTTGGTGTTGTTATTTAAGCTTTTGTTGGACAAGACAAGAATAATGTAGCTTGAAAAACAATGCTAATATTTTTTAACAATTTTGTTAGGTAATCAACTAGGATACCAGTCAACTACTAGTTAAGTTGCAAAAAAGCCTAGAAAATAATAAAAATAACATGTAATTCACTCTAAAAAAATCAAATTTTACTACAAAGTAAAAACCAAAAATCATATAAAATCCTAATCACTTCACTTCTTTCCCTAAAAAAAAAGTCTCCTTCCACAACGCTTTCCTCTGCTGTGCTTGCGCTTCCTTCCATTGGGTACCTAGTTCCAAATTTGTATGTTGTTGTCCCACAACTCACAAGATATGAAAGGTTTTATATAGAGATATCAAAATACATTTTAGAGAGAAAGAGAGACAAGAGTAAAAGTTATTAGTCTCTTATTTATTGTTCGTTGCAATAATTAAAATGAAGGGTTTGTAATATTGGAGCATAAATTTGACAATTCAAGGCTGTGAAAGAATACTTATCTATTTACTGTTGCTACTTACTGTATTTCAGGTGTAGTGAATTTACCTGTGAAGAAGTAAGTAAGCTTTCTTTATTTGCTTTAAACCCTTGTGTTAAATTTCTATGCTGTTTGACTAATATTATGATTCATCCTTCATCTATTTGGCAGTATCTCTGTTTTCCTTGCATAGCCCAGAATCGGATCGGAGGTGATCTAATAAAACATAATAATTGAACTGAATGAATGCAATTATATAAGTCTATGTATTATTAATTCTCACTCGAGCCATTAGGTGGTGATGCTATATATATCTCTATCTATTTGAATGTTGTTAATTGGTGCATGGATATATACATGTTTTAATGTTTTTATAGCTAAATAGTAAAGTCTTCTAGCTAAAATATTTTTTTTTTGACAGAATGGATCCCAAACAAAAGATAAGAGTTATTGCCTGTTTGATTTTACATTTTGAATTAATGAATGACCTTATAGTTAAGTTGTTGATTATTTGCTATGTTTTGATTAGATTGCAATTGAAAAAAAAAAAAGAAAAGAAAATGGAATGATAGTTACAGTAGGCAAGTAATAAGGGATGTTAGTATCGATAGAATTATTTATTTTAGTGATCTAGCATGTATAGAAAATACAAGAATGGATAGATGTGCGTTTCATGCATTGTGTAACATGCTTAAAAGGGTTGAAAGGTTAGAACCAAGTAGGAATATGGGTGTGGAAGAAATGGTTGCCCAAAGAGAACCCCATAGCTGGCATTCCATGCCCAAGAGACCTCATAGCACGTGGATCTCATCAAAGGTCAGCTCAAACACTCACCAAATGGGCCCCAGAAGTGAATTTTAGCACTAAAAAGACTGTTTTACCCTTACTAGTCATTTAGTATTTAAGGGATTATGTTTATGTAATTCACACCTTTTTTTGGAGACACTTTTCATATCTCATTCAGCATACACATTTTAATTGTATTTTACTTTCAGTATGAGTTTCTAAATCTCCTAGGTTGAGGGGAGGATCCCTGCTGAGTCCTATGAATTAATAAAAGTATTACTATTTTCTCTTCGATCTGTGTTTGATTAATTCTAAGATGTATATCCGATCTTCATCGTGGTGAATAGGATGATCTAACAAATTAGCTCTGTTCATCACATTAAGACGAACGTGCCTGACAAACACCCACGTCTACTTGGGTTCAGAATGCGTCTTTCAACGGACAAGGACGAACCAACAGCTATGTTTATAAATCTCTCAGACGGCTAATACACGACTTCGTTGGGGACTTTTTGAGACATCAGTTTAGCCAATTTTCGGAGAGATTAGGGTCTCTGTGGTAAAGGCTAGAACCCAAGGTGCAGCATTCTCTGATCCGGAAGATCTGACCTTATTTATGGCGTTTTGAGTAGGATCATTAAGGAGAATGAACTATACGAGCTTCATCCTCAATCAGAATGGATCCGCACTAAACCTAGGGTTCAGATATGGAGGAGTATTGGCAGCTGCTCAAACCAGTGTCAATCACATACAGCCTGCCATTGAAGAAATCACTCACAAGCAAAGAGAGCAGTAATACCAGAGTTAATTCAGAAAGACAAAGCAACTCTAATCCTCAACTCTATCCCTATTATTGATTTTAATATATACAATATATTCCTTTCACGAGTTGCCCTTGCATCAATCCAACAACCTTCTGATCTGCCTGACTAAGACCTGCAAGATAACCATAGCTTACTTCAAGCCACAATCCTCATGGGATCGACCTTGACTCGCTCAGGTATTACTTGGACAACCCAATGCACTTGCTGGTACTGCTGTAAGGAAGTGTGGGGATTCGTATGCACCAAGTTTTGGCGCCATTGCCGGGGATTGTTGAGTTTGGACAAACTGACAGATTGTCTTACTCCCTAGATCAAGTAATTTATTTTATTTTATTGAGTCTTTTATTTTTATTTTCTTCTTTCTCAAAATTTCGAAAAATTAAAAATCTTTTTCAAAAATTATTTTTCTTTTCTTTGTTCAATTTTTGTTCTTGGTATTGAGTCTTGCATGTTCTTGTTTTCTGTTTTTCAATTCCAAAAATTTTAAAACTTCTTCCTAAACCTTTTTCAAGAAATATTTGTCTTTTCTTTGTTTAAGTCTTTCTTTGTGTTTTTTATTAAGTCTTTTATTTTCTTCTTCAATTTTCAAAAAAAAATAAAAAAATTTTTCAAAAATATTTTTATTTTCCTTATTTAATCTTTGTTCTTAAGTAATTAAGTTTGAGTCTTTTTGTTTTTGTTTTTGGTGAATTTTCGTGTTCTTTGAGTTTTTCTTTCAAAAAAATTTTTAAAAATAGTTTCTTTGGTTAACTCTTGTTTCAAATCTTTAAGTTTGGTGTTTTCTTGTGTTTTTCTTTTTGTTTTTCGAAAATTTCTTTGTGATTTTCTAAAAATTTTAAGTTTGGTGTTCTTTTTATGTTCTTGTGTTCTTTGAGTCTTTGAATTTTGTTCTTTGTGTTCTTGTTAGTCTTCAAAGTGTTCTTGAGTCTCTTTTGTGTTTGATCTTAAAATTTTTAAGTTTGGTGTCCCCTTGTGTTTTCCTCCAAAATTTTCGAAAATTAGGGGTACTAGATCTAAAAATTTTAAGTCTTGTATCTTTTGTGTGTTTTTCTCTTTCATCATTAAATTCAAAAGTAAAAAAATATCTTTTCTAACTTAATTTTTAACATAATTTTTGAATTTTTTAAATAAAAATTCATATTTCAATTTCAAATTTTTATCTTATCATATCTTAGTTTTCAAAATTTCAAATATCAAATCTTTTCAAAAATAAAAATCATATCTTTTTCAAAAATCTTATCTTTTTCAATTTTCAAGTTTTAAAAATTCAAATTTCAAATTTCAAATTTCAAAAATTAAAACTCTTATCTTATCTTTTTCAAATTTCAAATTTTAAAAATCAAATCTTTTTCAAAATTAAATTTCTTATCTTATCTTTTTCTAATTTCAAATTTCAATTTCAAATCTTTTCTTATCTTATCTTCTATCTTATTTTAAAATTCAAATCTTTTCTTAATTAATATCTTATCTTCTCTCTCTTCTTTTTCAAAACTACCAAACTAACTCTCATTTCTTCTTAATTTTTGAAAACTACCTCCTTCTTCTCTCTCCTCTTTTTCAAAACTTCCTAACTAACTCTAACCTCTTCTTAATTTTCGAAAACTTCTTCCTCTTCTCTCTTCTATTTTCGAAAATTTAACATTTAAATTTTAAATTTTTTAAAATTAATTAACTTATTTTTGAAAATAATAAATAAATAAAATAAAATCAAAAATATTTTAATTCTTATTTACTTTTTCCATTTATACTTCTCTTCTCGTCTCTACTCATATCATTCTTCTTCCCTCTCTCTATTCTTCCTTCTCATCTTCTATCTCTTAATTACTTCTATCCCCTATTTTCAAAGTATCCTTCTTCTACTTCTTTTATTTCTTTTATTCTATTTTCCCTCTTCTTTCTTCACATCTGACTTTAAAGAGGAGCTTCTTACCAATTGGCACAAAGAGCTTTCTTCTTTTCTTTTTTTTTCTTTCTTGTTTATGACCAGAAACAGGAATAAAGAACTCCTCTTGACTCCTGATCCTGAACCTGAGAAGACTCTAAGGAAGCATTTACAACAAGCTAGAGCACAATACTCTGGAAGAGACATTTCAAAATATTTTGAACAAGAAACAGAGGACATGGCCGAACCTCAAGAGGAGCCAATAAAGGTCCTTGGTGACTTCACCATGCCTACCTCTGACTTTTATGACAGAAGCATCTCTATACCTGCCATTAGAGCTAATAATTTTGACCTTAACCCTCAGTTAGTCTCTCTTCTGCAACAGAACTGTAAATTCCATGGACTTCCAATGAAAAATCCACATCAGTTTTTAGCTGAGTTCTTACAGATCTCTGATACTATAAAGACTGATGGAGTTAATCCTGAAGTCTACAACCTGATGCTCACTACAAGGTTTTTGTTTATTTGTGGCAGTTTTTTTTATTTGTGGAGGTTTATAACCTCTACCACATGGTTTGTGGGGGGGGGGGGTTTAAAACCCCCAAAATTTGAAGTGCCACGAGGTCTTTTGTGGGGATTTTTAAAAACCTCCACAATCTATTCAGTGGGAGTTTTATATTGAACTTTTGTGACAGTTTTAAATAACTTTTGTGGCAGTTTAAAACCTCCACAAATTGACTTTTCATTTTAACACAAATTAACTATTTTGTGAGATTTTCAAACCTCCACAAATCTTGTAGTTATTTCTTTTTAATTTCAAATCATTCATTAATCTCATCTCATTTATATATTCTTAATTAAAAATTTATTTTTTACTATCAAAATTAAAAAACTAAATCTTTATAATAAAATTCCTCAATATAAGACAATTCTAAATATAAAAAAATTCTCAACGTCAATAGTTCCAACCATAATTGTATAAAACATAATTGTATATGGTATTATTCTACATAACTATTACTATTTTTCTTTAAAAAGTAAAATAAAACAACTTCAATATTTCAATATCATCTAAATTCTAATTACATAAAAATCTCACCAACCCCAACTGTGACTAAGATACCAAATGTTTTCAGAAGTGCCATGTAAGGATCATAAGGATGATCACTAGTTATTGTGTCAATTATAAAGTCTAATGTCTTTGTTAATCCCTGCATGTAGCAATATTTGTAAACATTCAATTTTGACAAAAGAAATAAATAAGAAACAGAGGATGCTTTTTTAATTTGCTATGCTTACTTTCATTTGGTTTTCGATCAGATGAAATCACAAAGTTATCTGCACCAAGTAAATTGAGGGCCTCATCATTCTTTGATATGCTGGTGCTGAAAACTGTTACATTCAGACCAAAAGCCTTTCCAAATTTAACAGCCATCTGACCAAATCCACCAAGGCCAATCACTCCTAGAGATTTTTCCGGCTGCTCATTCATCTTGTAACGAATCATTGGCGAATAAACAGTGATTCCGGAACACAACAAAGGTGCTGCTGAAGCCAATGGATAACTTTTTGGTATCTTGAAATAATACCTACACATATACAACAAAAAAATGTAACATCAAATTCAGTTTACTCTAACCTTTTTAACTCAAAATATATAAACTATAGTAGCCAATTACCTTTTATGGACTACTATGAAATTGGAGTATCCTCCCTTTGTGATTGTACCATCAAAATCAATCCCATTAAAGGTAAAAACTGCTCCCTTACTGCACTGATGTTCTAGTCCATCATCGCAATACTCGCAGTTGCGGCATGAGTTGACATAAGTCCCCACTCCAACATGATCACCCACATTGAAGCGTTTGACATTGGAACCAACATTGCTCACAATGCCTGCAATCTCATGTCTAACAAAAAAAAAGCAGATTACAGATACATACATTATCTTAATTCAGTTTGCAAGTTTCTGAGAATTAGAGAAAAATTATTAAAGGCAACATACGTACCCTGGCACAACAGGGTACTTGTAGTCACCAAGTTTATTCCTTGTCCAAGTGATATTAGCGATTAATATATGTTTATATGCTATAAAGAAAGTTGATTAATTACCTGCGATTGAATTTGTATGGTGAGAGATGTCCAGATGCATCTCTTGTAGCCCAACCAAGGCAATCTTCTGAACTCATTGTTTTCTTCTGTTTCACCATAAACGCAATTACTTTTCAATTTTCATGAAGCTTCCTACAAATGGATTTATAAGGCAAGTAATAAGTAGTTAATAAGAACCAACCTGGTTAATAAGTTTTCTTTGTTCTCTTAGCATTCACAAATTTTTTATGAGGCAAATTCATCAACGGTGTTTATATAGCACAGGATTAAGAAGCTTAATAGTACCAAAGCAAATACCTCATGATGACTAAAGTGCTACCTCATATATCTATGTACAGACATAGTTCTAATGGTCTGCAGTGGCAAGAGAGGTAATTAACTAATGATTAACATATATACACACTAGCTTTTTTTATTAATGCCAATTACTAATAGTTAATTATAATTATTTCTATGCTCTTGTTCAGTGAACCATACAAACCATTTGATATCTAGAACCACTATATCTTTGGCTTCCCTTTTCTGCATTGCAAATCTCAAGGCCTACCTTGTAACCACCATCAAACTTTGCTCGAAATACATCTGACTTGACTAAACAAACTCGATGAGTATAGAATCTTTTTCCTGTAGATCAATTAGTTTAAGGTTTGTACTTTTAGATCCAAGAAGCTCCAACAGCAATTCTAATCCTGCAAGATATAGCTGCAAGTTGATTGGAAATACTTCAAAGCACTACTAGGTGAAAAAATTATTAAAATGAGCAGATAAAAGCTTATTGTACCATTGTTGTCAATGAAGATAGTTCTACTTATGAAATTATAGAGATAGAACTATAGAAGTTATACTTATGAACATAAACAATTTTATTATCATCAAAGAACAATACCAGTAAATTAAATACAAGTCAATATATGATACTACGGAGTAAAGGAAAGAAGGACATACTTGAGCTTTGAAACTTCCATCCTAAAGTTTGTGAAAACCACCAGCCTTAATAAGGTCTGCCAATAATGTCCTATCACACAATTTATATTTGATAAGTTCATAAAGAACAATATAGTAACATAAAATTTTGACAAAGTTAAGAATAATAAACCCAATTTCACCTCATTATCCACAAGGCTATATAGAGCAAAAGCTGCATGGTGCTAGATAGACGCATTCTGTGAGCCAAAAAGATCAATTAGAGACTCAATACCTCCATGATAAGCAATACCAGCTTGATTAGAGACTCAATACCTCCATGCATTTAAATTTAGAGGCAAATTGTTTGAGCACTTACATCCACCAATATAACTACCCATGAGAGCAGCAGTTATTTTCCAGTTATCAGAGCTGAGAGATCGCATAGGCACTATTAGAAACGCTACTAGAGTACCAACAATTGTAGCCACTTCCATCCACCACATTAATTTCTTAAACTTGAAACTCATTAGTTAATTATTACATTACAACATTAGTGATGCATAAGCGTTAAACATGAAAATTATGTAACTATTGACCATAATTCACCACCAGGCAAGGACAAAATTTTAGGAAATATCAAATATGTACCACAATTTTAGGATCCTCACTGTAGCTCTCATAACACCGACCCCATCTTGGATCTCTACAAACCTATAAATAGTGTTCCAGAAGTAATTAGTTAAGTTATCAAAGGAAGAAATGTGAACATATTACGCCTAACAAGAATTTTTCCTACACAAATTTATCATTAGACTCTTGAAATACATGGAGAAAAGACATAAGGATTCCTCGTCGCTCTGACTTCGAGAGCGGTTGCAGCTCCAATCTTTTGGGCAAGGTCAGGATCTCTGTTAGTCAAAGATTATTAGAACAGAACAAGTGGTGGATGAACTAAATAAAGCATATAAGAAACCTAATACATCAATAAAACACCATTAAGATTACAAACGCAATGATATTGACTTGTAAAACAAAGTATATTTCAGGCTAAATTAATTGATATCATAAGCAAATTTGTTATAGTACCATCATTGCACAAGAATGATAGTTTGCCCACTGTGGCAACAAGATCCTTGAACCAGGTAAATAATAATAATAATAATGTAAGCCTGTAACCATAGAGCATTAGAGTATGGATAATGAGATCGATGTTCCTCCGTTCTTTCTCTGCCCAATCTCGCTTGAAATCATGAAGGATCCCGTAACCGTCTCCACCGGCATCACTTACGACAGAGAGAGCATCGAGACATGGCTTTTCTCCGGCAAGAACAAGACCTTCTCCGTAACGAAGCAACAACTCTCTTCTTCTGATTTCTTCGATCTAACTCCAAACCACACTCTTCGCCGATTGATTCAGTAATGGTGTACCATCAACGCTTCCCACGGCATCGAAAGGATTCCCACATCTAAACCACTTGTTAACAAAAACAAGATCTCAAAGCTCCTCAAAGATGAGGACATTGACCTAGAAGCTTGATGCGGCAACGACGAGGACATGAATGACAACAGCGGTGAGCTGACTCTCCCTCTGATCTTAGACGCCACGGCGACTTGACGGCGACAATGGGCGAAGAGATGAATGTGGTGGTGGCAGCAAATAGATATAGGGTTTAAGATCCCTCTTTTTTCTCTTTTAACTTTTTTTTGGACAAATTTTTGTTTAGAGTGAAATTTGTTTCAGTTTAATTAGAGTAGGTTAGAGTCTGGCTGAGTCTGGCTATTTGTTTGGGTAATTGGGCTTAAGAATTTAAACTAGACAATTAGTATTAATTAATGGGGGTTTTATATTTTGCCATAAATAAAATAAGTTGTGGAGGTTTTTTAAAACTTCCACAAAAAAAATCCCATAAATAAGTATAAATCTTGTAGTGGCTCTTTCCCTTTGCAGTAAGAGACAAAGCTAAGTTTTGGTTGGATGCCCAACCAAGAGAGAGTCTTGACTCTTGGAAAAAGCTGGTTAATGCTTTTCTAGCTAAATTCTTTCCTCCTCAAAGGATGAATAAAATTAGAGTGGAAGTTCAAACCTTCAAACAAAGAGAAGGTGAATCCCTCTATGAAGCTTGAAAAAGATACAAGCAATTGATCAGGAGATGTCCTCCTGACATGCTCTCAGAATGGTCTATCATAGGCGTGTTCTATGATGGCCTGTCTGAGATATCCAAGATTTCATTTGATAGCTCTGCAGGTGGATCCCTCCACTTGAAGAAAACACCTGCAGAAGTAAGAGAATTCATTGAGATGGTTGCCAACAACCAGTTCATGTACACTTCTGAAAGAAACCCTGTTAACCATGGAATCTCTCAGAAGAAAGGAGTTCATGAAGTTGAAACTCTGAAAGCCATCTTGGCTCAGAATAAGATATTGACTCAGCAAGTCAATATGATTTCCCAGCATCTGACTGGGATGCAAACTGCAGCTGGTAGTGCTCAGGAAGCTTCTCTTGAAGAAGAAGCTTATGATCCTGATCAACCCACCATGGAGGAGGTGAATTACATGGGAGAACCCTATGAAAATACCTACAATCCTTCATAGAGGAACCATCCTAACCTCTCATGGAAGGATCAACAGAAACCTCAGTAAGGTTTCAACAATAATCAAGGTGGTAGGAACCAGAATAGGTTCAATAACAGACCACCATTCCCATCTTCTCAAGGGAATATGCAGACCTTTAAGCAGAGCCCCTCTGACTTAGTGACTCTGGTTTTCAGCCTCTCTAAGACCACTCATAGTTTCATTAATGAAACAAGGTCCTCCATTAGAAACTTGGAGGTGCAAGTTGGTCAACTAAGCAAGAGGATCCCTGAGATTCCTCCTGAAACTCTTTCCAATAATACTGAGGTTAATCCTAGAGAAGAGTGCAAGGCCATAACCATGGAAGACATGGCCGAATCAGAGGAGAATGGGAAGGTGTTGAACACCAGTGAAGAAGCCTTTACTGGGCATTCAACGCCCACAATGGCACCATGCCTGGTGCTGAACGCCAGTGAGGAACCCCTCACTAGGTGTTCAACACCCATCCTGGCAGCAGAGCTGGCGTTGAACGCCAGCCAGGGAGCACTGGCTGGGCGTTGAACGCTAGTGAGGAACCCCTCACTGGGCATTCAACGCCCAACCAGGTAGGCTTTCTGGCGTTGAACGCTAGTGAGGAACCCCTCACTGGGCGTTCAACTCCTAACCATGCAGCCATTCTGGCACTAAACGCCAATGAAGAACCCCTCACTGGGCGTTCAACGCCCACTAACCCAGGGAAGCTGGCGTTGAACGCCAGCTAGGACATCCCTGTTGGGCGTTCAATGCCCAGAATGCTAAAGGGACTGGCATCAGTCAGGGTGGACAGCAAGGGCGTTCAATGCCCCATAAGCTAATAGAGCTGGCATTGAACGCCAGTCAAAGCACACCCTTTGAGTGCCTAAATCCCACTCAAGAACCCTCTAGCCCAGAACCAAAGAAATCCATAAAGATCATTGAGGTTCCTTTGCATGCACTTCTGCAGTACATGAGTTCTGATGACTACTCATCCTCTGATGAGGATGAAGACACTAGGGAAGAGCAAGTTGCTCGGTACTTAGGAGCTCTTGTGAAGCTGAATGCCAAGTTATTTGGTACAAAACCTCTAGAGGAAGAACCTCCACTGCTTACCAAAGAACTCCATGCTTTGGTTCAGCAAGAGCTACGTCAGAAGCTTCCAGATCCTGGACGCTTTCTGATTCCTTGCACCATAGGCACCATGACCTTTGAAAAAGCTCTGTGTGACCTAGGGTCAAGCATTAACCTCATGCTACACTCTGTAATGGAGAAACTAGGCATCATTGAGGTAAAATCTGCAAACATCTCATTAGAGATGGTAGACAAGACTATGAAGAAGCCATATGGCTTAACGGAGGATGTCTTAGTTAAAGGTAAAAGCCACTACATCCCTGCAAACTTCATTGTCTTGGATATTGGAGAGGATGAGGATGACTGTGTCATCCTTGGGAGACCTTTCTTAGCTAATGCAAAGCCATAATTAATGTAGCTAAGGAAGAAATGATTTTCCAATTAGGAGAGGACTATATCTTATTCAAGATGTCCAATCCCAATTTTTTCTCTGATAAAAAAGAGAACTGTGCAACACCTAGTGTTCCAACCCTCTTTTTCTATGTAGAACTTTACAGAGCCCCCAGACATCAATCATAAGTTTGGTGTTGGGCATCCCTCAACAAGCTCTAAGCACAAAGGTATTAAAAAGAAAGTACCTAAAGGCTGGAGGGACAAGAAAGTCCCAACTGAAGGCTTCTCACCTGGCATGAGAGTTGTCTTCACTAAGAAGCCAGCCTTACCACATACAGTGAGTCGTGTCCTGTCTCTAGAGCATGTGGAGCTCACTCATGAGAGGACAGGAAGAAAGTTCACTATAAGGGATGAAAATCTGATCCCTTACTCACCTCCTTAAGGAGCTAATCGTCAAGCTAATGATGATAAAAGAGCGCTTGTTAGAAGGCAACCCAACCTTAATTAATTATTTATTTCCTTTTATTTTGTTTTATTTTTCTTTTAGGGTCATGTTCATATGCAGTTAGAACAGAGACAGAATTTTACAGAAGTGAAAACAGAACACTCTAGATGGAGTGTTGAAGTTGAACGCCAGCCAGGGAGCAGTCCCTGGGCATTCAAATGCTAGTGCAAGAGAGCAGGGAATCTGGAATTCCTAACATCTCAGGACCTGTAGGTCCCACAGAAACTCCACCTACCCCACCTTCTTCTACCCTACTTTGCTCGAGGGCGAGCAAAACTCTTAAGTTTGGTATTGCAAAGGCTTTGCTTTTTGACTTCTACCACTCTTAAGTATGGAAGAAGAGGATGGAGCAAACTAGAAAGCATGCACATGAGCCTGTGCAGCCGCCTCAACAAAGACAAAGGAGTGACATTGAAGAGATCAAGCACTAGATTGGATCCTCAAGGAGGAGCACTAGCCACCATTATTCAGGTGTATTCGTTCTCTTTTATCTCCTTTCCTTTATTATTTTTCTATTTTTTTGTTATGTTTTGTCTGTTTTATTGTTCTAGTTGCATGATCATTTGCATTGATGTCTTAAAAGTTGTAAAATGTTCCATATATCTCTCACCATGCTTAAAATAAAGTTTTTATTTGAAAAGTATTGAGAGATGCATGAATTTCAAGTTTAAAATAAGAATGGTTTAATTATGTTGATGTGGTATCATTTGCTTTTGTTTTCTGAATGTATGATTAAACAGTGCATATTTGAAGTTGAAATTTTAGAATGTTGGCTCTTAAAAGAATAAGGAAAAAGGAAAAATATTATTGATAATCTGAAAAATCTAAAAATTGATTCTTGAAGCAAGAAAAAGCAGTAAACAGAAAAAGAAAAAAGCATGTTTCAAAAGAAAAAATTATTATGCATGCAAAAAAAGAAAGAAAAAATGGCAAAAAGAAAAAAACAAAAAGCAGAAAATCCATTACTGTCCAAAAATGCAGGAAAAGGAGGGCAGATTAAAAAAGCCAGTAACCCTTTAAACCAAAAGGCAAGGGAAAAAGGACCCAACACTTTGAGCATCAGTGGATAAGAGGGCCCAAAGGAAATAAAAGCCTAGCCTAAGCGGCTAAACCAAGTTGTCCCTAACCATGTGCTTGTGGCGTGAAGGTGTCAAGTGAAAAGCTTGAGACTGAGCAATTAAAGTCATGGTCCAAAGCAAAAGAGTGTGCTTAAGAACTCTGGACACCTCTATCTGGGAACTCTAGCAAAGCTGAGTCACAATCTGAAAAGGTTCACCTAGTTAAAGTATTTGTGGCATTATTGTATCCGGTGGTAATACTGAAAAACAAGGTACTTAGAGTCACGACCAAGACTCTGAAAGATGTGTTCAAGAATCAAAATAAGCTTAACTAAGAGTGTCAATAATATCATCTGGATTCTAAGTTCCTAAGGATGCCAACATCTCTGAGTTTCAATGGATAGTGAGATGCCAAAACTATTCAGAAGCAAAAAGCTACTAAGTCCCGCTCATCTGATTGTAACTAAGTTTCATTTGAAACTTAGAAATTTATTGTATCTTTATTTTATTTTTATCCTATTGTGTTTTTAGTTGCTTCGGGACAAGCAACGGTTTAAGTTTGGTGTTGTGATAAGCGGATATTTTATACGCTTTTTGGCATCACTTTCATATAGTTTTTAGTGTGTTTTATTTAGTTTTTATTGAGTTTTTATAGGTTTTAGTATTAAAATCATATTTTTGGATTCTACTATGAGTTTTTGTATTTTTGTACAATTTTAAGTATTTTCTGACTGAAATTGAGGAGCTGGAGCAGGAGTCTGATTCAGAGACAGAGAAAGCACTGCAGATGATATCCAGATCTGACCTACCTACATTTGGAAGAGCTTTTCTAGAGCTATAAAAGTCCAAATGGAGCGCTCTCAATGGCTATGGAAAGCTGACTTCAAGAGCTTTCCAGAAATATATAATAGTCCATACTTTACTTCGGATTAGAAGGCCCAAAACTGGTGTCCAACGCCAGCTACTTACCCCCCTTCCAGGCGTCCAGCGCCCAAAGAGCAGAGACCAATGTACAAATGCCCAAAGAGGACCCCCTAGCTGGCATTCCATGTCCAAGAGACCTCATAGCACATGGATCTTATCAAAGCTTAGCCCAAACACTCACCAAGTGGGCTCCAGAAGTGAATTTTAGCACTAAAAAGAGTGTTCTACCCTTACTAGTCATTAATTTAGTATTTAAGGGATTATGTTTATGTAATTCACACCTTTTTTGGAGATACTTTTCATATCTCATTCAGCATACACGTTTTACTTGTATTTTACTTTCAGTATGAGTTTCTAAACCTTCTAGGTTGAGGGGAGGAGCCCTGCTGAGTCCTATGAATTAATAAAAGTATTACTATTTTCTCTTCGATAGTGTTTAATTAATTCTAAGATGTATATCCGATCTTCATTATGATTAATAGGATGATCTAATAAATTAGCTCTGTTCATCACATTAAGACGAATGTGCCTAACAAACACCCGCGTCTACTTGGGTTCAGAATGCGTTTTTCATCAGACAAGGATGAACCAACAGCTATGTTTATACATCTCTCAGACGGCTAATCCACGACTTCGTTGGGGACTTCTTGAGACATCAGTTCAGCCAATTTCTGAGGAGATTAGGATCTCTGTGGTAGAGGCTAAAACCCAAGGTGCAGCATTCTCTGATTCGGAAGATCTAACCTTATCTGTGGCGTTTTGAGTAGGATTATTAAGGAGAATGAACTGTAAGAGCTTCACCCTCAATCAGAATGGATCCGCACTAAACCTAGGGTTCAGATCTGGAGGAGTATTGGCAGCTGCTCAAACCAGTGTCAATCACATACAGCCTGCCATTGAAAAAATCACTCACAAGCAAAGAGAGCAGTAATACCAGAGTTAATTCAGAAAGACAAAGCAACTCTAATCCTCAACTCTATCTCTATTACTAATTTTAATATATACAATATATTCCTTTCATGAATTGCCCTTTCATCAATCCAACAACCTTTTGATCTGCCTGACTAAGACCTACAAGATAACTATAGCTTGCTTCAAGCCACAATCCTCGTGGGATCGACCCTGACTCACTCAGGTATTACTTGGACGACCCAATGAACTTGCTGGTACTGTTGTACGGAAGTGTGGAAATTTGTACGCACCACTTGCTATTTTGAGATGTCATAATCTCTTACTGAAGAAACCTCAACCATTTAGCCAGGATAGAATGGATGAACGATGGAAATGGTTCAAGGTAATTTATCTTACTAATGTTATTAAATCTAATATGCTTGGTGTGCTTTAGGATTGAGTTAATTGATCTTTTTTTGGATTTTAGAATTGCCTAGGAGCTTTAGATGGTACCCATATCAAAGTCAATGTCCTTGATGCTGATAAGCCTAGATATCGAAACAGAAAAGGTGACATAACAACCAATGTGCTTGGAGTGGTTGCTCCCAATATGCAATTCATCTATGTATTAGCGGGTTGGGAGGGTTCAGCTGCGGATTCTAGGGTATTGCAAGATGCACTATTTCACAATGGCTTTAGTGTTCCCCAAGGTATTTTATTGAGACTTTAGTATGTTATCAAAGTAACCATTTGATCTTTCATTAATTTTGTCCAATTTTATATGTTACACTAGGTCATTACTACTTATGTGATGCTGGATACATGAATTGTGAAGGATTTTTGGCACCTTATAAAAGACAAAAATATCATTTGAGTGAGTTCAATCCACATAATCAACCTAGTACAGCCCAAAAACTTTTTAATATGAAACACTCACAAGCTAGAAATGTCATTGAAAGGGCATTTGGAGTATTGAAAGCAAGATGGAGAATTTTAAGGAAAATGTCATTTTATCCTATTAAAACTCAAGGAATAGTTATAATTGCATGTTGCCTTTTGCATAATCACATTAGAAGAGTGATGGTTGTGGATCCTATTGATGAGATAGTAGATCAAAATATGCTTGGAGTAGATGGAGGGATCAACTTGCACAAGAAATATGGAACCAATGGAGGAGAAGATATCATACACGATAATTGTGTTTATTTTTCTATGTATGAGGTTGTCTATTGTAACATTGATTTTATTTTTATTGATGTGTTTGCGTTCTTGTACAAGAGTTGTGCATGTATGTCTGCTAGTAAATATTAACTTTTGAGACTTCTTTGTAACTTTAATTTGGATAATAGTAAAGCTTTTTAATACATATGTGGTTAGAATCGTTGAGATTTGTTTTACATAAGTTCAATTATGTTAATTTTAATTAAATATATTTAATATTAGGGGCATTTTAGTAAATTTAAAAATTTAGAGTCAATAATAATTTAACTAAAGATATTTGTTATTAGGGATATTTTAGTAAATTTAAAAAAAATTATAATCAATAATAATTTTAATTAAAGATATCTGATATTAGGAATATTTTAGTAAATTTAAAAAAATTTAGAGTTAATAATAATTTAACTAAAGATATTTGTTATTAGGGCTATTTTAGTAAATTTAAAAAAAATTATAATCAATAATAATTTAACTAAAGATATTTGTTATTAGGAGTATTTTAGTAAATTTAAAAAATTTAGAATCAATAATAATTTTAACTAAAGATATTTGTTATTAGGGGTATTTTACTAAATTTAAAAAAAATTTAGAGTCAATAATAATTTTTACTAAAGATATTTGTTATTAGGGGTATTTTACTAAATTTAAAAAAAATTTAGAGTAAATAATAATTTAACAAAAGATATTTGATATTAGGAGTATTTTAGTAAATTTAAAAAATTTAGAATCAATAATAATTTTAATTAAAGATATTTGTTATTAAGGGTATTTTAGTAAATTTAAAAAAATTAGAGTTAATAATAATTTTAACTAAATACTTATTATTAGGGATATTTTAATAAATTTATTATTAGAAATATTTTGTAAATTAAAAAAATCGATGTAAAAAATATAATATTTAATTAGGTTTAATTTAATTTTTAGTCATTGATATTTTAATTTGAATGATTAAGGGTAATTTTAACATATTACATAATATGACTAAGATATTTAAACTCAACCAAACAAAAATTTAATCATTTCTAAGATTATTATATAATATTTCAATACATTAAATTTTATAACCAAACATGAGAATCATATATTCCAAGTAATCTTATTCCTAAGCATTATATTCCTAAGAATAATATTCTTGATAATAAAATTTAATCTTTCAACCACACATCTTAAATGTTATCTATAGAGAAATCTTTCAAACTTCAAAATGTTTGAGCATCTTGGTTATGCATAGCTTAATAATTAGGAAGTCGGAATGGTTTTTAGTTTTTACCCATATCACCTATGCTTAGCACGGGTTTTTTCGCTAGTGTACAAGATGTCTCTGGTACGGGTTGAGAGATGGATCGAGAACTTGCAGGTTGAGGCAGATGCCGGATCACTTGACTTGAGCAATGGGGGGAGATACCTGCAAAGACACTCCGACGCTCAAGTCAGAATGGATCTAAGAGGTATAAGGTGTGAGGAATGAATGAATACCTGGAGGGACCTGGGTCCTCTATTTATAGGTGATGGTGAATATCTTATCTTATCTTATTTGGCTAAGATAAGGGAGACGTTTGAATTATCTTATCTTATCTTATCTTATTTGACTAAGATAAGGGAGACATTTGAATTCGAAAGTTGGTTAGGACCTCTAGTGGGCTGGTTTCGGGCCTTCTGGAAGGGCGAAGCGGGTCAGACCCTGGCAACCGGGTTCGGGGACCGTTCCGGGTGTAGGTCCGTGGGCCGGATCCGTAACAGTTGCCCCCGGAGCGAGAGAGTGAGGGTGCTCAGTCTCATCGCTGGAGGAACCTTTTCCTCGTCATTGTGATTTGGCAAGGAGATCGTTGTTTGGTTTTTCCGATCAAGGTCGAGAATTTGGGGAGTTTCTAGCCGTTTCATGGTCAGGCGAGGACTGCGTTTTTTGTGCGTCTCATCACATGCCGGGTTTGATGACCGTTCCGAGGAAGGACCCGGAGATCGGGTCTGGAACAGTTGTTCCTGGAGTATGAGAGCATGCTTACTTGGTCTCAATGCTAAATTGTTTGGAGAGTCCAATTCTCTGTAATTCGGGAGACTGTGAGGAACCTAGAAAGGGCGTGACGTCATCCTGCACTGATTGGCGGGATGTTGGTCAGTCCGATTTTTCGCAAGTTGGAAGACCGTCAGCTCATGCTTGTTTTGTGTGGCCTTTTCTAGGCCGTTATTGTGAACTTATTTTAGGCCTCTTGGTGGGCCGATTTCAAGACTTTGTTTATTTAGCATATTTGGATTTCCGTTTTGTTGGCCTCACGGTGATCGATCCCAGGCCGTCATTTTTTGTTGTTTGGATACCCGTTTTGTTTTTTGGATATCCGTTTTGTTGGCCTCGGGGTGATCGATTCCCGGATAGCCGTTTACTTATTTGGATATCCGTTTGGTTATTTGGATATCTGTTTTATTGGCCTCGGGGTGATCGATTCTCGAGTAGCCGTTTACTTATTTGGATATCCGTTTTGTTGTTTGGATATCCGTTTTATTGGCCTCGGGATGATCGATTCCCGAGTAGCCGTTTACTTATTTGGATATCCGCTTTGTTATTCAGATATCCGTTCTGTTATTTGGATATCTGTTTTATTGGCTTCGGGGTGATCGATTCCCGGGTAGCCGTTCACTTATTTGGATATCCGTGGGTAATCGATTCCCGTGTAGCCGTTTGGATATTTGGATATCCGTTTTGTTATTTGGATATCCGTTCTGTTATTTGGATATCTGTTTTATTGGCTTCGTGGTGATCGATTCCCGGGTAGCCGTTCACTTATTTTGGATATCCGTTTTATTGTTTGGATATCCGTTTTGTTGGCCTCGGGGTAATCGATTCTCGTGTAGCCGTTTGCTTATTTGGATATCCGTTTTGTTGGCCTCGGGGTGATCGATTCCCGTGTAGCCGTTTACTTATTTGGATATCCGTTTTGTTGGCCTCGGAGTAATCGATTCCCGTGTAGCCGCGTTTGATTTGTGCCGTCGAACGGGACAATGCTTTTGAGAAAATGAATTCCATTTATGGTTTGGGCCTCGTTAAAACCTCCCAATGTGGGTAGGAAAGAGTGCCCAGTAAGAAAATATACGATTAAACGACTTAAGCAATAAATGCAAGTAAAAAAGGCAAAATATAAAGGGTAAAGAGATAGTCTTAAACGACCTCAATCTTGTTGCTTTGGAAGGATGTTTCTACATATAGTAGCACCGTAAGTTGGTGGAATTTCAGGATCTTGGAAGCTTGGTCCCGTCTAGTCTTTCGAGCATGTAGGCTCTTTTTTCGATTACCGTCCTAATTTGGTAGGGACCCTCCCAGTTGGGCGTGAGCATCCCTTCTCCGGGAGTGGGTGGACCGATATCGTTTTGTCATAAGACGAGGTCTCCTGGTCCAAAGTCTCATCGTACCGTGCTGCCATTGTACCTTAGACTTATTCTTTGTTTTAGGGCTAGCTCCCGTAGGTGCGCTATGCTCCTGACCTTGTCTGCAAGGTCCCACTCTGCCTCTTTGTCGTTTTCTCGCACGGTTCTGCGCGGACTTTGGTCTTGGTGTGCATCGAGGTCGGCGAGGAAGATGCCTGCCGCATCTCGAGATCTCTTGCGGAGGGTCGAGCTGGTGTTCTCACACTCTACCGCGACTTTCCGGTCTCTGTGTATTGTGCCGATAGTGCCGTTGTCGGCTTGGAACTTCATGAGTAAGAATTTGGTGAAGATGACCGCCGAGAGGTTGTTAATGGTCTTTCTCCCGAGGATGATGTTTGTAGGTAGTGGAGTTCTTAAGGATGACAAATTCGGAGAGAATGGTCTTTCTTTGGTTCCTGGCTCCGATGGTGAGGGGAAGTGTGATGGTGCCGTCCGGTTGAAGGAAGTTATCCCTGAGCCCGGTTACCCCATTATGGTGGGTTTGTAGGTTTTCGTTTCGGAGCCCGAGTTTGTCGAAGGATTCCCTGAAGAGGATGTTGGAATCTGCTCATGTGTCGAGTAGTATTCTTCTGACCAGCCCGGTTCCTATCTTTGCGGAGATAACGAAGGGGGCATCTTTCGCCGAGGTGCCGTATTGGCAGTCCTCGGGGGAGAATGTTATCGCATTATTGGTGATGATTGTCGGGGTTTGGTTTCTGACTGCCAGGACCTTGAGGTTCTTTTTTAGTGCCGATTTCGACTTTTCCGGCTTATCCTTGCTTGTTATGATGTTGACGACTATGGTCGGGTCTGTTTCCAGACTTTCCCGAGGGGCTTGTCTTTGTGTCCTTGGGTTGCGTCCTTCCCTATCTGGTGATCTGTCTCTTTCTGTGCGCTTCGACTCCCTGATGATCTTGGCGAACTCGGAGAGCTTGCCGTCTCGTATGGCTTGCTCCAGAGCGTCTTTTAAGTCGATGCAGTGCTGTGTTCTGTGTCCGTATCCTTAGTGGTAGTCACAATATAAATTCTTGTTGCCGCCCGTTCTTTCTTTAAGTGGTCGGGCCTTCGGAAGGACGCCTCGGTCAGCTATTTGGTGGTAGATCTCGGTGATGGGAGCTAACAAGAGGGTGTAATTTGAGCATTTGTCGGTTTGGAATGTTCCTTTTGGTTTTCTCTTGGTGGGGTGTTTTGGCGAGGTGCCGTACTGCCGTTCTGCCGTTTATTGGCCGCCACGACTTGGCTCACCTCCTCATCGTTTATGTAATCCTTAGCGACGCTCTGAATCTCGTGCATAGTCCAGACTGGCTTCGCAGTGAGATACTTTCAGAAGTCCTCATTCATAAGTCCATTGGTCAGGCAGAGGCTCGTGACTGAGTCCGTGAGTCCGTCGACCGTCAGGTATTTTCTCGTAGATTCGTCTTGTCTTTGGGTAATTCCGAGCAAGCTAATGGGGTGTTTAGCTTTGGTGATTTTGATAGTGAACTGGGCCATGAACTTTCTGGTGATATCGTGGAAGCTGACTATAGACCCGTTTGGGAGGGCGTTGAACCATTTGATCGCAGGGCTAGCTAAGGTTATCGAGAAGGCCTTACACCGGATCATGTCGGCGGCTCCTTCCAGGTTCATCCTGGCCTTGAAGGCCGTTAGGTGTTCCCGGAGATCATTGGTTCCGTCCTATTTCATGTCAGTGGGCTTGTTGAAGTCCTTCAGGAGTTTGGCTCTCAAGGATTTTTCTGTGAACATCGGGATGGCTTCCATTATCACGTGCATGTTTCCTGCTCGTTTGGCCTCCCAATGGTGCCGTCGGTCGTCTTCTCCGCGTCGGTGTTTCGGGTCTAGGGAAATGCTGCGATCGTGCTGTTTGCAGTGTTGTTGCTCAGAGGGCCTGGTGTTCTTGGTATCGCGATGAGATTAGGTCCTGGAGGTCACTTGGCTTGTATGCTCCGGGTGGTACCATTCTTTGGGTGTGACTTGGCCTTTGAGGTTTTGCACCCTGAAGCACAACTCTTGGATTATCTGGACCGCCTTCTCTCCCAGGCCATCGGGTGGCCGGGCTTCAGTGGGAGGACGGTTGTCCTCTCTTGGTTGTTGCTGAGTTGGGGTTGGTTGGCGATGTGCCGGGTTTATTATCCTTCCGTGGGTGGGAGGAGTGTTATCTTGGAGTTCGGGAGTTGGGCTTTGTGGGTTTGAGTTGGGGTGTCGGGTGGAGGATTGCTCCTCGAGGTTCTCCGTCATGCCGCCACGATTTGGCTGTCCCCCGTATCCGTGCAAGAACCTTGAGAACTTTCTTGATCTATTGGCTCCTGAGAGGTCTGAGCTTGGCCATGGTGGTAGCATTTAAGGAGGTCATTCATGATGAGCTTCCTTATGAATTTTTAGTAAGGTCCGAAGGGGGATCATGGCGACAGAGTTGTCACAGGTGAGGCGGCGGATGACAGAGGTTTGGAACCTCGTGTTGAAAGAGGTGACCTCGTGGGTTTGGAGAAAGAGCTTGAAGAGTTCAAAAGCAGAAGCAACCTCGGTGGGCATGGAGCCAAAGTAGAGGGAGAAGATGGGGCCATGGCGCTTGGAGAGACGGATGAGGGAGTGGTGAATGAGAGGGCCCAAGAGGTGGAGGTGTCCCACTAAAGGGAAGCGAGACTTTGGGCTCAGAGGATTTGGAATTTCACCGTTGGAGTAGGGCGAGGGTGCATAAAGAGTATTATCACTAAGAAGGTAATTGCAAGTAACATTGTTCCTTTGGGATTTCGCCGTTGGAATAGGGCGAAGGTGTGTTATCGCTGCAAAGGTGATGTAACTTAAGGAAACATTATTCCTTTGGGATTTCGCCGTTGGAGTAGGGCGAAAGGATGCATAAACATGCAAAGGTGATGCAAGTTAAGGAAACATTATTCCTTTTTGCTCTCAGTTACACGCAAGAAATCTGAGTTTGATGATTGCTCTTCTGGGTTATCCGCCATGCCGCCACAACGTTGCAAAGTCCCCACAGACGGCGCCAATGTACAAGATGTCTCTGGTACGGGTTGAGAGATGGATCGAGAACTTGCGGGTTGAGGCAGATACCGGATCACTTGACTGGAGCAATGGGGGGAGATACCTGCAAAGACACTCCGACGCTCAAGTCAGAATGGATCTAAGAGGTATAAGGTGTGAGGAATGAATGAATACCTGGAGGGACCTGGGTCCTCTATTTATAGGTGATGGTGAATATCTTATCTTATCTTATTTGGTTAAGATAAGGGAGACGTTTGAATTATCTTATCTTATCTTATCTTATTTGGCTAAGATAAGGGAGACATTTGAATTCGAAAGTTGGTTAGGACCTCTAGTGGGCTGGTTTCGGGCCTTCTGGAAGGGCGAAGCGGGTCAGACCCTGGCAACCGGGTTCGGGGACCGTTCCGGGTGTAGGTCCGTGGGCCGGATCCGTAACAGTTGCCCCCGGAGCGAGAGAGTGAGGGTGCTCAGTCTCATCGCTGGAGGAACCTTTTCCTCGCCGTTGTGATTTGGCAAGGAGATCGTTGTTTGGTTTTTCCGATCAAGGTCGAGAATTTAGGGAGTTTCTAGCCATTTCATGGTCAGGCGAGGACCGCATTTTTTGTGCGTCTCATCACATGCCGGGTTTGATGACCGTTCCGAGGAAGGACCCGGAGATCGGGTCTGGAACAGCTAGTTTCTTGGAAATGAAAACTGAAATGATCAAACAAACCCATTTTCTCTAGCAATTTGTTTTTGAACATGAAAATCAAAGAAATAAACCAAACAAAACGTTATTTTGGTCTCCATATTTTTCTGTCTCCAAGTTAGAAACTAACTGGTGTCTTAAGGTCAAGTTTGGGTTAAACTAAATCCGACCCATTTTGGCATCAAACTCAAACTAGCATGCAGCTTGGCCTAAGTCGCGCCTAGCTAGGATAGGAGGCTCAGAGGTGCGGTGGTGTAAAACACCAAAACATAAACCCTTAAAGCATGTCGGACACCGAAGGCATAGACCAATACGGCGTGCTCCTCTACTACAAGTATGCCCACATCCCCAACCTCGACGACCTCCTCTCCTTCTATCACTCCAACTGCTCCCAACTCTCCCTCCTCGGCCGCGTTCGCCTCTCTTCCCGCGGCGTCAATGTTACTGTAACTAACTAACTCAGCCACTCTTCTTCAATGCCAGTGCTCTCTCTTTCTTTTTCCCTTTCCGAAACTGAACTTCGTTTTATTTATTTATTTATTTTTTCGATTTGTTCTGGGATAGGTTGGTGGGAAATTGTCGTGCTTGGAGAGCCACATTGAAGCCCTCAAGGCCAAGGACTGTGTGTTCGAAGGGACCGATTTCAAGCTTGCTACTTGTGACGAGCCGCTAAACGATAGGGTCGCCGAGGAGTGTGGATTCACTTCTCTCTCCATTCGAATCGTCGAGGTCATTCTCTTTTTCATACATTTTTCTCTTGTTTTTTCATTTTATATCGGAGTAAAGGCTTAAATTCTTCCCATACATTTTAGACGGAAGTCAAATTGGTTCCCCGAATTATCCAATGCGGATCATGTTAGTCCCTAGCCAATTTTAGGTCTTTACGCCATTTGACCAAGGTTGATATCCACCACAAAACTTGGTCGTTTTGTTGCATCACTGCATCCTATGTGAAACTTAAGGTTCAGATTGGTAGAGATATAATCATTCATATTGCCTCCTTTTATAAGTTTAAGCTTTCGGGATAAGTGGTAAGAACTCTATGTCCAGAAGGTCAAGAATTCGATCTTGTTGAACCCCAAAATTGGAAAAAATAGCATAAGGCAAATAAAAAAGAGGAAAAAGGCCTATGTGAAAATCAAGCAAACCCAAAAGAGGTCCTTGGTTGAGGGACAGTATTAGAGATATAACCATTCATGTTACCTCCTATCAACTTTTGAGATGAGTGGTTTTCATGACACACATCAAAGGGCGTGGAAAATAGGTTAGAGATCAATTCGATTCGATGGAAATCCGAGGGGCTGCTTTGATTCACGCTTATAATTTTCAATCCCAATAGGTGAATTGTTGTTAGTGTTATTGGTCTTTGGAAATGATTATATACATATGAAAGAGTTGTGATATTTGAATGAGGCAAACTGATTGAGGTATCTAATCCAATTCAATGATCGAAAACAATTCATTGCATCAATGCTCAGATGCACGCACACATATGTATTGATTAGCTTTGCATAGTTGCACTTTTTATTTTGCTTTGTAGTGTTGAATTAGATATGTCGGCATAATTTGTTATCCGGGATTGTACTAGCATATTTAGCTATCTATTGTGGTGGAATGTAATCAACATTTTTACTTTGCATTTGGGACCTCACTTTCGTTATTTTGATTCTTTCCTCCTCTTTGGGTGCTGGAACATGTGCTTGGGCATCATGAATTGTTATTGCCGTGCTAATTGCTAGTTAGGTTCAGCACATCTCAGTGATATATGTCTGCTTTGTTTATAGGAACTGGTTACTCTCAGTTCTCATCCCCTGTTAAAGTCACCGGAGATTTCAAATGCTGGAAGACATCTTTCAGCATCTGAGTTTCATTCTTCCCTTCAAAATGCTGGTAAGTTTCTATAACTTGCTTACGTTGATGTATATCTTTTCGATTTGTTATCTTGGATCAAATTAGGTTGCCTTCCCGAACACCTCCCCTCCTTCTTTTTGCTTATTTGCTTATTTTTTTCGTTTGATTTTAACTTTACTCTGTGGTTCTACAACTGCAATTGAATTTGAGGTTTTTATTTGTATAATCTCGGTTATTTTTTAGATCAGAAGAGTCAAGGAAACGGCCTTGTGTTACTTGATGCAAGGAATCTGTATGAAACAAGAATCGGGAAATTCCATGCACCAAATGTCGAAACTTTGGATCCACAAGTTAGGCAGTATAGTGATTTATCCTCGTGGATAGATGATAATAGTGAGCAGCTGAAAGGAAAACATGTCCTTATGTAAGTTATTTTACTCTTTATTTTGGGTTATTCAACATTCCTTTGTAGCATTTTGTTATTGCCTGGTAAATATCTATTGTTGGTTTGCAGGCTGGAGGTAGTAGTTTTCATGCAGCTTTCATTTTTGAACTTTACAATGGTGTTTTCTTATTTTATTTATAGGTATTGTACTGGAGGAATCAGGTGTGAAATGGCATCTGCGTATATTAAGTCAAAAGGTGCTGGCTTTGAGAATGTGTTTCAGGTAAACAACGGAACTTTTGGTATCTTTATTCCTTTTTGTTTTACCCTGTTTTGAAATGGGATAAAATTTAGTAATGTCTCATGGGTTAGTATCATGTAGTTTGTCTGTTAACTAGTATGTTTATTGTTTATTAACTGGTCATATTGGCACAACCTTAGAAATGATCCTCTTAATTCTTAAGGACTTGGGTGGTGTTGTGCAATGAAGCATGAGAATTGTTAGAGTGTGAAAATCTTCTGGGAGTGTATCCTTTTGCAGAAACATGTCATAAACATGGCAAAATTTTATTTTTGCTGATCAGTTGTGTTTTGGATTAATTGCAGTTGTTTGGTGGTATCCAACGGTATTTGGAGCAATTCCCAGATGGTGGTTTTTTCAAGGGGAAAAATTTTGTGTTTGATCACCGGTATGTTTTTTCAAATGTCAGATTGCGTTTAGGCACTGGTTCATAAGTATCTTGTAATCCTGTGTTGTAATTTGGAGTATCACCAAGACATCAGACCATTAGTCATTAATAAATATTATAGTAGTAGGTTTACCAAGACACAAATATATAGTAGGTGTTTTTGGGAATGTTTAAAGACACTACAGCTTCAAGTGGAATTATGGAAGAAACACTAGATCCTATAACCCAAGCAATTTATTTTTGGATTAAAGATACTGAACCATATATCTTTCAGTTGCTTTTGTAGACTGGGTTTTTGATGCAGCTGTTTATAATAATATTCAATTAACTGGACTTAACCAAATAAGCAATTCGGTCCTTGACAGTAAAGTTTTTGAAGGCTGGTCCATGATTTTTTATGGCTCTCAATTTCGATATTGCTATGCTTATCATAAAAGAAGTTAATTTGATTGAATCATCAATTCATTATTTAGCTATGAACACCATGGTGGTTTTATTAATTTCACCATTTTATTGTTGCTATTTTTGTTGTTGCTGCTTGAGCTTTTCTCTTCATTGCCTAGGTCTTGATTTATCCAGTGAAGAGTTTGTGTTCTGTAATCTTGAAAGATGGTCAAATTTGGGATATTGTTGTTTGTGAAAATATTGGATAATCCCTGATTTTTTCTTCCATGGCTGCAGGATTTCTGTAGGAAGTTCAGATAGTAATGTTCTTGGTACCTGCCTTATCTGTCGTCGTTCATTTGATGATTATTCTTCACGCTGCCGATGTACTTATTGTAGAATGCTTGTCTTAGTTTGTCATAATTGTCAGGTATGATCTGATAGCTTATCCATGCCAACATGTTAAGTTTGCAAACCTTCATTAACCTTAGCATTCTGTAGGACTCATGGAGCAGAGAGAAGTATAGGAATTGGTTATATACCACTGAATTAGTTGCTGGTTCTAATATCCCAAAAAGACTGATATTGTGGAGAACTGATACTGGAGATTCACTATATTATTTTCTCTGTTATATTGACTTGAAGCCTTTTTTGGTCTGTTTGTTGCTGTAAATGTGAAAAAACACTTTCTGAGTCTTGTTCACAAGAATTATATTGCCGCTTTAGTCAAATGAATGTTTGACCCCTTGCTAACCGGAAAACAAGCAGCCCTTTAATTGTTTTGGTTTCTGGGGTCTGTTTTCTCTTCTTGCCTCTGAATTCTGTTACTGTGATTCCCCAGAATGAAGCTGCATTGTATGTTTGTGAGTTGTGCCAGAAGCAGGGCAAAGCTATTCAGTCAATGCAGTTAATTGGTACTGGTGAATTGAAAACCCCATTGGAAGGTGCTGAGTTGCAAAATTCATCTTCAAATGCTACATTATTACCTCAAATGCCTAAGGGAGATGGTAAGGTCTGTGATCCATACGCATGAATTAGCCTTGCTTTCACAACTATTTTGTCATATTTTACATTAATATATAATTTTCATAGTTTGCTGAATTTTTATTTTTAAAATTTGTTAATACTTTTTTTTTTTTAAGTTTCTAAAGTCTAAAAGATCTGGCAATATAAAATGTGCAGTTCTGAACATCCTAATGATTAATGAATAATGTTCCAGATGTCAGGTCCTCTAGAAAGCTTAGAATCTTATGCTTGCACGGGTTTCGGCAGAACGCTTCCAGTTTTAAGGGAAGAACATCATCATTAGCAAAAAGACTAAAGAAAATTGCCGAATTTGTTTTCGTGGATGCACCTCATGAGTTGTCATTCATTTATCAAACAACTTTGGCCAAAGATGCGACTTGTGAATCATCTCCAATGCTGTCTAGTCCACCTCCACCTTTGGAGAATTGCAAGAAGAAATTTGCATGGTTAGTAGCTCCCAATTCTGATGGAAGTACTGATGTCAATTGGAAGGTAGCAGAAGGCCCATTCGATCCACTTCAATACCAGCAACAAACTGAAGGATATGATACTTCCCTGTCACACTTGAAGAACGTTTTTTCCCAACAAGGGTCATTTGACGGTATCTTGGGATTTTCACAGGGAGCGGCGATGGCGGCTTTAATCTCTGCGCAACAAGAACAACTAAAAGGTGAAATGGACTTCAAATTTGTAATAATATGCTCAGGCTTTTCTCTCAATGTAAAGGAGATGGAACGCGGCATCATCAAGTGCCCTTCTCTTCATATTTTCGGCAATGAACATGGTAAGGACAGGCAGATAGCCAACCAAGCAAGCAAGGAACTTACTTCATTGTATGACGATGGTTGTTCTGTGATAATTGAACATGATTGTGGTCACATAATTCCTACTCGATCGCCATATATTGATGAGATAAAGGGTTTCCTTGGACGTTTTCTGTAAGAGGTTATCGAGTAAAATCTCTAGTTTTTGATACAAGTGAAACCTTGCAACTTTGCTTTATTGTATTATCTGTGTTCTGTATACCATTTTTGCTCCATGATGATGCAATTGGCTTGCTTCTTGTTATGTATTACAAATGTGCTTCTTGTTATGTATTCAAAAAACCATTCTATCTACCCAAAGATTTTTCGTAGTAGAATGGCAGGAGGCTATTCACACTGGCATTTACCTCCTCATCAAGATAAAGGGATATTATTATTATTATTATTTAGTAGGAGGAGGAAATTTTATGATATTGTGATTTGTGACCGTAGAACATAATATGGAGGATGAGTGTAAAATTATGCACAGTGGAAAAAATATAAGTGAAAAGGAAAAAAATAAATACAAATTGTGAATTTACGTTCCTTTTAACCAACATGTGCTATCCATTTTATTTACTAATGTGTTATTCTACTATTACAAGCATACTACATGACCAACCCATTTGGGTGTGTGCTATATCATTTACCTTCATCAATAGTGAAAATTTTAGAGCTCATTTAGTCTCTCTCTCACATAACTTGACCAAAATTTTAAGTCTAGCCACGAATATTTTAACCATTTATCGTAGGCAACTACTCAAATAAAGATAGCAAAAATATTTTCTTATAAAGATGTTTTGTTTAAAAGTGTGATTTATTTATTTAGCCACACTTTAAACAAAGACAATACTTATAAATATCAAAATTTAATCCTACAATTCATCATTCAAAAATCAAAAAATATTTTCAAATATTTATCTTATAAATACCAAAGTTATAAATGCTATACAAGATAAAAGAGTTTGCAATTGGGTACATGCTTAACTTGTCTCTTCACTTTCTTGTCATAATTAATTTCCTTCCTCCCTTGCGCAGTTCTTTTTCCAGTTGGTTGTGGCTATCACCTACCGGTATCATCAATCTCACTCTGTGTTACCAGCTAGTTAAAGTTCAAACTTCAAAGGCCAGTTTTTAGATCATTAATTTTTACTTCACATTACTTGATATATATTTGCCATTTCTTTTTAATATATATTCTTTAACTATTTTGTGCTAATAATCTTCCTATATATAATAGGAGACTAGTGGCTGATTCGGTGCTCGACAAGTGGTGGATCTATTCACTTGACACGTGTTGGGTCATATAGTAAAGAAAAAAAAAACATTTACTAACAAATTCCAGCAAAAAAAAAAAAAAAAAGACGAGGATACAGTAAAGATCTACATCTTCCTCTTTTTTGTACTCTCTTTCCATCCGTGTTATATAAAAGCCCATCTAAAAGAAGAATTACATGCACAAATCATTCTCTCATATAAACAAAAAAAAAAAAAAGAAGAGAAAATGTCTCAAATCTTTGATTACCTGGCTGATTTAAATGCAAGAAAACTACAATGGAATTTCAAAGTATATGTAATACGTGTGTGGGAATTCTCTAACAGATACAATGAGAGAGAAGTTGGCACCATTGAAGTGATTATTCAAGATAGTCAGATAAATATATTCACTCTATTCAAAAGTTTCAAAATTTTGCGTGATATAAGTATGTTCTAAATATATTCAAAAAACTGCAGGGCACAAGGTTGCAAGTTTCGATCCCTAAATCCCTGGTGAGCAGGTGGCGGGGTGTCTTAGTTCAGTTTCAAATGTATATTATGACCAACTTCGTTGTTGTTGACAACCAAAAGAGTAACATATTAAGGGGAAAGTATTTATTATTCTTCAGTCATAGGACAATCGTCAGTCATATCGAGAATCCCAGTTTTCCGCTAAATGTTTTCCGATTCAGAACCATCCGTGAGTTACTAAATGCTGAGAAGATCGATGACTCTGCATTGTTTGGTAAGTTGGTTTTATTAAATAGTTGTTCAACTTCTTTCATATTCAAATGCAATGCATAGCTATGGTTCTCTCAAATGTGTGTACTGTGTATTTTGTTTTTTTTTAGACATGATTGGTGAAGTAGTTGGTAAAGAAGATCCAAAAGAGTTGATCACCAGCAAAGGAAAGGAGACTAAACGACTGGCTGTTATCTTGGAGGACCCAGAGTATGTACATTCAACACTATAACAACTATATTTATGTGCGTATATAGAAATTTCTATTTTCAAAGAGTTAATGTGATGTCTTTTATATTTATAATGTTTTAGAAACAATAGGATTGTGTACACTATATTTGGTGAAATGGTTGACTAGCTACTTCGACACATGCAAGATGGAAGGGTTGAGCCACTAATAGTTGTGGTTCAGTATTTTAAGGCAACCAGATGGAATGGGAATACATCTGTCCAAAGCCACTTTGACATTTCACAGCTGCACATAGACCCCGACCTTAAAGATGTTGCTGAATTTAGGAGCGGGTTTGTTGATTCTATCTTATATAATCACTAAAATGGATTGCTTTTATACTTTGTATGAAAATGTTGTGGTCTATATGTATATTTGTTGATGAAGTTGATGATCCTTTTGAACTAATGTGTAGGCTGCTTGGCGGTGAACCATCATCCTTTGTGAGGATTAGTCAAGTTCCATCAAAAACAGCTTGGTCAGGGGTTGAGGAGCTCAAACAAGGTGCTGTGTCAGTGAAAATAATTGAAGAAGTCCTTATCCAACATAAGGTAATTGATGAGCAGATAATTTATACCCTTTTTGGCATTGTTTTTAGGTAGTTTTTAATATGATTTAGTTACTGTTTATTATATTTTTATTAGTTTCTATTCAAAAATCACATTTCTGGACTTTACTATGAGTTTGTATATTTTTCTGTGATTTCAGGTACTTTCTGGCTGAAATTGAGGAACCTGAGCAAAAATCTGATTCAGAGGCTGAAAAAAGACTGCAGATGCTGTTGGATTCTGACCTCCCTGAACTTGAAGTGGATTTTCTGGAGCTACAGAAGCCCAATTGGCACGCTCTTAATTGCGTTGGAAAGTAGACATCCTGGGCTTTCCAGCAATATATAATAGTTTATACTTTGCCCGAGATTTGATGGCCCAAACTGGCATTCAATGTCAGCCTAAAACATCTTGGCGTAAAACGCCCAAACTGGCACCAAAATTGGAGTTAAACGCCCAAACTGGCACCAGAGCTGGCGTTTAACTCCAGGAACAGTCTAAGCACGAAAAAGCTTCAATGCTCAGCCCAAGCACACACCAAGTGGGCCCCGGAAGTGGATTTCTGCACTATCTGCACTTAGTTACTCATTTTCTGTAAACCCTAGTTACTAGTTTAGTATAAAACTACTTTTAGAGATTTATTTTATGTCTTTTGACCATCTTTTGATCATATGTAACTTTTATCATCTTTACACGTTTGGAGGCTGGCCTCACGGTCATGCCTAGACCTTTCTCACTTATGTATTTTCTACGGTGGAGTTTCTACACCCCATAGATTAAGGTGTGGAGCTCTGTTGTTCTTCATGAATTAATGCAATTACTACTGTTTTTTCTTCAATTCACGGCTACTTCTTTTCCAAGATATACTCTTGTACTTAATTCAGTTAAGTCAGAATGAAGGGGTGACCCGTGACAATAACCCAATCTTCGTTACTCGCTTAGCCAAGATCCGCGTGCCTGACAACCACAAGCGGTCTACATGATGTTCAACGTAGTCATTGGACGACAGCCAGAGTATATTCTCTTGGATATCTAATACACAGACTGAGTCCGTGAGATTAGTATCTTCGTGGTATAGGCTAGAATCATTGGCAGCATTCCTGGGATCCGGAAAGTCTAAACCTTGTCTGTGGTATTCTGAGTAGGATCTGGGAGGGGATGACTGTAAAGAGCTTCAAACCTGCGAATGTTGGGCGCAAGTGACAGTGTGCAAAAGGATCAATGGATCCTATTCCGACGCTAGTGGGAACCAACAGATGATTAGCCATGCGGTAGCTGTACCTGGTATTTTTCATCTGAGACGAGAAACCAAATAGTTGATTAGTCGTGCAGAAACTGTAGAGGACCATTTTCACTGAGAGGATCTTACAGCTTGCCATGGAAGGAGGTAACACATGGTTGGAAGAAGGCAATAGAAAAGCAGAGGTTCAGAAGCAACAAAGCATCTCCATATGCTTATCTAAAATTCCCACCAGTGAATTACATAAGTAACTTTTATTTTCTATTTTATTTATATTTTAATTATCAAACTGATGCCAGGGCATTTTGGTCAGTTTCACTGACCTTTTCTTTACTGTTTTTAGGGTAGTTTCATGCATTTCCTTAGGAAATAAGCTAGTTTTGGGTAGATATTCACTTACATCTTGATTCAAGCATACATTGTGCACTTTACATGATTTCATGAGGATTTTGCATGAATTTAAGGACGAATTGGATGTTGCATTTCCCATGACTTGGACTAGAACTTTGATGCACTTTATTGCTTGATTTCAGGACAAAGGAAGCAAAGAAGAACCACATTAGTGGCTACGTTAGTTACACTAACGTTAACACTAACGTGGAATGGGAGTAACTTGCAAAGTTAATGAGAAAAGTGATTGCCAATAACGCTCTCGAAGCCATCATTGCCCACGTTAAGAGTCATGTTAACTAAGTTAACGTGAACTCTAACGTGGAAGAAAGGAAATGGAGCCAACGTTAGTGACACTTAACATTATCACTAACGTTGGACCAAGCTCATAAGTGGCCACGTTAGTCACCACGTTAACTTAGTTAACGTGGCCTCTAACGTTAAGAAGAAAGGGGGGAAGCCAACGTTAGTGACATTCAACATTATCACTAACGTTGGCCAAGTCACACTAGGCCACGTTAACTCCCACATTAACCTAGTTAACGTGGAAGCTAACGTGAAGAAGGGAGGTGACGCCAACGTTAGTGACACCCAACATTGTCACTAAAGTTGGAAGGAGCCCACACATGCCACCATGAGCCACGTTAACTTAGTTAACGTGGAAGCTAACGTGGATAAGGGAATGTTGAGCCAACGTTAGTGACACTCAACTTTGTCACTAACGTTGGAGATGGCTAGCATGGCCACGTTAGAAGCCACGTTAACCTAGTTAACGTGGACTCTAACGTGGGAGCTAAGGGGCACATTGGAACGTTAGTGACAATGTTAAGTGTCACTAACGTTCTCGAAGGTTGGCAAGCCTACGTTAAAAGAGCCACGTTAACTAAGTTAACGTGGACTCTAACATAGAGAAGGGGGAGGCTTCTCAACGTTATTGGGAAAGTTGAGTCCCAATAACGTACGCGAAGGACAAAGAGGCAACGTTAGTGGCAACGTTTGTGCCACTAACGTTGAAGTTAACGTGGCTCTTACTTGGGTAAGGAACGTTAGTGAAAAAGTTGAACGTCACTAACGTTCTCGAACCCATATTTTCACTAAACGTTAACACCACTAACGTCCTGAGCCAAAGCCTCTGCCCACTTCACACTTTCTCTCTGCAAGTAAAGCCAAGCCCAATGAAGAAGATAACTGCTTCAAACTCAAGATCCAAAGGCCCAGACCCAAGACTTGAAGAACCAACTAGAAGAGTAGAAGAGTAGTATATATAGGAGTAGTTTTGAATTAATTGGGGAGTTGGAAAATATAGGGAGCCTCTGGGCATAGAATTACTCTCTATATTTACTCTGCACTTCTAGTTTTCATCATGTATTCTCCATCTTTGTTTTCATTTTCCAGAGCTATGAATAACTAAACCCCTTTCATTGGGTTAGGGAGCTCTGTTGTAATTTGATGGATCAATACTAGTTTTCATTATTCTTCTTCTATCTTTTCTCTTGATTTTACTTGAAAGCTTTCGATCTTCATCCAATTGGGTAGTTATCTTGGAAAAGAAGCTATTCATACTTGGATCTCTTCTGAACCTTGAAAGAGGAATGAAGAGATCAAGCTAGAAATGCTTTCTCATGCTGGACCAAATTGGGTTTGGATGGATATGTGACTATAATCCTCTCAACACTTGATTTGGGAAATGCATGTGGTATAATCAGTGACCATACTTCATCTCTTCTCATGAGCAATTGACCAAGGAATTGGCTATTGATCAAGATTTGAGAGATTGAATTACAAGAAATTGTAATTCAATCACTTAAGATTGCCAAGGAGATCAATGAGTGCATTGATTGAGGAAGAGATGAAAATGAAATTGATCCGGAGAATGCAACATCTCCTAAGCCCAATGAACTCCCCATTTCTGATCTTACCCATTCTCTTTAATTTCTGTTATTTACTCTTATGAGCAATTCCCCCATTCCCATTTACAATTCTGCAATTTACTTTCAGTCATTTACTTTCAGTTCTTTAATTCTAGCATTTACTTTTTTCTGCCATTTACTTTCCCGCCATTTTATTTTCTGCAATTCTCAACTCAAATTCTGATTCGCTCAACTAGAACATTCTTCTAATTAAAGTTGCTTGATCAATCAATCCTTGTGGGATTCAACCTCACTCTATTGTGAGTTTTTACTTGACGACAAATTCGGTACACTTGCCGAAGGAAATTTGTTATGAGACAAGTTTTCCGTGCATCACTGATGAGCGGATAATTTATACGCTTTTTGACATTGTTTTTAGTATGTTTTTAGTAGGATCTAGTTACTTTTAGGGATATTTTCATTAGTTTTTATGTTAAATTCACATTTTTGGACTTTACTATGAGTTTGTGTATTTTTCTATGATTTCAAGTATTTTCTGGCTGAAATTGAGGGACTTGAGCAAAAATCAGATTCAGAGGTTGAAGAAGGACTGCTGATGCTGTTGGATTCTGACCTCACTGCACTCAAAGTGGATTTTCTGGAGCTACAGAACTCGAAATGGCGCGCTTCCAATTGCGTTGGAAAGTAGACATCCAGGGCTTTCCAGAAATATATAATAGTCCATACTTTGGCCAAGAATAGACGACGTAAACTGGCGTTCAACGCCAGCTTTCTGCCCAAATCTGGCGTCCAGCGCCAGAAAAGGAGCCAAAACTAGAGTTGAACGCCCAAACTGGCATAAAAGCTGGCGTTCAACTCCAAGAAGGACCTCTACACGTGCAACACTCAAGCTCAGCCCAAACACACACCAAGTGGGCCCAGGAAGTGGATTTATGCATCAATTACTTACTCATGTAAACCCTAGTAGCTAGTTTATTATAAATAGGACCTTAAGGTGTGGAGCTCTGCTGTTCCTCAAAGATTAATGCGAAGTACTACTGTTTTCTATTCAATTCATCTTGTTTCGCTTCTAAGATATTCATTCGTACTTTAATCTGAATGTGATGAATGTGACAATCATCATCATTCCCTATGAACGCGTGCCTGACAACCACTTCCGTTCTACCTTCGACTGAATGAGTATCTCTTAGTTCTCTTAATCAGAATCTTCGTGGTGTAAGCTAGAATGATGGCGGCATTCAAGAGAATCCGGAAAGTCTAAACCTTGTCTGTGGTATTCCGAGTAGGATTCAATGAATGAATGACTGTGACGAGCTCCAAACTCGCGATTGCTGGGCGTTAGTGACAGACGCAAAAGGATAGTAAATCCTATTCCAGCATGATCGAGAACCGACAGATGAATAGCCGTGCCGTGACAGGGTGCGTTGACCATTTTCACTGAGAGGATAAGATGAAGCCATTGACAAGGGTGATGCCTCCAGACGATTAGCCGTGCCGTGACAGGGCATTGGATCATTTTCCCGAGAGATGACCGAAAGTAGCCATTGACAGTGGTGATGTATCACATAAAGCCAGCCATGGAAAGGAGTAAGACTGATTGGATGAAGATAGCAGGAAAGCAGAGGTTCAGAGGAACGAAAGCATCTCCATTCGCTTATCTGAAATTCTCACCAATGAATTACATAAGTATTTCTATCCCTATTTTATTATATTATTTTCGAAAACTCCATAACCATTTGATATCCGCCTGACTGAGATTTACAAGGTGACCATAGCTTGCTTCATACCAACAATCTCCGTGGGATTCGACCCTTACTCACATAAGGTATTACTTGGACGACCCAGTGCACTTGCTGGTTAGTTACACGGAATTGTGAACCATGGTCTTGGCATCATGTTTTTTTGGCGCCATTTCCAGGGAAAGAAAGAGCAATAAATTTTACATAATTAAAGTGTAATCACGATTCCACGTACCAATCACAAACATCATAACCATTTGAATCCGCCTGACTGAGATTTACAAGGATGACCATAGCTTGCTTCAAGCCAACAATCTCCGTGGGATCGACCCTTACTCACGTAAGGTTTATTACTTGGACAACCCAGTGCACTTGCTGGTTAGTTGCACCGGAGTTGTGGAAAGTGTGAATCACAATTTCGTGCACCAGTAATCCCAACTATGTTTTTTCGAATGTTTTTTTTCCAATGTCTATTTAGATTGGTTGCTGATGCAAAAATACTCGACATTTTAATATGGCCTAATAGGAAGATCCAGCTTGGATTGCTGCAAGTATTGTTGCGATTAATGTTACGAAAGACGATTGGTTCTATAAATCATGTAAAAAATGTCCAAAGAAAGTTGAAACTCCTATTGGAAACAGATATGAATGTGGGAAGTGTGGCCATACACATGGATCTGCAGCCCTAAGGTTCTTTTTTATAATATTTGTATGGAACTTTTTAAATAAACTACATGTTCATTTGTATTTTGTTTGTATTATAGGTTCAAAGTCGAGGTGATGGTTTTTTATGGAACCGGTAGCATCCGATTGCTACTATGGGACAAGGAAACAAGTATGCTATGTGGGAAGAGAGCTTAACAGATTATGGAGGACGATGTAAGCACCTATTGTTATTCTTAAGAATTACTATCTATAAGCTATATAGCAAGAGTGAAGTGCTTTATTTGTTTACAGGTTATAGTAGGAGATGAATATCCCAAAACACTTGATAACATGATGGACAAAAGAGTCCTTTTCAAGATAAATATCAAGGAAGCCAATATTAATCAATTTGATCATGTGTACATGGTTATGAAAATCTGTGATGATGAGGATATCATTGACAAAAATCTTCCCAAAGAGTTGTCTACTAATCTTCCGAGTAATGTCAGTGTAAGTTCTTTAAACGATTGAGTGCTACCGATAAGCGTATATTCTTATACATGGTCAATTCACTGTAACATCTAAGCAGACCAATTCATTCCCTAAACACAGGAAGATGGCTGCAACAACTATTTGGAAATTTTAGAAAATGTGGCTAATCTTAAAACTGATTGTGATACTGAGTCTTCTATGGTATGTTCAAAATATCTATTTTCTTTTATATTGTTACAAACAAGTGCAGATTTCTTGACAACTTTTAAGATGAATTGTTTAACCTGATAGTTTTCTGTTATTTATGTGTTATAGGATGTTGTGGAGGAGTGCATCTCATCCCTCAAGTACAATACACCACCTAAAAAAATTACCAATGGATTGAAGAATTCTCCTCTAAGTCTGAATGAAGATGAGGAAGAAGGCCAGCTGTCAACCAACAGGTTCAGTAGGAAGATGGGAAAGAGACAGAAATGTGTTAACTTTGATGCAGATATGAGTAGTTGAAAATTGGGTTTATATTTTGAGTAGTAAAAGAAACTCTATTGCAGTCACCTAATTATGTGATTTGTAATTGTATGACTTTGTTATTATCTTTCTATCATGTGAGACTTTGTTAGTCCGGTGGCATTTAATTTATGAACTTACCTTAGAAACTTGATTGATTCCTAATATGATTTCTAGATAGTTAGCTTTGTTTTGATATGGTCAGTAGCTACCTGTATATACACTTTAAAAGAATTGTTTTTAGTAAGAATTATTCTTAATGAATTTAATCATCTAATATATGCTATGGCTTATTTCGGTAGTTACACCAACTAAAATTGTTTCACATGGTTGGAAATAAACCATGTACACATCAGAGTAAAAAGAAGTATACATTCACTATGAAATTCTGATATGTATCGTACAACTACTTAGATTAAAGTGTGAAATATATATGAAATGCTAGATATTAAAATATAATAATTTTTAAACTAAGTATAAAAAGTTACTATATGCATCGTGATTGAGTCGAAATAGTATTTTACACGTGATATTAGAACAAAACCTATATAAGGATAAAAAAATCAGTTAAATACAATTACATTCTTATATAAGAGTTTTATTACATGTATTGTGTATTTTATATGTCACAACCTTCATTATTTTATTAAATAAAGTTAATAGTGAAATAACATTGAGTTACTTTTAAAATATTTAGGATAGAAATAAGATGAATAAAATATTAGAGACAATATTCGTACTTATTCTAAATATTTGAGACAAAAGTGACATTTTATTCTTTTTGGAGAACTATTTTAATGCTTCACCTTAATTCTATCCAAATGTTTTTGTTTCTTATTTTTGGCAAGATATTGATGGTCCTTGCATTGGACATGTTGTGGCTTCTGGTAATGCTAAGTTTAAGAAAGGTGATTTTGTTGTGGGAGTTTTCACTTGGGCAGAGTACAGTGTGGTTAAGAAAGGAAGCATAATGAAAAAATTGGATCCTTTCTGAATTTCCTCTCACCTATTACCTTGGAGTTCTAGGTAATATGATGCAAGATAATTTACATATTTTTTATTACATGTTTCAAGGTAGGCATGATTTCTTATAGGAAGAAGGTAGTTAAGTACCTTGTGCTAGATTTATGAAAATGATCTTGTACATTTTTAGTTAAGAGAAATTCAAGGTGATAAATAGTTTTTTTTTTTATTATAATGTCTTTACTCTTTAACTCAAGTTATATTTGATTTTGTTTTGGCCAAATAAATAACTAATAATTGGAATTTTGTGTTGTCATTTGTTTGTGGTTGACTTGATAATTTTAAGAATAAATTCCTACACTATTAGAATAACATATCTCTAGAAATTAGGGTGCATCGAATTGGGGTAGTAGGTTGGAACTTGGAAGGGTGGTAGTGACGGTTTATAGTTTGGGGAATATTCACGTGATGACATCTTTATATAAAAATAACATTGTGAATCTGTAGATGGTTAGTCAAACATATTTGGTCAAACGTATCAAATTATCTAGTGGTCCACAATGTTATTTTTATGTGAAGATGTTATCATGGAAGTATCTACCTTATAGTTTTACTTCTGAGAAAAAAACATGCACAATAATAACATGTCTGGAGATTTCATTAGTACTTGTAACAATGTGTAACTCCTATAAATGTTAGACATACGTAACTAATTAGTTAGTAGTTAATGTTAAGATGTATATAAAGAGGTTTAAGGAATAATATATATATTTTTTTATTTTGAATTTTATTAATGCAGAATTTAGTGGGCTATCTGCCTATGGGGGTTTACGTGAAATTTGCAAACCCCAAAAGGGGGAAAAAGTGTTTGTCTTAGCAGCTTCTGGAAGTGTTGGAATTTTGGTTGGACAATATGCAAAGCTCTTAGGTTGCTATGTCGTTGACTCTGCTGGGAGCCAAGAGAAGGTTATTTTTTTAATATTATCATTATTTTGTTCCCAATAATTTTATTATTACTATTTTTAACATAAATAAAGTACAAAGAAAGTACTCAATATCTTGAATATATATATATATATATATATATATATATATAAAGCTAAAACTTCTTTCATATCTAATAACGGAGAGAATGCTATTTAAGAAGGGTAATTAGGAGCATAACTTATTTTCTCTTTTAGTAACACATCAAAGCTTCAGTTTAAATTGGAAGCCTAATCTATGTGTAATTTGTTATAGGTGACATTGCTGAAAGAAAAGCTAGGGTTTGACAATGTATTCAACTACAAAGAGGAAACAAATCTAAATGCTACACTTAAGAGATATGATATAGGGCTTGTTTGGCTATCATTTTCAAAAAATTATTTTTTCTTTTTAATTTTTCTAGTGATTTTACTTTTAGTCTTTACTATAGAAATTTATCAATAGTTATGAAATAGTCTAAAATGAATATTTTTTCTTCAAAAGTTATGAAATATTCATAGCATCTTCACTTAAAATTAAGAATTTTAAAAATTCATAAATTATGATTTAACCCTTTGAATTTGTAAAAAATAATTTCTTATATTTTTGAAAAGGGAATGTTTAGTTTTTCATGATTAGGATCAATTATAAATTTATAATTAATTGGCGTTAGTTCTATTTTTATTTAAATATATATGTTTTTATAGATTTGTTTACTAATATCTATTTTATTGACCGTATCTTATGTCATCAACGAAATTTCACTAATAAGAAAACAATTTTGAATAAAAAATAAAAACTATAAGATTTTCAAACATATCCGAACCAAAGAGGTGAGAATAACAGTTACAACTATGGTCCATCAAAATCAAATACTTCTCCCCATTGAAGAACTTGATTGTGACAGTACTTTTAATAAAATGAATACCTATTTTGAAATGAAAATAATAATAGTTTAATCTTTTTTCCTGTTAATGTTGTTTATTTTTTATTTAGGTACTTTCCTAACGGAATTGATATATATTTTGACAATGTTGAGGGTGAGATGTTAGAGGCTGCAATTGTTAATATGAATGCATTTGGTAGAATAACTATTTGTGGGGTAATATTTGAATACAATGCTGCAAAGAACAAAGCATCACTAAATATGTTGAATGTTATATACAAGAGAATCAACATAAGAGGATAATTAGCTCATGACTTTTTGAATAACTATTCAGATTTTTTGGCACAAACATCAGGATATCTAAGAAGTGGCAAGTTGGAAGAGATTGAAGACATCTCATTGGGTGTAGAGAGCATCCCTTCAGCCTTTGTAAGAATCTTTAAAGGAGATAATATTGGAAAGAAAATTGGGATTTACATAAGGTTGAATAATGTAATTGATTTTATCTTTATTTTTATGAGTGCATATATTGGACGTGTTTGATTTGTATTTACATTTTTTAAAATATTTAAAAAGCAATAAAATTACTCTAAAAGAGTTTAATTATTTTTATTAATTTTAACAATAATTAATAAAAATATATAAATTTACATTATTTATAAAATTATTTTACTTTTGATTTTTTAACCATTAGAAAAACCATTCCTTTATAGACAAAAAAAAACCATTCTTTTATAATGGTTGATAAAGAATATATTAAAAAAAATAAAAATTCGGAATGATGATAAAGTATGCATTAATTGCAAGTGTTTCCCTTATCTATCTATCTATGCTGTTACAAAATCTCTGATCTTATCCTCTAAGTCTAAAACCCATAGTTGTAAGAATCGAACCAGTGATCAAACTGGTCAAATTACTGGTTTACTAATTTATTGGTTCAATCGATAAATTACTGGTTGAACCGGTAAAACCAATTTCATGTAACTAAAAAATATAATAGCAAAGGTATAAAAAATAGCTATTACAAATGAGGAGTGCTAGAGGGCTACACTTTTGTTAAATTATGGCCAGCATTTAACCATCAAAAGGGAATTGAATGATTCTACACCATTAGATACAATCTCACACCATTAAAAACATCATTGATGGCTAATTAATGGCTAAAAACTACAAAATCTGCTGGTCCGCTAGACTTTCTCATTACAAAAATACAAATTCACATCAATTGTTCAATGTTGGGAGCATAACCTATTTCCAACAGTTCAATTCAAAGGGTTCCTGTTAGGCAAGACAAAAGCAACCATATATGCATTCACTAAAATCTTTTTTGGACATAAAACCAGTTTTGCCGACATGTTTTCAAGCCTAAATCTGCCAAATGATTTAAATTATGAGCAAGATTGGTACCTAACTTCGACAAACAACCATGAAAAATTGATGAATGGATAACAAGCACTTAACTCACAAGTAAAATGGTTGCATTCAACTTGAAAATAACCATTTAATTGAACACACATTTAAAAGCAACACCATAGTAGTTCAACAGCAAATAATTCGACAAAAAGACTCAGAGTCACTACACTAAACAGATGCACAATGGCATAATAGTTCAACAACAAATAACTCCGACAAAAATTGCTAGAAAATCCAGCAATCCTTCTTCTAAAGCAAACAAGCATAATGGCATAATCAAAAATTAATAAAAAATCCAGCAATCCAGCAATCCGAGAGAGGAGGCAGTGGACGGAGAGGATGCGCTGACGGCGCCGACGAGCAAGGAGCTGCAGAGGATGGTGTTTCTGATGGTGTATTGGCTGAAGACATTCTAAAACAATATATAATAGTAATGGTATAAAACAGCAGCTATTACAAAAACAATGTTACATAATCCATATTTTGATATTTTCATATCCAGCAATATAAATTCACAGCAATGTTACATCAACAAAAATAACCATAACCACTACAAATCTGAAAAAAAAAATCAACAATCTGCCATCAACTAGTTCAATAATATAACAAGTTATAACTCAACAATATATACATAATCAACAATCTGCCATTAACCTATCAGTTATTCACTCCCTTAATCAAATTAAAATCCAACTAAATAACTAAAAAAACAGAGAACAAATTTCATAGTTTGGAGACCAACCTGGATGAGGCAGATTCTGGCGACGAAGAGGCAGCAACGCAGCAGCGACGGAGAGGCGGCACCGCAGCAGCGACGAGAGGTAGCACCGCAGCAGTGACACAGGAGACGTGACTACGACGAGGAGAGACGCGAAGCCACGAACTAGACGTACTCGGACACACTGTGAAGCCAGCGAGACGAAGCAGAGGAAGAGAGTCTTCGAGACTACGAGGAAGAGTGTTGGTGTGACGAGGGGAGGAAGAAGACGACAGGTCGGCGGTGAGGTGAGGTGTGGTGATCAACTATGTATGGTGTGATGAGCAGCTGAGGAAGACTTGAAGGACTGCTGTTTTGGCTTTTGGGGATTTAGGGTTAGGGGGAAGAGGGTATTCGAGAGAGTGAGAGACATTCGTTTTGAAAACAAAAAAAAAAATTTCCAAACCAGTCAGTTACACAAAAACTGCCGGTTCTTTGGTTTTTATCAAAATCGGACGGTTTAAACCGATTTTAAACCGGTTCTATTTTTTATTCGGTCAGAATGACTAACCGAACCGGCTAAGTGATCAGTTCACCAATTTTTTATTGAACCGGCCGGTTTGGTCCGGTTCTTATAACTATGCTAAAAACGTTGTCTGTGAAATCCAAGAATCCAACAACAAGATCATAGTAATATTATAGTCTAAGTTAAAAAATAAAATACTTCCTAATTTAATGATTCAGTATCATTCAAAACTTCATGAAAAAAATAAACAAAAAAACCTTAACAAGCAAATAAATGAAATTCATCTCAGAAATATGCAAAAACAGAAAATAAATTACAAATGACATAATTATTGTCTACCTTGTTATTCATTTTTTCTTTTAACCTTTTTTTTTATAAGATTAGAAGAATTCTCTTTTTCTTCATCAAAAAGCACCGGTAATAGTCTCTGTTCATACCCTAGCCCAAATTCATAAAAGCCAGACACAATAAGGATAAGAGGCCTGATCCAAAGAGGAGACCTCTAACCCATATCCGACTTCTTTGAAGAAGTCGAACACCGCGAAGGAGCTCAGCTCTACTTACCCAAGTAAGTAACTATCTCCGCGAATTTCTCCCTCTATTTCGATCTTCCCTAAAAGATAGATTCAAACTCCCAAGATAAAGAGAACAGTTATCCATCAATAAAGGTGGAACTACTCCAACAAAGGTGGTTATCAACTCTATTATAAGTACATTGACACCCCTCAGGTATAATTTATGTTCTAATCTACTAAAAATCTGCCTAAAGCCCTTGCTGACTTAAGCATTGGAATCTCTTGCAGGTACCACCCCCACCTCCTCACGAGAAACTCGGATGGCGGCACCTCAGCACTGAACAAGTCGGACGATGCCTCATAAAGAGTCTGGACCTCACGTCCAGGCCCAAATCAACGTTTCAGGTAACCCTCGGAACAATGGCACCGTTGCTGGAGAACTGGGATTCAACCCTTGATAATGGCAGACCATCAGTATGAAGACGGCCATACGGCGTCTAAATCTAAACCTACTCCCTAATAGGAGGGCCATGCCCTCGTCATACTTCCACCACAACGAACACATGTTCCTCACGGAGAAGGAATGTCCGGAAACCCCTCACCAAGGCAGATTCAATCAGAGATACACCCACCAGAAAAGGAAGAAACCCTCACATCCTACTGAGATTCTAGGTATGGTCCATGGCCATGGCAGATGACTAGAGCAGCTCGAGCAGGAAGCTAAGCGACAACAGAAAGCAAAACGGGAGCTACGGAGAGAAGTAAGACGACTGGTGCACGAAATCACAATCACACTTTTACAATTCTGCACAACTAACCAGCAAGTGCACTGGGTCGTCCAAGTAATACCTTACGTGAGTAAGGGTCGATCCCACGGAGATTGTCGGCTTGAAGCAAGCTATGGTTCTCTTGTAACTCTTAGTCAGGATATCAATAATTCTCATATTTAATTGTAAAAAGTAAAAGAGCATGAAATAAATACTTGTTTTGCAGTAATGGAGAACAGGTTGAGGTTTTGGAGATGCTCTATCTTCTGAATCTCTGCTTTCCTACTGTCTTCTTTTTCATGCACGCAAGGCTCCTTCCATGGCAAGCTGTATGTTGGTGGATCACCGTTGTCAATGGCTACCATCCGTCCTCTCAGTGAAAATGGTCCAAATGCGCTGTCACCGCACGGCTAATCATCTATCGGTTCTCACTCATGTTGGAATAGGATCCATTGATCCTTTTGCGTCTGTCACTACCGCCAGCACTCGTGAGTTTGAAGCTCATCACAGTCATCCCTTCCCAGATCCTACTCGGAATACCACAGACAAGGTTTAGACTTTTCGGATCTCAGGAATGGCCGCCAATAATTCTAGCCTATACCACGAAGGTTCTAATCTTATATTAGAAACCCAAGAGATATACTCTCAAGCTATTGCAGATAGAACGGAGGTAGTTGTCAGGCACGCGTTCATAGGTGAGAATAATGATGAGTGTCACGGATCATCACATTCATCAAGTTGAAGTGCGAGTGAATATCTTAGAATAGAAACAAGCGTGATAGAATGGAAAACAGTAGTAATTACATTAATTCATCGAGACACAGCAGAGCTCCTCACCCCCAACCATAGGGTTTAGAGACTCATGCCGTAGAGAATACAATATGAAACGTGTGAAGTGTCATGAGGTATCCAAATACAATAGCAAAAGGTCCTATTTATAGAAAACTAGTAGCCTAGGGTTTACAGAAATGAGTAAATGATGCAGAATCCACTTCCGGGCCCACTTGGTGTGTGCTTGGGCTGAGCATTGAAGTTTTCACATGTAGAGACTTTTCTTGGAGTTAAACGCCAGCTTTTGTGCCAGTTTGGGCGTTTAACTCTAGCTTTTATGCTAGTTCTGGCGTTTTGACGCCAAAATTTTTATGCTAACTTGGAACGCCGGTTTGGGCCATCAAATCTCAGGCAAAGTATGGACTATTATATATTTCTGGAAAGCCCAGGATGTCTACTTTCCAACGCAATTGAGAGCGCGCCAATTGAGCTTCTGTAGCTCCAGAAAATTCACTTCGAGTGCAGGTAGGTCAGAATCCAACAGCATCTGCAGTCCTTTTTCAGCCTCTGAATCAGATTTTTGCTCAGTTCCCTCAATTTCTGCCAGAAAATGCCTGAAATCATAGAAAAATACAAAAACTCATAGTAAATTCCAGAAATGTGATTTTTGAATAAAAACTAATAAAAACATAATAAAAACTAACTAAAATATACTAAAAACATACTAAAAACAATGTCAAAAAGCGTATAAATTATCCGCTTATTACAACACCAAACTTAAATTGTTGCTTGTCCCCAAGCAACTGAAAATCAAATAGGATAAAAAGAAGAGAATATACTATAAATTTCAAATTATCAATGAAACTTAGCTCCAATTAGATGAGCGGGACTAGTAGCTTTTTGCCTCTAAACAGTTTTGGCATCTCACTCTATCCTTTGAAGTTTAGAATGATTGGCATCTTTAGGAACTCAGAATTTAGATAGTGTTATTGATTCTCCTAGTTCAGTATTTGTTGATTCTTGAACACAGTTACTTTATGAGTCTTGGCCGTGACCCTAAGCATTTTGTTTTCCAGTATTACCACCAGATACATAAATGTCACAGACACAAAACTGGGTGAACCTTTTCAGATTGTGACTCAGCTCTGCTAGAGTCCCCAATTAGAGGTGTCCAGAGCTCTTAAGCGCACTCTTTTTACTTTGGACCACGACTTTAACCGCTCAGTCTCAAGTTTTTACTTGACACCTTCACGCCACAAGCACATGGTTAGGGACAACTTGGTTTAGCCGCTTAGGCCAGAATTTTATTCCTGTGGGCCCTCCTATCCACTGATGCTCAAAGCCTTGGATCCTTTCTATTGCCCTTGAATTTTGGTTTAAAGGGCTATTGGCTTTTTCTGCTTGCTTTTTCTTTTTTTTTTCTTTCTTTTTCTTTTATCTTTTTTCGCCTTTTTTTTTCGCAAGCTTTTCACTGTTTTTTCTTGCTTCAAGAATCAATTTTATGATTTTTCAGATTATCAATAACATTTCTCCTTTTCCATCATTCTTTCAAGAGCCAACAATTTTAACATTCATAAACAACAAATTCAAAAGACATATGCACTGTTCAAGCATTCATTCAGAAAAAAAAAGTATTGTCACCACATCAAAATAATTAAACTAATTTCAAGGTTGAATTCGAAATCATGTACTTCTTGTTCTTTTGTGATTTAAAACATTTTTCCTTTAAGAAATGTGATAGATTTATAGGACATTCATAGCTTTAAGACATAAACTTTAAATTTTATTAATCATGGAAAATAAAAATAAGACTCAAAAATAAATATAAGAGCAGACCAATAATAATAGAAGACAAAAAATTAAAAACAGAAAAATAAATGACTCTTAAAATAGATTCCTAATAATAAAGGTTATCACAGAGTTAGGACTCAACAACCTTGATTTTGAGAAGTGGATGCTCCTTCCTTCTGTGGGGTGTTTGGTCCTTCAAGGGAGAGCTTCTGGTGCTTCAGCTCCTGTAGCTCACGCCCCTGCTTCTCCTGTTCCTTAAGCAGCTTGCAGAGCATGCAGTTTTGATTCTGCTGTTCTTCCTTAAGTTGCTCCACAGCTTCTTGCAGCTTGGTGATAGATGCTTTTAGGCGGGTCCAGTAGTCAATTTTAGGGATTTCTGGGAGGAACTCCTGCGCCCTCCTTTTGATGGAGTTATCTTGCACTTGTTGTCCTTCCATTGACTTCTTGGTGATTGGGTGTTCGATTGGGATGAATTCATCAACTCCCATCCTCACCCCAGCATCTTTACATAGCAGAGAAATTAAGTTTGGGTATGCCAGTTTGGCTTCAGTGGAATTCTTGTTTGCAATTGTGTAAATCTCACAAGAAATCAGATGATGAATCTCCACTTCGTTTCCCAGCATAATACAATGAATCATCACTGCTCTTTTGACAGTGACGTCAGAGCGGTTGCTAGTGGGCAGTATAGAACGTCCAATGAAGTCCAACTAGCCTCTTGCGACTGGTTTGAGATCTCCTCTCTTGAGTTGGTTTAGGACACCTTTTGAATTGGTTATCCACTTAGTTCCAGGGAGGCATATGTCATCTAGAACTTAGTTCAACCCCTTATCTACTCTCACCATTCTCCTATTAAAGGATTCTGGATTATCTTGTAGTTGAGGCAGTTTGAAGACCTCTCTTATTTTGTCCAGGTGGAAGTAAATAAACCTCCCTTGACCATAGTTCTGTAGGTATGAAAGGCGGTTCCAGTTATTCTCTGCTTATCTGTCAGCCACAGATTTGAGTAGAATTCCTGAACCATGTTTCTTCCAACCTTTGTCTCAGGATTAGCTAGAATTTCCCATCCTCTGTTTCGAATTTGCTCTTGGATCTCCGGATATTCGTCTTCTTTCAGATCGAATTTAACTTCCGGGATCACTGACCTCAGACCCATTATTTTGTGGTAATGGTATGCATGTTCTTTGGTTAAGAACCTCTCTTGATTCCAAAGACTCTTTGGAGTATTCTCTTTTCTTGCCTCTTTTGTTAGTTTGTTTTCCTTTAGGAGCCATGATCTTAATGAGTCTTAGCTCGGTGATCACGAAAAAATACACCAAACTTAGAGGTTTGCTTGTCCTCAAGCAAAAGAAGGAAAAGGAGAGAGATAGGAGGAGAGGCAAATTCGAATGGTGGAGAGCTGGGGATGGCCGAATGTGTATTTATAAGTGGAAGGGAGGGATTTCGAAAATTTGAAAAAGATATGACATAAAGATATTATTGGTGAAAAAAATAGAACCATGATATGAAAAAGATGAGATTTTAAAATGGAAAAGATATGAAGAGGTTAAATCTGAAAATTTGTTGATGCATCTAAGAATTAAGAGATGATATGATGAGTTGGAAAAGATTTGGAAAGAAATTGAGAAGATATTTGAGTTTTTGAAGAAGATTTGGGAAGGATTTGAAAGAAATTTGAAAAGGAATTTAGAAAATTGTTGAATTTTTGAAAATTGAAGGTGAATGATGAAAATTTGTAACATGTTTATGCAGAAAATTATGAGTCAAAACATGAAAATTTGAAAAATTTTGAAGTGAAAAACAAAATCCTCTCCCCCTACCTTTCTGGCGTTAAACGCCTAGAATGGTATCCATTCTGGTGTTTAACGCCCATATATTGGCCATTGTGGGCGTTTAACGCCCAGCCAGGTACCCTGGCTGGCGTTAAATGCCAGAAATCTTTTGTTACTGGGCGTTTTTCTGAACGCCCAGGATGCTGCAATTCTGGCGTTAAACGCCCAGAATGGTACCCATTCTGGCGTTTAACGCCCAAAATGGTATCTTTACTGGCATTAAACGCCCAGAATGGTATCCATTCTGGCGTTTAACACCCAAAATGCCCTTTTACTGGCGTTTTCTTGCCAGTGAGCTCCTTTTCTCTGCTTTTTGCACTGAATCCTTCTGTAACTCTGTGAATTCCTACAATTTGATGATTAATCTTGAAGAAAATTTATATCAAACTTCTATAAGTATTAATTAAAACAAATAACTTGCTAATGGCTGGGTTGCCTCCCAGTAAGCGCTTCTTTATTGTCTTTAGCTGGACCTTGACTGAGCTTTATTCTAGTCTCAGTTTTGAGCATTCTTGCTCAAAATTACTTTCAAGATAATATTTGATTCTCTGTCCATTAACAATGAACTTTTTGTAAGAGTCAATATCCTGAAGCTCAACATATCCATAGGGTGATACACTTGTAATCACATATGGTCCCCTCCACCGGGATTTCAATTTCCCGAAGAATAGTCTGAGCCTAGAGTTAAACAGCAGAACCTTCTGTCCTGGTTCAAAGACTCTAGATGACAGTTTCTTGTCATGCCACCTTTTTGCTTTCTTCTTCTAAATTTTTGCATTTTCAAAAGCATTTAGTCTGAATTCCTCTAGCTCATTTAGCTGGAGCAATCTTTTCTCTCCAGCTAACTTAGCATCCAGGTTTAGGAATCTGGTGGCCCAGTAGGCCTTATGTTCCAGTTTCAGGGGAAGATGACAGGCCTTGCCATACACAAGCTGGTATGGAAAGGTTCCTATAGGAGTATTGAATGCTGTTCTGTATGCCCACAGAGCATCATCTAAGCTTTTTGCCCAATCCTTTCTACGGACAATTACAGTCCGTTCCAGGATTCTTTTTAGTTCTCTATTAGAGACTTCAGCCTGCCCATTTGTCTGTGGATGATATGGAGTTACTACTTTATGGCTAATTCCATATCAGACCATAGCAGAGTAAAGCTGTTTATTGCAGAAATGAGTGCCCTATCACTGATGAGTACTCTGGGAACACCAAATCTGCTGAATATATGTTTCTGGAGGAACTTCAGCACTGTCTTAGTATCATTAGTGGGTGTGGCAATTGCTTCTACCCATTTAGATACGTAGTCTACTGCCACCAGAATGTAAGTGTTTGAGTATGATGGTGGGAAAGGACCCATGAAGTCAATACCCTATACATCAAATAACTCAATCTCTAATATCCCTTGTTGAGGCATGGCATAACCATGAGATAAGTTACCAGCTCTCTGGCAACTGTCACAGTTACGCACAAACTTTCGGGCATCTCTATAGAGAGTAGGCCAGTAGAAACCACATTGGAGGACCTTAGTGGCTGTTCGCTCACCTCCGAAATGTCCTCCATACTGTGATCCATGGCAATGCCATAGGATTTTCTATGCCTCCTCTCTAGGTACGCATCTGCGGATCATTCCGTCTGCACATCTCTTAAAGAGATATAGTTCATCCCATAAGTAGTACTTTGCATCAGAAATTAGTTTTTTCGTTTGCACCCTGCTGTACTCTTTGGGTATGAACCTCACAGCTTTATAGTTTGCAATGTCTTCAAACCATGGTGCTCCCTGAATGGCGAAGAGTTGATCATCCAGAAAAGTCTCAGAGATCTTAGTAGGAGGGAGGGACGCCCCTGCTACTGGTTCTATCTGGGACAGGTGATCAGCTACCTGGTTCTCTGTCCCTTTTCTGTCTCTTATTTTTATATCAAACTCTTGCAGAAGCAACACCCATCTTATGAGCCTGGGTTTTGAATCCTGCTTTGTGAGTAGGTATTTAAGAGCAGCATGGTCAGTATACACAATCACCTTTGAACCTACTAAATAGGATCTAAACTTGTCAATGGCATAAACTACTGCAAGCAGCTCTTTTTCTGTGGTTGTGTAGTTTTTTTGTGCGTCATTTAGAACATGGCTGGCATAGTAAATGATGTGCAGAAACTTGTTATGCTTCTGTCCCAGCACTACACCAATGGCATGGTCACTGGCATCACACATTAGTTCGAATGGTAATATCCAGTCTGGTGCAGAAATAACTGGTGCTGTGACTAGCTTAGCTTTCAGAGTTTCAAACGCCTGCAGACACTCTGTGTCAAACACAAATGGTGTGTCAGCAGCCAGCAGATTGCTCCGAGGTTTTGTAATTTTTGAAAAATTCTTTATAAACCTCCTATAGAATCCTGCATGCCCCAGAAAGCTTCTGATTACCTTAACATTGGCAGGTGGTGGTAATTTTTCAATTACTTCCACTTTAGCTTGCTCCACCTCTATTCCCTTGTTTGAAATTTTATGCCCAAGGACAATTCCTTCAGTCATCATAAAGTGATATTTTTCCCAGTTTAAAACTAGGTTGGTCTCTTGGCACCTTTTCAGAACAAATGCTAAATGGTCAAGGCAGGAGCTGAATGAGTCTCCAAATACTGAAAAGTCATCCATGAAGACTTCCAAGAATTTTTCTACCATATCAGAGAAGATAGAGAGCATGCACCTCTGAAAGGTTGCAAGTGCATTGCACAGACCAAAAGGCATCCTTCTGTAGGCAAATACTCCAGAAGGACATGTGAATGCTGTTTTCTCTTGGTCTTGAGGATCTACTGCAATTTGGTTGTAACCCGAATAGCCATCCAAAAAGCAGTAATAGTCAAGACCTGCTAGTCTTTCTAGCATCTGGTCTATGAATGGTAAAGAAAAATGATCCTTTCGGGTGGTTGTATTGAGCCTTCTGTAGTCGATACACATACGCCACCCTGTAACTGTTCTTGTAGGAACCAGTTCATTCTTTTCATTGTGAACCACTGTCATCCTCCTTTTTTGGATACAACTTGGACAGTGCTTACCCAGGGGCTATCAGAAATAGGATAAATAATCCCAGCCTCTAGTAACTTAGTAACCTCTTTCTGCACCACCTCCTTCATGGCTGGATTTAGCCGCCTCTGTGGTTGTTCCACTGGCTTAGCATCATCCTCTAATAGGATCTTGTGCATGCATCTTGCTGGGCTAATGCCCTTAAGATCGCTTATGGACCACCCAAGAGCTGTCTTGTATGTCCTTAGCACTTGAATTAGTGCCTTCTCTTCCTGTGGATTTAAAGCAGTGCTTATGATCATTGGAAAAGTGTCACCCTCTCCCAAAAATGCATATTTCAAGGATGGTAGCAGTGGTTTGAGCTCGGGTTTAGGAGGTTTCTCCTCTTCCTAAGGAATTTTCAAAGGTTCTTTTATTTCCTCTGATTCCTCCAGATCAGGTTGAACATCTTTAAAGATGTCCTCTAGCTCTGATTCGAGACTTTCAGTCATATTGATCTCTTTCACCAAAGAGTCAATAATATCAGCGCTCATGCAGTCATTTGATGTGTCTGGGTGCTGCATGGCTTTGACAGCATTTAACTTGAACTCATCCTCATTGACTCTCAGGGTCACCTCCCCTTTTTGTACATCAAATAAAGTTCGTCCAGTTGCTAGGAAAGGTCTTCCTAGAATGAGAGTTGCACTCTTGTGCTCCTCCATTTCCAGCACTAAAAAGTCAGTCGGAAAGGCGAATGGCCCAACCTCGACAATCATGTCCTCAATTATGCCTGATGGGTATTTAATGGAGCCATCAGCAAGTTGAAGACATATTCGGGTTGGTTTGACTTCTTCAGTCAAGCCAAGCTTTCTGATAGTGGATGCAGGTATTAGGTTGATACTTGCTCCAAGGTCACATAGAGCTGTCTTGGTACAAGCACCCTCTAATGTGCATGGTATCATAAAGCTTCCTGGATCTTTAAGCTTCTCTGGTAAGCTTTTCAGAATGACTGCACTGCATTCTTCAGTGAGAAAAACTTTTTCCGTTTCTCTCCAATCCTTGTTATGACTTAAGATCTCTTTCATGAACTTAGCATAAGATGGTATTTGCTCAAGTGGCTCTGCAAACGGGATCTTTATCTCAAGAGTCCTGTGATAGTCTGCAAAGCGGGCAAATTGTTTATCCTGTTCTGCTTGGCAGAGTTTCTGAGGATAACGCATCTTGGCTTTATATTCTTCAACCTTAGTTGCTGCAGGTTTATTCCCTACAGAGGTGGTTGGAGAAGCCTTCTTAGAGGGGTTACTATCAGCACTTGCAGGTGTCTGATCCCTCATTGGCATTTGAACGCCAGGATTGGGTGCTGGATGGGCGTTTAACGCCAACTTCCCACCCTTTTCTGGTGTTTGAACGCCAGAACTGGGCAAGGAATGGGCATTTAACGCCAACTTTTCCCCCTTTTTTGGCGTTTGAATGCCAGAAGTGGGCATCCACTGGTGTTTGACGCCAATCTTTCACCCTTTTCTAGCGTTTGAACGCCAGAATTATTCCTCTCTGGGCTCTTGCCATCCTCAGAGGGATTTTGGACAGTGGTTTGGTTATCCTCTGTTAGTTGTTCCTTTCTTGGCTTTCTGCTACTTTGAGCTGAATTATTCAATGTCTTCCCGCTCCCTAGTTGAACAGCTTGGCATTCTTCTGTTAGATGTTTAGATAGCTGCTGTCTTGTCTAATTCAATTGTGCTTCCATATTCTTGTTAGCATTTTTAGTGTCTTGGAGTATCTCTTTAAATTCTGCTAATTGTTTTGTCATAAGGAGTATTTGCTGATTAAGTTCAACAATCTGTTCTTGAGGATTAGGATCAGTAGTTACTGCCCTAGCCTCTTCTTTTATGGAGGACTCACTACTTGAGTACAGATGTTGATTTCTAGCAACCGTATCTATGAGTTCTTGAGCCTCTTCAATTGTCTTTCTCATGTGTATAGATCCACTAGCTGAGTAGTCTAGAGATATTTGAGCTCTTTTTGTAAGCCCATAGTAGAAGATGTCTAACTGTACCCACTCTGAAAATATTTCAGAGGGGCATTTCCTTAGCATCCCTCTATACCTCTCCCAGGCATTATAAAGGGATTCATGATCCTCTTGTTTAAAGCCTTGGATGTCCAGCCTTAGCTGTGTCATCTTTTTTGGAGGGTAAAATTGATTCAGGAATTTGTCTGATAACTGTCTCCATGTTTTTATGCTTGCTGAGGGTTGGTTATTTAACCACCTCTTAGCTTGATCTTTTATAGCAAATAGAAACAGTAATAATCTGTAGACATCCTAATCTACTTCTTTATCACTTACTGTGTCAGCAATTTGTAAGAACTATGCCAGAAACTCAGTAGGTTCTTCCTGTGAAAGACCGGAATACTGGCAATTTTGCTGCACCATGATAATGAGCTGAGGATTTAGCTCAAAACTGCTTGCTTTGATGTGAGGTATAGAGATGCTACTCCCATATGTAGCTGTAAAGGGGTTAGCATATGACCCCAGAGTCCTTCTGGACTGTTCATTTCCACTTATGTCCATAATGGAGAAAAGGGAATTGATACGAATTGCAATTAAATTATATTTTTAAATTTTTTTATTTTATTTAATTAAAAGTAACCGAATAAAATAAAACAAAATAAATGGAAGATAAAATAAAAGTTTCAAAAATTAGAAGAAAATGAAATAAAAGCAAATTGACAACTAAATTAATTAATTGGTTAAAAAGATTTTGGAATTAGCAACTAGAAAGATATGATTGAAAATTATTTTGAAAAAGATATGATTGAGAAGATATGATTGCAATTTATTAAAAAAATATGATTGAAAAGATATGATTGAAGAAATTAAAAAGATTTGATTTTTGAAAAAGATTTGAAAAGATCAATTTTTGAAATTAGAATTTTGACTTGACAAAAAAAGATATGATTTTGAAAATCTTTGACTAATTTAATGCAAAATTTCGAAATTTATGAGTAAAATAAGGAAAAATATTTTTTTAATTTTTGAATTTTAATGAGGAAAGAGAAAAACAACAAAATGACACTAAACTTAGAAATTTTAGATCAAAACAAAGAGAACAAACAAGAAAACTTTGAATGTCAAGATGAACACCAAGAACACTTTGAAGATCAAGATGAACACCAAGAACAAATTTTTTGAAAAAATTTTTTAAGTGAATAAAAGCACAAGAGATACCAAACTTAAAATTTTTAGAAAATCAAACACAAATTTTCGAAATTTTAAAGGAAAACACAAAGAAGACACCAAACTTAGAATTTTTAAAGATCAAGAAAGAACTAAGAACATGCAAATTTGAAAAATTGAAAGAAAATAAAAGCATGCAATTGACACCAAACTTAAAATATGAAACTAAACTCAAATAAAAGACTCAAATTTAGTGACTCTAAACCAACAAAAATAAATTATTCCTAATCTAAGCAACAAGATAAACCGTCAGTTGTCCAAACTCGAACAATCCCCGGCAACGGCGCCAAAAACTTGGTGCACGAAATCACAATCACACTTTTGCAATTCCGCACAACTAACCAGCAAGTGCACTGGGTCGTCCAAGTAATACCTTACGTGAGTAAGGGTCGATCCCACGGAGATTGTCGGCTTGAAGCAAGCTATGGTTCTCTTGTAACTCTTAGTCAGGATATCAATAATTCTCAGATTTAATTGTAAAAAGTAAAAGAGCATGAAATAAATACTTGTTTTGCAGTAACAGAGAACATGTTGAGGTTTTGGAGATGCTTTATCTTCTGAATCTCTGGTTTCTACTGTCTTCTTCTTCATGAACGCAAGGCTCCTTCCAGGGCAAGCTGTATGTTGGTGGATCACCATTGTCAATGGCTACCATCTGTCCTCTCAATGAAAATGGTCCAAATGCGCTGTCACTGCACGGCTAATCATTTGTCGGTTCTCACTCATGTTGGAATAGGATCCATTGATCCTTTTGCGTCTGTCACTACGCCCAGCACTCATGAGTTTGAAGCTCGTCACAGTCATTCCTTCCCAGATCCTACTTGAAATACCATAGACAAGGTTTAGACTTTCCGGATCTCAGGAATGGCCGCCAATAATTCTAGCCTATATCACGAAGGTTCTAATCTTAGATTAGAAACCCAAGAGATATGCTCTCAAGCTATATCAGATAGAACAAAGGTGGTTGTCAAGCACGCATTCATAGGTGAGAATAATGATGAGTGTCACGGATCATCACATTCATCAAGTTGAAGTGCAAGTGAATATCTTAGAATAGAAACAAGCGTGATAGAATGGAAAACAGTAGTAATTGCATTAATTCATCGAGACACAGCAGAGCTCCTCACCCCCAACCATGGGGTTTAGAGAATCATTCCGTAGAGAATACAATATGAAATGTGTGAAGCGTCATGAGGTATCCAAATACAATAGCAAAAGGTCCTATTTATAGAAAACTAGTAGCCTAGGGTTTACAGAAATGAGTAAATGATGCAGAATCCACTTTCGGGCCCACTTGGTGTGTGCTTGGGCTGAGCATTGAAGCTTTCACATGTAGAGACTTTTCTTGGAGTTAAACTCCATCTTTTGTGCCAGTTTGGTAGTTTAACTCCAGCTTTGATTACACTTTGATTATGTAAAATTCATTGCTCTTTCTTTCCCTGGCACTGGTGCCAAAAAACATGATGCCAATACCATGGTTCACAACTTCGCACAACTAACCAGCAAGTGCACTGGGTCGTCCAAGTAATACCTTACGTGAGTAAGGGTCGAATCCCACGGAGATTGTTGGTATGAAGCAAGCTATGGTCACCTTGTAAATCTCAGTCAGGCGGATATCAGATGGTTATGGAGTTTTCGAATTTAATTAATAAAATAGGGATAGAAATACTTATGTAAATCATTGGTGAGAATTTCAGATAAGCGAATAGAGATGCTTTCGTTCCTCTGAACCTTTGCTTTCCTGCTATCTTCATCCAATCAGTCTTACTCCTTTCCATGGCTGGCTTTATGTGATACATCACCACTGTCAATGGCTACTTTCGGTCTTCTCTCGCGAAAATGATCCAAATGCCCTGTCACGGCACGGCTAATCGTCTGGAGGCATCACCCTTTTCAATGGTTTCATCCTATCCTCTCAGTGAAAATGGTCAACGCACCCTGTCACGGCACGGCTATTCATCTGTCGGTTCTCGATCATGTTGGAATAGGATTTACTATCCTTTTGCGTCTATCACTACGCCCAACAATCGCGAGTTTGAAGCTCGTCACAGTCATTCAATCATTGAATCCTACTCGGAATACCACAGACAAGGTTTAGACTTTCCGGATTCTCTTGAATGCCGCCATCATTCTAGCTTACACCACGAAGATTCCGATTAAGAGATCTAAGAGATACTCATTCAATCTAATGTAGAACGGATGTGGTTGTCAGGCACGCGTTCATAGGGAATGATGATGATTGTCACATTCATCACATTCAGGTTGAAATACGAATGAATATCTTGGAAGCGAAATAAGATGAATTGAATAGAAAACAGTAGTACTTTGCATTAATCTTTGAGGAACAGCAGAGCTCCACACCTTAATCTATGGAGTGTAGAAACTCTACCGTTAAAAATACATAAGTGAAAGGTCCAGGCATGGCCGAATGGCCATCCCCTCTGATCTAAGAACCAGGCATCCAAAGATGTTCAAAGATACAATCCAGGATCAAAAGATCCCTAATACAATAGTAAAATGTCCTATTTATAATAAACTAGCTACTAGGGTTTACAGAAGTAAGTAATTGATGCATAAATCCACTTCTGGGGCCCACTTGGTGTGTGCTTGGGCTGAGCTTGAGTTTTGCACGTGTAGAGGTCCTTCTTGGAGTTGAACGCCAGCATTTGTGCCAGTTTGGGCGTTCAACTCTGGTTTTGGATCCTTTTCTGGCGCTGGACGCCAGAATTGGGCAGAGAGCTGGCGTTGAACGCCAGTTTGCGTCATCTATTCTTGGCCAAAGTATGGACTATTATATATTGCTGGAAAGCCCTGGATGTCTACTTTTCAAAGAAATTGGAAGCGCGCCATTTTGAGTTCTGTAGCTCCAGAAAATCCATTTTGAGTGCAGGGAGGTCAGAATCCAACAGCATTAGCAGTCCTTCTTCAACCTCTAAATCTGATTTTTGCTCAAGTCCCTCAATTTCAGCCAGAAAATACCTGAAATCACAGAAAAACACACAAACTCATAGTAAAGTCCAGAAATGTGAATTTAACATAAAAACTAATGAAAACATCCCTAAAAGTAACTAGATCCTACTAAAAACATACTAAAAACAATGTCAAAAAGCGTATAAATTATCCGCTCATCACAACACCAAACTTAAATTGTTGCTTGTCCCCAAGCAACTGAAAATCAAATAGGATAAAAAGAAGAGAATATACTATAAATTCCAAACTATCAATGAAACATAGCTTCAATCATATGAGCGGGACTTATAGCTTTTTGCCTCTTGAATAGTTTTGGCATCTCACTTTATTCATTGAAGTTCAGAATGATTGGCATCTATAGGAACTCAGAGTTCAGATAGTGTTATTGACTCTCCTAGTTCAGTATGATGATTCTTGAACACAGCTATTTTATGAGTCTTGGCTGTGGCCCTAAGCACTTTGTTTTCCAGTATTACCACCGGATACATAAATGCCACAGACACGTAATTGGGTGAACCTTTTCAGATTGTGACTTAGCTTTGCTAAAGTCCCCAATTAGAGGTGTCCAAGGTTCTTAAGCACACTCTTTTTTTGCTTTGGACCTTGACTTTAACCGCTCAGTCTCAAGTTTTCACTTGACACCTACACGCCACAAGCACATGGTTAGGGACAGCTTGGTTTAGCCGCTTAGACCAGGATTTTATTCCTTTAGGCCCTCCTATCCACTGATGCTCAAAGCCTTGGGATCCTTTTTATTTGCCCTTGCCTTTTGGTTTTAAGGGTTATTGGCTTTTTGCTCTTGCCTCTTGGTTTTAAGAGCTTTTGGCTTTTTCTACTTGCTTTTTCTTTTTTTTTTCTCTTTTTTTTTCGCCTATTTTTTTTTCTGCAAGCTTTGTTCTTTGCTGCTTTTTCTTGCTTCAAGAATCATTTTTATGATTTTTCAGATTATCAAATAACATGTCTCCTTGTCATCATTCTTTCAAGAGCCAACATATTTAACATTCTTAAACAACAACTTCAAAAGACATATGCACTGTTCAAGCATTCATTCAGAAAATAAGAAACATTGTCACCACATCAATATAATTAAGCTAAGTTCAAGGATAAATTCGAAACTCGTGTACTTCTTGTTCTTTTGAATTAAAACATTTTTCATTTAAGAGAGGTGATGGATTCATAGGACATTCATAACTTTAAGACAAAGTTACTAACTACTAATGATCATGTAATGAAGACACAAACACAGATAAGCACATAACATAGAAAACGAAAAACAGAAGAAATAAGAACAAGGAATGAATCCACCTTAGTGATGGTGGCGTTTCCTTCTTGAGGAACCAATGATGTCCTTGAGCTCTTCTATGTCTCTTCCTTGTCTTTGTTTCTCCTCCCTCATTGCTTTTTGATCTTCTCTTATTTTATGGAGCATGATGGAGTGCTCTTGATGTTCCACCCTTAATTGTCCCATGTTGGCACTTAATTCTCCTAGGGAGGTGTTGATTTGCTCCCAATAGTTTTGTGGAGGAAAATGCATTTGAGGCATCTCCTGGATCTCATGGTGATGAGCTTCCTATGCCTCTTGAGCTCCATGAATGGGCTCTCTTGCTTGCTCCATCTTTTTCTTAGTGATGGGCTTCTCTTCCTTAATAGAAATGTCTCCTTCTATGAAAGCTCCAGCTGAGTAACATAGATGGCAGATAAGATGAGGAAAAGCTAGCCTTGCCATGGGGGATGACTTTTCGGCTATTTTGTAGAGTTCATTAGAGATGACTTCATGAACTTCTATTTCCTCTCCAATCATGATGCTAAGAATTATGATGGCCCGATCCACAGTAACTTCAGATCGGTTGCTAGTGGGAATGATTGAGCATTGAATGAACTCCAACCATCCTCTAGCCACAGGCTTGAGGTCCAATCTTCTTAGTTGAACCGGCTTGCCTTTGGAGTCAATCTTCCATTGAGATCCTTCCACACATATGTACATAAGGACTTGGTCCAACCTTTGATTAAAGTTGACCCTTCTAGTGTAGGGGCGTTCATCTCCTTGCATCATGGGCAAGTTGAACGCCAACCTCACATTTTTCGGACTAAAATCTAAATATTTCCCCCGAACCATTGTAACGTAGTTCTTTGGATTCGGGTTCTTACTTTGATCATGGTTCTTGGTGATCCATGCATTGGCATAGAACTCTTGAACCATTAGGATGCCGACTTGTTGGATGGGATTTGTTAGAACTTCCCAACCTCTTCTTTGAATTTCATGTCGGATCTCCGGATACTCATTTCTTTTGAGTTTGAAAGGGACCTCGGGGATCACCTTCTTCTTGGCCACAACATCATAGAAGTGGTCTTGATGGGCTTTGGAGATGAACCTTTCCATCTCCCATGACTCGGAGGTGGAAGCTTTTGTCTTCCCTTTCCCCTTTCTAGAAGATTCTCCGGTCTTAGGTGCCATCAATGGTAATGGAAAAACAAAAAAGCCTATGCTTTTACCACACCAAACTTAGAATATTGCTCACCCTCGAGCAATAAAAGAAAGAATAGAGGAAGAAGAAGAAGAAAATATGGAGAAGAGGGGTGAAGTGTGTTTCGGCCAAGTAGAGAGGAGAGGGTTGTGGTGTGTGAAAATGAGGAAGAATGGAGGGCTATATATAGGGGAGGGAGGGGAGTTAAGGTTCGGCCATTTAGGGTGGGTTTGGGTGGGAAATTGGTTTTGAATTTTGAAGGTAGGTGGAGTTTATGAGGTAGGTTTATGGGAAAGTGTGTATGGATGTGAGTGGTGAAGAGGTGATGGGGAAGAGAGATTGAGGTGATTGGTGAAGGGTTTTTAGGGAAGGGTGTTTATGGGATTGTGTGAAAGAGAGGTGAGAAGAAGTGAGTGGAGGTAGGTGGGGATCCTGTGGGATCCACAAATCCTGAGATGATCCTGTGGGGTCCACAGATCCTGAGGTGTTCAAGGATTTACACCCTTGCACCAAATTAGGCATGCAAAATGCCCTTGCACGCAACTCTGGGCGTTCAACGCCAGGTTGGTGCCCATTTTGGGCGTTCAATGCCCATTTACTGGCCATTTCTGGCGTTGAACGCCAGAACCATGCTTGTTCTGGGCGTTCAGCGCCCAGATACTGCCCATTTTGGGCGTTCAGCGCCAGAACCATGCTCTGTTCTGGCGTTGAACGCCAGACAGATGCTTCCTCCAGGGTGTGATTTTTCTTCTGCGGTTTTTGATTCCATTTTTAATTTTTTTGTTTATTTTGTGACTCCTCATGATCATGAACCTATAAAGACATATAACTAAGAAAAATATAGTTAGATAAATAAAAATTGGGTTGCCTCCCAACAAGCGCTTCTTTAATGTCAATAGCTTGACAGTGGGCTCTCATGGAGCCTCACAAATGTTTAGAGCATTGTTGAAACTCTCCAACACCAAACTTAGAGTTTGGATATGGGAGTTCAACACCAAACTTAGAGTTTGGTTGTGGCCTCCCAACACCAAACTTAGAGTTTGACTGTGGGGACTTTGTTTGACTCTGCTTTGAGAGAAGCTTTTTATGCTTCCTCTCCATGGATGTAGAGAGAGATCCTTGAGTTGTAAACACAAGGTTGTCCTCATTCAATTGAAGGATTAATTCTCCTCTGTCCACATCAATCACAGCTCTTGCTGTGGCTAGGAAAGGTCTTCCTAGGATGATGGATTCATCCTCTTGCTTTCCAGTATCCAGGACTATGAAATCAGCAGGGATGTAAAGGCCTTCAACCTTTACTAACACGTCCTCTACTTGTCCATAAGCCTATTTTCTTGAATTATCTACCATCTCTAATGAGATTCTAGCAGCTTGCACCCTATAGATTCCCAGTTTCTCTATTACAGAGAGGGGCATGAGGTTTATTCCTGAACCAAGGTCACACAGAGCCTTAAAGATCATGGTGCCTATGGTACAAGGTATTATGAACTTTCCAGGATCCTGTCTCTTCTGAGGCAATGTCAGTTGATCCAGATCACTTAGTCCATTAGTGAACAAGGGACGCTCATCTTCCCAAGTTTCAATACCAAATAATTTGGCATTTAGCTTCATAATTCCACCAAGGAACTTGGCAGCTTGCTCTTCAGTAACATCCTCATTCTCTTCAGAAGAGGAATACTCATCAGAGCTCATGAAGGGCATAAGGAGGTTCAATAGAATCTCTATGGTCTCTAGATGAGCCTCAGAGTCCTTTGGTTCCTCAGAGGGAAGCTCCTTATTGATCACTGGACGTCCCAGGAGGTCTTCCTCCTTGGGATTCACGTCTTCTCCTTCCCTTACACGTTCGGCCATGGTGCTTATGTCAATGGCCTTGCACTCTCCTTTTGGGTTCTCTTCTGTATTGCTTGGGAGAGTACTAGGAGAGATTTCAGTGATCCTCTTACTCAGCTGGCCCACTTGTGCTTCCAAATTTCTAATGGAAGACCTTGTTTCATTCATGAAACTTACAGTGGCCTTGGACAGACCAGAGACTAAGTTTGCCAAATTAGAGGTATTTTGTTCAGAATTCTCTGTCTGTTGCTGAGTGGATGATGGAAAAGGCTTGCTATTGCTAAACCTGTTTCTTCCACCATTATTAAAGCCTTGTTGAGGCCTTTGATCCTTCCATGAGAGATTTGGATGATTTCTCCATGATGGATTATAGGTATTTCCATAAGGTCCACCCATGTAATTTACCTCCGCTATTGCAGGGTTTTCAGGATCATAAGCTTCTTCTTCAGAAGATGCCTCTTGAGTACTGTTGGATGCAGCTTGCATTCCATTCAGACTCTGAGAAATCATATTGACTTGCTGAGTCAATATTTTGTTCTGAGCCAATATGGCATTCAGAGTATCAACTTCAAGAACTCCCTTCTTCTGAGGCGTCCCATTACTCACAGGATTCCTCTCAGAAGTGTACATGAACTGGTTATTAGCAACTATGTCAATGAGTTCTTGAGCTTCTGTAGGCATTTTCTTTAGGTGAATGGATCCACCTGCAGAAGTATCCAATGACATCTTTGATAGCTCAGATAGACCATCATAGAATATATCCAGGATGGTCCATTCTGAAAGCATGTCAGAAGGACACTTTTTGGTCAGCTGCTTGTATCTTTCCCAAGCTTCATAGAGGGATTCACCTTCTTTCTGTCTGAAGGTTTGAACATCCACTCTAAGCTTGCTCAGTTTTTGAGGAGGAAAGAACTTGGCTAAGAAAGCCGTGACCAGCTTATCCCAAGAGTTCAGGCTGTCTTTGGGTTGAGAGTCCAACCACACTCTAGCTCTGTCTCTTACAGCAAAAGGGAAAAGCATGAGCCTGTAGACTTCAGGATTCACTCCATTAGTCTTAACAGTATCACAGATCTGCAAGAATTCAGTTAAGAACTGAAAAGGATCTTCAGATGGAAGTCCATGAAACTTGCAGTTCTGCTGCATCAGAGAAACTAGCTGAGGTTTCAGCTCAAAATTGTTTGCTCCAATGGTAGGGATGGAGATGCTTCTTCCATGTAAATTGGAATTAGGTGCAGTAAAGTCACCAAGCATTCTCCTTGCATTATTATTTTCGGCTGCCATCTCCTCTTCCTGTTCGAAAATTTCTGAAAGGTTCTCTCTGGATTGTTGTAATTTAGCTTCTCTTAGTTTCCTCTTCAGAGTCCTTTCAGGTTCTGGATCTGCTTCAACAAGAATGTTCTTGTCCTTGCTCCTGCTCATATGAAAAAGAGAGAACAGAAAAATAATAATAATAGGGGTCCTTTTTACCACAGTATAGAGGTCCCAGTGTGAGTAGAAGAAAAGAAGAAGAAGAAATTCGAACACAAATGGAAGAGGGGGTTCGAATTTGGGTGGGATGAAGTGTTAGTAGATGAATAAATAAATAGAAGGAGATGAGAGAGAGAAGGAGAATTTTCGAAAATAATTTTTGAAAAAGAGTTAGTGATTTTCGAAAATAGTTTTTGAAAAATGTTAGTAATTTTCGAAAATTAAGATTTAAAAATTGAAATAATTAGTTAATTAAAAAGAAATTTTGAAAAAGGGGGAGATATTTTCAAAAATTAGAGAGAGAGAGAGTTAGTTAGGTAGTTTTGAAAAAGATAAGAAACAAACAAAAAGTTAGTTAGTTAGTTGAAACAAATTTTGAAAAGATAAGAAGATAAGAAGTTAGAGAAGATATTTTGAAATCAAATTTTTGAAAAAAAAGTAATATAGGAAGATATTTTTGAAAAGATATGATTGAAATTAGTTTTGAAAAAGATTTGATTTTTAAAATCACAATTAATGACTTGATTCACAAGAAATCACAAGATATGATTCTAGAACTTAAAGTTTGAATCTTTCTTAACAAGTAAGCAACAAACTTGAAATTTTTGAATCAAAACATTAATTGTTATTGTTATTTTCGAAAATTATGATGTAAAATTAAGAAAAATATTTTTGAAAAATATTTTTGGAATTTTCGAAAATAACTAAGAAAAATGAAAAAGATTTGATTTTTGAAAAAGATTTTGAAAAAGATAAGATTTTTAAATTGAAAATTTGATTTGACTCATGAAAACAACTAGATTTTAAAAATTTTTTAAAAAGTCAAATCTAATTTTCGAATTTATGAGAGAGAAAAAGGGAAAGATATTTTTTTTTCGGTTTTTGAATTTTTAATGATGAGAGAGAGAAACATGAAAATTATGCAATGCATGAGAATTTTAGATCAAAACATGTGATGCATGCAAGAATGCTATGAATGTTAAGATGAACACCAAGAACACTATGAAGATCATGATGAACATCAAGAACATATTTTTGAAAAATTTTTTATGCAAAGAAAACATGCAAGACACCAAACTTAGAATTCTTTAATGCTTAGACACTAAGAATTCATGAATGCATATGAAAAACAAGAAAAGACACAAAACATGCAAATGCAAAGATCAAACTAGAAGACTTACCAAGAACAACTTGAAGATCATGAAGAACACCATGAATGCATGAATTTTCGAAAAATGCAAGATGCACATGCAATTGACACCAAACTTATAACATGACACATGACTCAAACAAGAAACACAAAAAATATTTTTTTTATTTTTATGATTTTATGATTTTTTTGTATTTTCTTTTAATTTTTTTCGAAAATCATTTTGAAAAATAAAAATAAGGATTCCAAAATTTTTAATATGAATTCCAGGAATCTTATGCTCTAAAGCTCCAATCAAAGGGTCAGGCTTGGCTTAATAGCCAGCCAAGCTTTAGTATGTAACTCAGACATGACACGTCTAACATGCCCTACAATCGTATTAGACATGGCTTTACAGCCAGCCATGCCTCATGAAACACTAGAATTCATTCTTAAAAATTTTGAAGAAAAATTATATTTTTGAAAACATTTTTATTATTAAAAAAAAAATTTTTTTGAAAACAAAGGAGAAAATTTTGAAAGATTTTTGAAAAATTTTTGAAAATAAAACAAAAAGAAAATTACCTAATCTGAACAACAGGATGAACCGTTAGTTATCCAAACTCGAACAATCCTCGGCAACGGCGCCAAAAATTTGGTGCGCAGAAATTGTGATTACACTTTGATTATGTAAAATTCATTGCTCTTTCTTTCCCTGGCACTGGTGCCAAAAAACATGATGCCAATACCATGGTTCACAACTTCGCACAACTAACCAGCAAGTGCACTGGGTCATCCAAGTAATACCTTACGTGAGTAAGGGTCGAATCCCACGGAGATTGTTGGTATGAAGCAAGCTATGGTCACCTTGTAAATCTCAGTCAGGCGGATATCAGATGGTTATGGAGTTTTCGAATTTAATTAATAAAATAGGGATAGAAATACTTATGTAAATCATTGGTGAGAATTTCAGATAAGCGAATAGAGATGCTTTCGTTCCTCTGAACCTCTGCTTTCCTGCTATCTTCATCCAATCAGTCTTACTCCTTTCCATGGCTGGCTTTATGTGATACATCACCACTGTCAATGGCTACTTTCGGTCTTCTCTCGGGAAAATGATCCAAATGCCCTGTCACGGCACGGCTAATCGTCTGGAGGCATCACCCTTGTCAATGGTTTCATCCTATCCTCTCAGTGAAAATGGTCAACGCACCCTGTCACGGCACGGCTATTCATCTGTCGGTTCTCGATCATGCTGGAATAAGATTTACTATCCTTTTGCGTCTGTCACTACGCCCAGCAATCGCGAGTTTGAAGCTCGTCACAGTCATTCAATCATTGAATCCTACTCGGAATACCACAGACAAGGTTTAGACTTTCCGGATTCTCTTGAATGTTGCCATCATTCTAGCTTACACCACGAAGATTCCGATTAAGAGATCTAAGAGATACTCATTCAATCTAATGTAGAACGGAGGTAGTTGTCAGGCACGCGTTCATAGGGAATGATGATGATTGTCATGTTCATCACATTCAGGTTGAAATGCAAATGAATATCTTGGAAGCGAAATAAGATGAATTGAATAGAAAACAATAGTACTTTGCATTAATCTTTGAGGAACAGCAGAGCTCCACACCTTAATCTATGGAGTGTAGAAACTCTACCGTTAAAAATACATAAGTGAAAGGTCCAGGCATGGCCGAATGGCCATCCCCTCTGATCTAAGAACCAGGCATCCAAAGATGTTCAAAGATACAATCCAGGATCAAAAGATCCCTAATACAATAGTAAAATGTCCTATTTATAATAAACTAGCTACTAGGGTTTACAGAAGTAAGTAATTGATGCATAAATCCACTTCCGGGGCCCACTTGGTGTGTGCTTGGGCTGAGCTTGAGTGTTGCACGTGTAGAGGTCCTTCTTGGAGTTGAACGCCAGCATTTGTGCCAGTTTGGGCGTTCAACTCTGGTTTTGGATCCTTTTCTGGCGCTGGACGCCAGAATTGGGCAGAGAGCTGGCGTTGAACACCAGTTTGCGTCATCTATTCTTGGCCAAAGTATGGACTATTATATATTTCTGGAAAGCCCTGGATGTCTACTTTCCAACGAAATTAGAAGCGCGCCATTTTAAGTTCTGTAGCTCCAGAAAATCCATTTTGAGTGCAGGGAGGTCAGAATCCAACAGCATTAGCAGTCCTTCTTCAACCTCTAAATCTGATTTTTGCTCAAGTCCCTCAATTTCAGCCAGAAAATACCTGAAATCACAGAAAAACACACAAACTCATAGTAAAGTCCAGAAATGTGAATTTAACATAAAAACTAATAAAAACATTCCTAATAGTAACTAGATCCTAATAAAAACATACTAAAAACAATGTCAAAAAACGTATAAATTATCCGCTCATCACTCATCAACGACGAAGGGAGCTAGAAGAAAAGCTTTTAAAATTAGAAGCCGATCTCCGAAAATGAAGTAATCGAACAAATCGGGAAGAAAGCCCCCTAGGGGGAGAAGATCCGTTTATAAAAGAGATCATGCACGCTAAAGTTTCAAGGAATTTCAAAACCCCCGACATGGATCTCTACGACGGAACAACTGACCCTAGACACCACCTCAGCAATTTTAAAAATCGAATGTACCTAGCTAAAGCTTCTGACTCTACCCGGTGCAAAGCCCTCCCAAAAATATTAACCAAAGCTGGGATAAGTGGTTTGATAACCTACCTCCTAGGTCAGTTGCTTGCTTCGACGACCTAGCAAGTAAGTATCTTACTAGATTCTCTATTCAAAAGAACAAGGTAAAACACACCCCGAGCTTAATAGGAGTTAAGCAAGAGGCTGAGGAAACCCTCCGAGACTATATGGAAATGTTCAATAAGCCATGCTTAGAGATTTAAAACCTACCCACTGAAGTAGTGATAATGGGATTAGTTAATGGCTTTAAAGAAAGGTCATTCTCTCAATCAATATCCAAGTGACACGTGGCCTCTTTGTATGAAGTACTAGAACAGGCAGAAAAGTATATCAACATGGTGGAGAACTCATGACTGAGAGAACCACTTCTGAGACTCGGCCTGCCTTATCCACCTCAGGAAAAAGATAAAAAAGCTAAGAAGAAGGAAGAGTCAACCTAGAGAAACCCCGAAGATATCATAACTACACTCCGTTCCGGGTCTCTTTTGTAGATGTTTACAAAGAGATATGCCACATCGAGAAACTTCCACCTCCTCGTCCAATTAAACACAAAAAGGCAGGAAGCTGGACTGAGTATTGCGAGTACCACAAACTATACGGGCATTCTACCAATGATTGCTACTATTTGAAGAATGTCATAGAAAAGTTGGCCAGAGAAGGTCGACTAGACAAGTACTTGGCAGATAGGTTGGACGACTCGAGGAAGAGAAAGAGAGATGAAGAAGGAGGACAACAAGAACATCTACCCTAAACTTCTGAGCGACACATACACATGATTAACGGGGAATTTACTGGAGGAGCAATATCAAAATTATCTCGAAAAAGACATCTCAAAGAGGTGTACCAAGTCGGGAAAGATAGGAGATTTCCTGACCTGCCTACCATCTCGTTCACTAAAGAAGATGCTCAAGGGATAACAACTGGTCACAACGATCCCGTGATGATAACAATGATCTTCGCCAACGCAAATCTCCATAGCACCTTAATAGATCAAGGTTGCTCGGCAAATATCTTATTTAAGTCCGTTTTTGACAAACTTGGGCTAGAAGAAAATGACCTAAAAACATATCCAGACAATCTCTTCGGATTATGGGACACGCTGATCCGACTTCTTAGGTACATCTCTCTATATACCACTTTTGGAAATGGTGCAAAGTCAAAGACATTGAGCATTGATTACATCATGGTTGATGTTACCTCTGCATATAATGCCTTATTAAGTCCGACAACTTTGAATCGACTGGCAGCTGTTGTTTCTACACCCCACCTGTGTATGAAGTTTTCTACTACTAAGGAATTGCTACAATAAAAAGGGATCAGAAATTAGCACGTAAGTGTTACAATGAAAACCTTAATTTAAAAGGTAGTGCTGGTGGAAAGGAGGTCAACACTATTGAACTTAGTGGTATCCGAACTCAAGAAAAATTATGCCCCCAACTTGGAGGCAAAGTAGAAGAAGTACAAATCGGAGATCACCTTGAAAAAATAATAAATATAAGGGCTAACCTGGAATAAGGTCTGAAAAAGAACCTCATTGACCTTCTAAGGAGGAATGCTGACCTCTTCGCTTGGAAAGCCTCCGACATGCCTGGCATAGATTCCGACCTGATGTCCCACAAACTTGCCGTCTACCCGGGTTCTAGGCCTGTCCAGAAAAAGCGTCGAAAACTCAGAACCAAAAGAACACAGGTCGTGGAAGAACAAGTGCAAGCCCTATTAGAAGTAGGGTTCATAAGAGAGGTAAAGTATCCATTATAGATGGCCAATGTAGTTTTGGTAAAGAAACAAAATAGAAAATGGAGGATGTGTGTTGATTACACCGACCTCAATAAGGCTTGTCCCAAGGATCCATACCCTCTTTCCAGCATCGATGCCCTGGTCGACTCAGCATCTGGCTATTGATACCTGTCCTTTATGGACGCTTAATCAGGATACAACCAGATCCCGATGCCTAAGCCGGACCAAGAAAAGATCTCGTTCATAAATCCGAAAGCTAACTACTGCTACGTAGTAATGCCTTTTGGGTTAAAGAATGTTGGAGTCACATACCAGAGATTGATGAACAAGGTGTTTTCCTTCCACTTAGGAAAACTTATGGAGGTATATGTGGATGACATGCTTGTTAAAACTAAGGTCGACTCGACACTTTTGTCCGATCTCTCTGAGATATTTTCTACTATAAGGAAGCATGAGATGAGATTAAACCCCTCAAAATACACCTTCCTAGTAGAAGCAAAAAAATTCTTAGGCTTCATGCTAACTCAGAGAGGCATAGCAGCAAACCCGGACAAATGCAGGGCTATTCTTGACATGAAGAGCCCGACTTGTCTTAAGGAAGTTCAACAACTAAATGGAAGTTGTGTAGCTCTATCTAGATTTCTAGCAAGATCATCACTAAAATTGACTCCCCTATACTCAATTCTTAAAAAGGGAAGCAATTTGAGTGGATCTCAGAATGCGAGCAAGCCTTTCAAGACTTCAAAACATTTCTGGGACAACCCTCCATACTTACCCGACCAATATTAGGAGAAGTGCTCGTCTTCTACCTAGCAGTGGCGAGCCGAGCTATAGCTTCAACATTGATAAGAGAAGGCAAGGACGGACAGAAACCTATCTACTTTGTTAGTAAAGCTTTACAAGGAGCAGAACTGAACTACCAAAAGATAGAAAATTTTGCATATGCCCTTGTCCTCACCTCTAGACAGCTCTGACCTTATTTTCAAGCTCACACTATCAAGGTCCAAACTAACCAACTAGTGAAACACATTCTACAAAAGACAGACTTAGTAGGACGAATGCTAAGTCAGGGAATATACTGAATATACTGAAAGTATGAAACCCGAACAGCAATCAAGTCCCAATATCTTACCGATTTCATTGCTGGATATATTGAAAGTCAGGGAAGCCCAACTACATGGAGCCTATATGTAGACGGGTCGTCCAATAAAGCCGAAAGTGGGGCAGGAGTTATCCTAGAAAGTAAACAAGGAACTCAGATAGAACGTTCGTTAAGGTTTGAGTTTTCTGCTTCTAATAACCAAGCAGAATATGAAGCCTTACTTGCTGGCTTGAAGCTGGCTAAAGAAGTGGGAATAGAAAAGCTGATAGTGTTAAGTGACTCTCAAGTGATAACTTCACAGATTAACGGTACCTATCAAGCCAAAGACTCCACCATGAAAAAGTACTTAGACGAAGCATGAGAACAGCTAGCACATTTTTCAGAAGGAGAGGTCCGGCATATAGCCCAAGAATCAAACGTCTGAGCTGATGCTCTCTCCAAATTAGCCAGCACCAAGCTAGGAACAATAATAGAAGCCTTATCCAGGAAACTCTACATGCACTATCAATATCAAAGGGAGATGACAACTCGGATATAATGACTATATCTAATCATAATTTAAGATGGATGATCGCTATAATTAACTATCTTAAATTTGACGTTCTCCCTGAAAATGAAAAAGAGGTACAAAGACTTATAAGTGAGGCACAAAATTACATGTTAGTCCACAACGTCCTATATAAAAGAGGAATATCAACACCCCTTGAAGTGCGTCCCGACCTCTAATACAAAAAAGGTCCTGGAGGAGGTACATAATGGCATATGTAGAAACTATTTGGGAGCCTAATCACTAGCCAAGAAGGTAATCCGAGCCGATTTTTTCTAGCCGGCCTTACAAAGGGAAGTGGCCGAGTTTGTTAACAAGTGCCCACCTTGCCAAAAGCATGATAACTTCCATGTTGCACCTCCTGAAGAGCTTATTAGTGTTAACTCACCATGGCCATTTGCAAAATAGGGTCTCAACCTCCTAGGACCATTTTTCCAAGCTCCTGGACAAGTCAAATACCTCATAGTAGGGATTGACTACTTTAATAAATGGATCAAAGCGGATCCGCTGGCAACTATCACTGCCCAAAGAAGTTAGAAGTTCCTTTACAAGAACATTATCACAAGGATTGGAGTTTCCCACTCCATCACCATGGATAATGGAACCCAGTTTACCAACTCAACCTTCAGAAATTTGGTGGTCGACTTAAAAATAAAGCACCAATTCACATCACTGGAACATCCTCAAACTAATGGACAAGCTGAGGCGGCCAACAAAGTCATATTGGCCAGGTTGAAGCGCTAGTTGCAAGAAGCAAAGCGGACATGGACAGACGAGCTCCCCAAGTCTTATGGGCATATCCCCCAACCCCTCATTCCACAATGGGTGAATCACCTTTCTGACTTGCCTATGGGATGGAAGCCATGATCCCCATAGAAATTGTTGAAGAATTACCTATGGTTATATTCTATAATGAAGGGACCACTACCCACGCATAAAGGGAAGAGCTCGACCTCCTCCCAAAAGTCCAAAAATGAGTTCGAATTAAAGAGGAAGCACTAAAACAAATAATGGCCTTAAGGTATAATCAGAAGGTTATCAAAAGAAGCTTCGCCTCAAACGACCTCGTATTGATCTGAAATGACATCGGAGTTCAGAAGCCGAGCAAAGGGAAGCTAGCAACTAATTGGAAAGGACCCTACAATATTCTTGAAATCCTAGGGAAAGGTTACTACAAGGTGTCTGACCTACAAGGACGAGAACTCCCGAGGTCTTGGTGCGCGTGGAACCTAAAGAAGTACTACAGTTAGAAAGTAAACCTTGTTCCCTGATGTACTCTTTTTCCCAACCTTAGGATTTTTCCTTAAAAAGGGTTTTTTCTAAAGGAGGTTTTAACAAGGAACCAAAGCAAGGGCTAAGGGTACTCAAGTCCTTAGTAAGTAGGCTTATGCAAAGGAATTTATCATTTATCAATAAACTCCTAGTTTTTCAAAAAGGTTTCCTATTAAAAACGCATTAATTTAAGCTCGACAAACCGGAAAAATCATTGCCGACCTATCATGATCGGCAAGATGAAGTGACGAGGTACAAATTAATGTAAGAAGTTATATAAACAACTCGTAAAAATTGACCTCAATTATAAAGTAAAATAAAAACAAAGTGTACAAGTAACTTAGCAAAGTCTAACTACACAAAGTCGGGGCTTGAAAAAAGAAATCCATACAAATGAATTCATTGCTTAAATTCAGCAAAAGCATTGAAAAAATTTGCTAAACCAAGCAACTGAATAAAAAATCAAGGAGTAGAAAGGCTCTTTGATGAGCGGATAATTTATACGCTTTTTGGCATTATTTTTACACAGTTTTTAGTATGATTTAGTTAGTTTTTAGTATATTTTTATTAGTTTTTAATAAAAAATCATATTTCTAAACTTTACTATGAGTTTGTGTATTTTTCTGTGATTTCATGTATTTTCTGGCTGAAATTGATGGACTTGAGCAAAAATTAGATTCAGAGGTTGAAGAAGGACTGCAGATGCTGCTGGATTCTAACCTCCCTGCACTCAAAGTGGATTTTCTGGAGCTACAGAACTTCAAATGGCGCACTCTTAATTGCGTTGGAAAGTAGACATCCAGGTCTTTCCAGCAATATATAATAGTCCATACTTTGCTCAAGTTTAGATGATGCAAACTGGCATTCAACGCCAGCTCCATGTTGCATTCTGGAGTTAAACGCCAGAAACAGGTTGCAAAGTGGAGTTAAACGCCAGAAACAGGTTACAAATTGGCGTTCAACTCTAGGAGAAGCCTGTACACATGTAAAGCTCAATGCTCAGCCCAAACACACACCAAGTGGGCCCCAGAAGTGGATTTCTGCATCATTTACTCATTTCTGTAAACCCTAGTAACTAGTCTGATATAAATAGGACCTTTTACTATTGTATTAGACATCTTTAATCAGTTTTATGCTATCTTAGACCTTTATGCGGGCTGGCCATTCGGCCATGCCTGGACCTTGTTCTTATGTATTTTCAATGGTAGAGTTTCTACACACCATAGACTAAGGTGTGGAGCTCTGCTGTTCCTCATGAATTAATACAAAGTACTATTATTTTTCTATTCAATTCAAGCTTATTCCGATTCTAAGATATTCATTCGCACTTCAATATGAATGTGATGATCGTGACAGTCATCATCATTCCCAACCTATGAACGCGTCCCTGACAACCACTTCCGTTCTACCTTAGATTGAATGAATATCTCTGGGATTCCTTAATCAGAGTCTTCGTGGTATAAGTTAGAATCCATGGACGGCCATTCCTGAGATCCGAAAAGTCTAAACCTTGTCTGTGGTATTCCGAGTAGGATCTAGGAAGGGATGGCTGCGACGAGCTTCAAACTCGCGAGTGCTGGGCGTAGTGACAAACCAAAAGGATCAATGGATCCTATTCCAGTATGATCGAGAACCGACAGATGATTAGCCATGCAGTGACAGCGCATTAGACCATTTTCACTGAGAGGACAGGATGTAGCCATTGACAACGGTGATGCCTAACATACAGCTTGCCATAGAAAGGAGTATGAATGATTGGATGAAGACAATAGGAAAGCAGAGGTTCAGGAGGAACAAACATCTTCATACGCTTATCTGAAACTCTCACCAATGAATTACATAAGTATCTCTATCTTTAATTTACGTTTTATTTATATTTTAATTATATTTTAATTATCAAATATCCATAACCATATGAATCTGCCTGACTGAGATTTGCAAGATGACCATAACTTGCTTCAAGCCGACAATCTCCGTGGGATCGACCGTTACTCACGTAAGGTTTATTACTTGGACGACCCAGTGCACTTGCTGGTTAGTTGTGCGAAGTTGTGACAAAGAACTAAGATTATGAACGTGCGTATTAAGTTTTTTAGCGCCGTTACCAAGGAATGAACCGTCACGATTTCTGCGCACCAAGTTTTTGGCGCCGTTGCCGGGGATTGTTCGAGTTTGGACAACTGACGGTTCATCTTGTTGCTCAGATTAGGTAATTTTATTTTAATTTTAAGCTTTTTATTTCTTATTTTCGAAAAATACAAAAAAATTCTTCTTTTTCGTTTTTCCCAAAATAATTTTCGAAAAATACCAAAAAAAAAAATAATAAAATCATAAAAACCAAAAATTTTGATGTTTCTTGTTTGAGTCTTGTGTCAAATTTTAAGTTTGGTGTCAATTGCATGTTTTTAAAATTTGTGCATTTTTCGAAAACTCATGCATATGTTCTTCATGATCTTCAAGTTGTTCTTGATGAATTGCTTTGTTTGATCTTTGCATTTTTATGTTTTGTGTCTTTTCTTGTTTTCCATATGCATTTTTGAACTATTAGTGTCTAAAGTTTAAAAATTTCTAAGTTTGGTGTCTTGCATGTTTTTCTTTTCTTAAAAATTTTCAAAAATAAGTCTTGATGTTCATCTTGATCTTCAAAGTGTTCTTTGTGTTCATCTTGACATTCAAAGTGTTCTTGCATGCATTAGTTGTTTTGATTCATAATTTTTATGTTTTGTTTCAATTTAGTGTTTGTCTCTCTCATCATTAAAAATTCAAAAATAAAAAAATATATTTCCCTTTTTCTCTCATAAATTTTCGAAAATTTGAGTTGACTTTTTCAAAACTTTTTAAAATTTAGTTGTTTCTTATGAGTCAAATCAAATTTTCAATTTAAAATTCTATCTTTTTCAAATCTTTTTCAAAAATCAAATCTTTTTCATTTTCCTTTTATGATTTTCGAAAATTTCAAATTGATTTTCAACATCTTTTTCTTATTTTTATTTCATATTTTTGAAATTAATGCTAACAATTAATATGATTGATTCAAAATTTTTAAGTTTGTTACTTGCCTAGTAAGAAAGGTGCAATCTTTAAACTCTAGAATAATACCTTTTTAGTTTCTTGTTAGTCAAGTAATCAACTTTGATTTCAAAAATCAAATCTTTTTAAATTTCTTTTTCAAATCTTTTTCAAAATAAATGTCAATCACATCTTTTTCAAAATCAATTTCAAAATCTTTTCTAACTTCTTTTCTAACTTCTTATCTTTTCAAAAATTGATTTTCAAATCTTTTTTAATTAACTACTTGACTTTTTGTTTGATTTTAAAAGTTTACTATTTCAATCATATCTTTTTCAAAACTACCTAACTAATTCTATCTCTAATTTTCGAAAATCCCTTCCCTCTTTTTCAAAATTTCTTTTTAAATTAACTAATTGTTTTAAATTTAATTTAATTTGATTCAATTTTCCTTTCTTAATTTTTGAACTTTAATTTTTATTTTTTATTTTAAATTCAATTTAAAAACAAAAATACTTTTATTTTAATTTATTTCTCTTCTCCTCATCTCTTTCTAATTATTTATTCATCTACTAACACCCCTCTTTCACCCAAGAATTCAAACTCATTCCTCTCCCTTGTGTTTGGATTCTTATCTTTTCCTTCCTCCATTATTCTCTTCTTATACTTACATAAGGAATCTCTATACTGTGACATAGAGGATTCCTCTTCTTTTTTGTTTTCTTCTTTTTGATATGAGCAGGAACAAGGATAAGAACATTCTTGTTGAAGCTGACCCTGAACCTGAAAGGACTCTGAAGAGGAAGCTAAGGGAAGCTAAAGCACAACTCTCTAGAGAAAATCTGACAGAAATTTTCGAAAAAGAAGGAGACATGGCCAAAAATAATAACAATGCAAGGAAGATGCTTGGTGACTTTACTGCACCTAATTCCAATTTACATGAAAGAAGCATCTCAATCCCTGCCATTGGAGCAAACAATTTTGAGCTGAAACCTCAATTAGTTTCTCTGATGCAACATAATTGCAAGTTTTATGGACTTCCATCTGAAGATCCCTTTCAGTTCTTAACTGAATTCTTGCAGATCTGTGATACTGTTAAGACCAATGGGGTTGATCCTGAGGTCTACAGGCTTATGCTTTTCCCATTTGCTGTAAGAGACAAAGCTAGAATATGGTTGGACTCTCAATCTAAAGACAGCCTGAACTCTTGGGATAAGCTGGTCACGACTTTCTTAGCCAAGTTCTTTCCTCTTCAAAAGCTTAGCAAGCTTAGAGTGGATGTTCAAACCTTCAGACAGAAGGAAGGTGAATCCCTCTATGAAGCTTGGGAGAGATACAAGGAACTGACCAAAAAGTGTCCTTCTGACATGCTTTCAGAATGGACCATTCTGGATATATTCTATAATGGTCTGTCTGAATTATCAAAGATGTCATTGGACCATTCTGCAGGTGGATCCATTCACCTAAAGAAAACACCTGCAGAAGCTCAAGAACTCATTGACATGGTTGTAAATAACCAGTTCATGTACACTTCTGAAAGGAATCCTGTGAGTAATGGGACGCCTCAGAGGAAGGGAGTTCTTGAAATTGATACTCTGAATGCCATATTGGCTCAGAATAAAATATTGACTCAGCAAGTCAATATGATCTCTCAGAGTCTGAATGGATTGAAGGAATCATCCAACAGTACTAAAGAGGCATCTTCTGAAGAAGAAGCTTATGATCCTGAGAACCCTGCAATAGCAAAGGTGAATTACATGGGTGAACCCTATGGAAACACCTATAATCCCTCATGGAGAAATCATCCAAATTTCTCATGGAAGGATCAACAAAGTCTCAACAAGGCTTTAATAATGGTGGAAGAAACAGGTTTAGCAATAGCAAGCCTTTTCCATCATCCACTTAGCAACAGACAGAGAATTCTGAGCAGAATCCATCTAGCTTAGCAAATATAGTCTCTGATCTATCTAAGTCTACTGTAAGTTTCATGAATGAAACAAGGTCCTCCATTAGAAATTTGGAGGCACAAGTAGGCCAGCTGAGTAAAAGAGTCACTGAAACTCCTCCTAGTACTCTCCCAAGCAATACAGAAGAAAATCCAAAGAGAGAGTGCAAGGCCATTGATTTAACCATCATGACCGAACCTACAAGGTTGGAGGAGGATGTGAATCCTAGTGAGGAAGACCTCCTGGGACGTCCAGTGACCAATAAGGAGTTTTCCTTTGAGGAACCAAAGGAATCTGAGGCTCAATTAGAGACCATAGAGATTCCATTGAACCTCCTTCTGCCCTTCATGAGCTCTGATGAGTATTCTTCCTCTGAAGAGGATGAAGAAATTACTGAAGAGCAAGTTGCTAAGTACCTTAGTCCAATCATGAAGCTGAATGCCAAATTATTTGGTAATGAGACTTGGGAAGATGAACTTCTCTTGCTCACCAATGAACTGAATGCATTGGATAGGCAGAAATTACCTCAAAAGAAACAGGATCCTGGCAAATTCTTAATATCCTGTACCATAGGCACCATGACCTTTGAGAAGGCTCTGTGTGACCTGGGGTCAGGAATAAACTTAATGCCACTCTCTGTAATGGAGAAACTTGGGATCTTTGAGGTGCAAGCTACCAGAATCTCATTAGAGATGGCAGACAACTCAAGAAAACAGGCTTATGGACAAGTAGAGGACATGTTAGTAAAGGTTGAAGGCCTTCACATCCCTGCTGATTTCATAATCCTAGACACTGGGAAGGAAGATGATGAATCCATCATCCTTGGAAGACCCTTCCTAGCCACAGCAAGAGCTGTGATTGATGTGGACAGAAGAGAATTGGTCCTTCAACTGAATGAGGACAACCTTGTGTTTAAGACTCAAGGATCCCCTTCTGTAACCATGGAGAGGAAGCATGAAAAGCTTCTTTCACTGCAGAGTCAACCAAAGCCCCCACAATCAAACTCTAAGTTTGGTGTTGGGAGGCCACAACCAAACTCTAAGTTTGGTGTTGAACCCCCACAGTCAAACTCTAAGTTTGGTGTTGGAAGGTCCCAACAATGCTCTGAACATCTGTGAGTCTCCATGAGAGCTTATTGTCAAGCTATTGACGTTAAAGAAGCGCTTATTGGGAGGCAACCCAATGTTATTTAATTATGTCTATTTTATTTTCCTTTTGTTATTTCGTGTTTTAGTAGGTTGATGATCATGTGGAGTCACAAAAACTACTGAAAAATCAAAAACAGAATGAAAAATAGCATTGAAAATAGCACACCCTGGAGGAGAGCAGTCTGGCATTTAAACGCCAGAAACAAGCATCTGTCTGGCGTTTAACGCCAGAAACAGGCACCAAGCTGGCGTTTAACGCCAGAAACAAGCATCTGCCTGGCGTTAAACGCCAGAAACATGCTACATTTGGGCGTTTAACGCCAGGAACAAGCAGCAATCTGGCGTTAAATGCCAGGATTGCAGAGCAATGGCATTTTACACGCCTAATTGAAGCAGGGATGTTAAGTCTTTGACCCCACTTGATCTGTGGACCCCACAGGATCCCCACATCTTCTTCTCTCCTCTTCAAACCTTTTCATAACCCTCTTCCCCAAATACCCTTCACCAATCACCTCAATCACTCTTTCCCATCACCTCTTTACCACTCACATCCATCCTCTCTTCCCCATAAACCCCACCTACCTCCAAAATTCAAACTCTTTTCCCTCCCAACCCTAAACCTAATGGCCGAACCCTAAATCCCATCCCACCCCTATATAAACCCCTCTTTCCTTCTTCATTTTCACACAACACAACCCTCTCTTCTTACCCTTGGCCGAATACACCTTCTCCCTCCATCTCCTCTATTCTTTTTCTTCTTCTCTTTCTTTCTTTCTTCTTTTGCTCAGGGGATGAGCAAACATTTTAAGTTTGATGTGGTAAAAGCATAGCTTTTTGTTTTTTCATAACCATTTATGGCACCTAAGGCCAGAGAAACCTCTAGAAAGAGGAAAGGGAAGGCAATTGCTTCCACCTCTGAGTCATGGGAGATGGAGAGATTCATCTCAAAGGTCCATCAAGACCACTTCTATGAAGTTGTGGCTAAGAGGAAAGTGATCCCTGAGGTTCCTTTCAAGCTCAAAAAGAATGAGTATCCGGAGATCCGACATGAGATCCGAAGAAGAGGTTGGGAAGTTCTCACCAACCCCATTCAACAAGTCGGGATCTTAATGGTCCAAGAGTTCTATGCAAATGCATGGATCACTAGGAACCATGATCAAAGTGTGAACCCGAATCCAAAGCATTGGCTCAGCATAGTTCGGGGGAAATACTTAGACTTCAGTCCAGAAAATGTAAGGCTGACGTTCAACTTGCCAATGATAGAAGAGAACGCACGCCCCTACACAAGAAGGGTCAACTTTGATCAAAGGTTGGACCAAGTCCTCATAGACATATGTGAGGAAGGAGCTCAATGGAAAATTGACTCAAGAGACAAGTCGGTTCAGTTAAGAAGGCATGACCTCAAACCAGTGGCTAGGGGATGGCTAGAGTTCATTCAACGCTCAATCATTCCTACTAGTAACCGGTCTGAAGTTACTATAGACCGGGCCATCATGATCCATAGTATCATGATTGGAGAGGAGGTGAAAGTTCATGAGATTATACCTCAAGAACTTTACAAGGTGGCTGACAAGTCCTCCACTTGGGCAAGGTTAGCCTTTCCTCACCTCATATGCCACCTCTGCAATTCGGCTGGAATTGACATAAAGGGTGACATCCTCATTGAAGAGGACAAGCCCATCACTAAGAAAATGATGGAGCAAATAAGAGATCATGGACCTCAACAAGAGCATGAGGAAATCCCCCACCATGAAATCCCTGAGATGCCTCAAGGGATGCACCTTCCTCCACAAAACTATTGGGAGAAAATCAACACCTCCCTAGGAGAATTAGGTTCCAACATGGGACAACTAAGGGTGGAGCATCAAGAGCACTCCATCATCCTTCATGAGATTAGAGAAGATCAAAGAGCTATGAGGGAGGAGCAACAAAGGCAATGAAGAGACATAGAGGAGCTCAAAAGCACCATTGGTTCTTCAAGAAGAGGAAGACGCCACCCTCACTAAGGTGGACTCATTCCTTAATCTCCTTGTCTATTTATCTTACTGTTTTTCGTTTATTATGCTTTATGTTTATTTATGTTTGTGTCTTATTACATGATCACTAGTGTTTAAGTGTCTATGTCTTAAAGCTATGAATATCCTATGAATCCATCACCTTTCTTAAATGAAAAATGCTTTAATTACAAAAGACCAAGAAGTACATGGTTTCGAATTCATCCTTGAAACTAGTTTAGTTATTTTGATGTGGTGACAATACTTTTTGTTTTCTGAATGAATGCTTGAACAGTGCATATGTCTTTTGAAATTGTTGTTTATGAATGTTAAATATGTTGGCTCTTGAAAGAATGATGAAAAAGAATACATGTTATTTGATGATCTGAAAAATCATAAAAATGATTCTTGAAGCAAGAAAAAGCAGTGAATACAAAAGCTTGCAGAAAAAAAGAGAAAAAAAATGGCGAAAAAAAAAAGCAAGCAGAAAAAGCCAATAGCCCTTAAAACCAAAAGGCAAGGGTAAAAAGGATCCAAGGCTTTGAGCATCAGTGGATAGGAGGGCCTAAAGGAATAAAATCCTGGCCTAAGCGGTTAAACCAAGCTGTCCTTAACCATGTGCTTGTGGCGTGAAGGTGTCAAGTAAAAACTTGAGACTGAGCGGTTAAAGTCGAGGTCCAAAGCAAAAAGAAGAGTGTGCTTAAGAACCCTGGACACCTCTAATTGGGGACTCTAGCAAAGCTGAGTCACAATCTGAAAAGGTTCACCCAGTTATGTGTCTGTGGCATTTATGTATCCGGTGGTAATACCGGAAAACAAAGTGCTTAGGGCCACGACCAAGACTCATAAAGTAGCTGTGTTCAAGAATCAAGATACTGAACTAGGAGAATCAATAACACTATCTGAATTCTAAGTTCCTATAGATGCCAAACATTCTGAACTTCAATGGATAAAGTGAGATGCCAAAACTATTCAAGAGGCAAAAAGCTACTAGTCCCGCTCATCTGATTGGAGCTAAGTTTCATTGATATTTTGGAATTCATAGTATATTTTCTTATTTTTATCCTATTTGATTTTCAGTTGCTTGGGGACAAGCAACAATTTAAGTTTGGTGTTGTGATGAGTGGATAATTTATACGCTTTTTGGCATTATTTTTACATAGTTTTTAATATGATTTAGTTAGTTTTTAGTATATTTTTATTATTTTTTAATAAAAAATCACATTTCTGGACTTTACTATGAGTTTGTGTGTTTTTTTGTGATTTCAGGTATTTTCTGGCTGAAATTGAGGGACTTGAGCAAAAATCAGATTCAGAGGTTGAAGAAGGACTGCAGATGCTGCTGGATTCTGACCTTCCTGCACTCAAAGTGGATTCTCTGGAGCTACAAAACTCCAAATGGCGCGCTCTCAATTGCGTTGGAAAGTAGACATCCAGGGCTTTCCAGAAATATATAATAGTTCATACTTTGCTCGAGTTTAGATGACGCAAACTGGCGTTTAACGCCAGTTCCATGTTGCATTCTGGAGTTAAATGCTAGAAACAGGTTGCAAAGTGGAGTTAAACGCCAGAAACAGGTTACAAACTAGCCTTCAACTCCAAGAGAAGCCTCTACACGTGTAAAGCTCAATGCTCAGCCCAAGCACACACCAAGTGGGCCCCAGAAGTGGATTTCTGCATCATTTACTCATTTCTGTAAACCCTAGTAACTAGTCTGATATAAATAGGACCTTTTACTATTGTATTAGACATCTTTGATCAGTTTTATGCTATCTTAGACCTTTATGGGGGCTGGCCATTCGGCCATGCCTGGACCTTGTTCTTATGTATTTTCAACGGTAGAGTTTCTATACACCATAGACTAAGGTGTGGAGCTCTGCTGTTCCTCATAAATTAATACAAAGTACTATTGTTTTTCTATTCAATTCAAGCTTATTCCGATTCTAAGATATTCATTCGCACTTCAATATGAATGTGATGATCATGACAGTCATCATCATTCCCAACCTATGAACACGTGCCTGACAACCACTTCCGTTCTACCTTAGATTGAATGAATATCTCTGGGATTCTTTAATCAGAGTCTTCGTGGTATAAGTTAGAATCCATGGACGGCCATTCTTGAGATCCGGAAAGTCTAAACCTTGTTTGTGGTATTCCGAGTAGGATCTGGGAAGGGATGGCTGCGACGAGCTTCAAACTCGCGAGTGCTGGGCGTAGTGACAGACGCAAAAGGATCAATGGATCCTATTCCAGTATGATCGAGAACCGACAGATGATTAGCCATGCAGTGACAGCGCATTGGACCATTTTCACTGAGAGTAGCCATTGACAACGGTGACACCTAACATACAGCTTGCCATAGAAAGGAGTATGAATGATTGGATGAAGACAATAGGAAAGCAGACGTTCAGGAGGAACAAGCATCTTCATACGCTTATCTGAAACTCTCACCAATGAATTACATAAGTATCTCTATCTTTAATTTACGTTTTATTTATATTTTAATTATATTTTAATTATCAAATATCCATAACCATATGAATCTGCCTGACTGAGATTTGCAAGATGACCATAGCTTGCTTCAAGCTGACAATCTCCGTGGGATCGACCCTTACTCACATAAGGTTTATTACTTGGACGACCCAGTGCACTTGCTGGTTAGTTGTGTGAAGTTGTGACAAAGAACTAAGATTATGAACGTGCGTATTAAGTTTTTTAGCGTCGTTACCAAGGAATGAACCGTCACGATTTCTGCGCACCACTCTCCAAGTTTCAAAATTGTTCAAATGCAAACTACAAAAGTTGTTAAATACTACAACAGATATAAACGAAAGGTGTTCACAAAACTTCTAACTATTACAAAATAAAATTGTTCATCAAGACCCACAAGTCGGGCTATTTAACAACAAAAGAAAAGCTACGAAGAAGGGCCAAGGAGGGGGTTAAGATTCTTCCCTGTCACAACGTCTTGACCTCGTGCAGGAGGGGTTGGAGGATGAAAAGAAATCGGCATAGTCGGGATAGCATGAAGAGGTAAAGGAGGAAGCTTGGCATTTACCACGTCAGGAAGAGACCCAGGGGCCTGAAAAGTTTGTCCGACCCAAGTACTTAAAGACTTCAGATCAAGCAAAGGATCTTCATCGTCCTCGGGGGCTGGTACGATCTTCGCGTCAACCATAATATTGTCCTAGCTAAACAAGGAGAGGTCAACCCCGAGAGCAAGGACTTGGACTTGAGCTTTCAAGTTGTTGAATGTTTCGTCCAACCCCTCGACCACAGACTCTTGAAGAGAAGCATATTCCTCTCTGGCATTTTTTAACTCCTCATGAAGGTCAATATTTTTCCCGTAAACCCGGGTATAGCTTTTCTCCACCCTCTTTTTCACTCCCTTAGCCATAGTCATGGCAGCCTCCGCCGTCTTTACCCGGGCTCAAGCTTTTTCTAAATTGGACCTTAGCCTGACCCTCTCCTCATCAAACTCCTTTTTCGACTCCTTTAGCCTCTCCACCTCAGCTCGGGCAGCATCAAGAGAGCTTTGGGTGGCACTAAAGGGAGTCTTTTTTAACTCCTTTGACAAAGATATGCATATTCCAGCTATACGAATACCGTTTCCAGCCATAAGTTGGAGGTGATTCTGGATAGCCACATCATCCATACTGATGCATCTGTAAGGGAGAATATTTCTCTCACTCCAGGCAAGTCCGTCAAAACCTTTGTCGTAAATACTCCCTTCTTCGGTAGTCTTTTACCTCTTTGGGAGAGGCTCTGAAGATGAAGAGGATGGAGGAACAACAGAAATCTCCAGAGGAGGGTCAAGAGAGATTAGCCAACTTGTTAGAGTAGGAATAATCTTCTTTTGAGCTAAAGGTTCAGAATCCGACTTCTTCAGGGAAGGACGGGAAGAATCACTCCCGGCCTCTTTATCCTGAAGACCACGGGCCACGACAGTCTTCCGAGTTTGGCGCAGTTGTTTCATCGCGGTAGTCTTGGGAGCCATGGTCTCTGCAAAACAAGAATAAAAGCACATTAGTCAAATAAATTACAACCAAGAGTCATAAAAGCTAAGAGTCAGAAAGCTACCTAGCTCGGACCAAAGCTGACTGGGGTCCCCTAAGAATCTCTTAGTATCCAAATGAGGAGCCCGACCACGCACTCTTCCAACACGTTCACAAAACAATTTTCAATCTCATCTAAGGCATCTACGTTGTACTTAGTTATCACCAGCTTTTTCTCCCAGTACAACAGAAAAGAAGGCTCATCATTTTTATATAAATAGAAAGGTCAGGTACCCTCTACAGATCAGAATTTAAAGAAATAGTTCTTAAAGTCGTCGAAGGATTCATCAAAAATGGAAAAAACCTTTCTTCCTTGAACAGTGCAAAATGAAAACAGTGGCAAAATGTGTGACTCCTTGTGATCATATATACTTTGCGCCTTGTGGTTTTTGTCATACTTCACAGTGAAATATTCCCAAGCTGGGTCATATTTTCCTCGAGAGGAACTTGTTTGAGATTATTGGATGGAATTATCTTGTGGTTGATCTATCTAATTACATACAATATTTTACTAATTACAAATATCATACAGCAAAATAAAAACTCAGCCATTACAATAACAATAGCAAAATTCAGAATGACAGCAATTTAGAATCTAGACGATTATATCAATTCATACAATTCATATAGCATTCAATGTAATTAAATTCAGCAATTCATACAGTTATTTCACCAGAATTCAATATAGCAGAATTGAACTTATATAGCAAAATTCAATATAGCGAATTTCAAAATTCAGAGTCCCAATTCAAAATTACAGAATGATTAATCTATATAATTAACAAAATAGAAAAAAATTGAAAAGAAGAAGAACTCTGCATCAAGCCATCAATTCATATAATTAACAAAATAAAAAACTAAAGATTAGCTGAACTCAAATCTGGACTAAATTCCTCATCGCAGCAACTAGTAATTCATACAATTAATTCAGCAAATAAAAAAATTAATTGAAAAACCAAAACCCAAGAACTCACCGCGGCAGAGAGCACAGAAGGCCTAGAGTTCACGACAGCAGAACAGATGCCCAACGACGACGTTGACAGAAGCTAACGACCAGGACGACAAGCCGACAACTAGGCTGACCAGACAACATCGACGCCAGAAGCTTCAGAGTTCAGAGTTCATGATGACGACATCGCTGACAGCTGCTTCGATCCGCGACGGTGACAGCTGCTTCGATTCGCTGACATCAGCTTGGATCCGGCGTCGATTGTGATAGTGACGGTGGAGTTTGTTGGAGGAAGGTGGAAGAGGAAATTAAGGTTGAGGAGGTGAGTGTGTCTTTGAAATGGGTTGGGTAATGGGTAGGGTTCAACACTTCAGCTTCAGCTGTTTTTTTTTTCCTCAGCGTCAAAATAACGCCGTTTGGTGAATTTTGGGAAAATAGGTACTTATAAAAATCCATCCGCTTTGGCAGTTAACTTCCGGTTCGAATGGTTTTTTATTGGTTTTTTGCAGGGCGATTTTTGGGTGGACCAAACCGCTTTAGATGATCGATTTTTAAATAATTTGATTGAACTCGCCGGTTCGGTCTGATTTTTAAAACATTGTTTTATACTCTGTAGCAATTAAAAGGTGATTACCCTTACCTCAATAGTCAATAGTCAATACACATATAATAGAAGGAAAAGTTTTCAAATAAAACTCATAAATTACTTTTTAATTGTTATAGATTATAAAAGATCATTTCATGATGAGTGTATTGAGGTAAGGTATAGCTTAAAAGGGGCTAATGGATCAACTGTTATGAATTTGAATTGTTTTAAATATTGTAACTTTTTTTTTATGTCCAATATAATGCCAATGTAGGTTTTTTTTAAAAAATTTAAAAACATGAAAACAAAAAGGCCAACCAAGTCAGGCCCGTTCTTAAATCAATATCATTAATGATATTAATTATAATTTGTTATTGTTCCAGCCCAGCCCAATAAGGATCGGGGATCCACCATATGGACTACCGATCCGATGGATTGTCGACCCGCATGCAAAGGTGACCCGCATGCCACCTCCCTTTGATTAAGACCTGGACAGCTGGAGGAAGCTTTCAGATGGACGGACCTAAGATAAAGGGCCCACCCGAGTACGAGGTATAAAAGAAGAAGAATCTATCCCTCTCCAAAAATACGTCACTTTTACCCTAAATAAACGCCTCTTCGTACAGATGCTTACTTTAGCATCGAAGTATTCTTGTAGCTAGGTGGCCTCACCCGCCAACCTACCGATGATTGAGGCAGCACCTCCTCTCGTGGAACTCGCACACAGGTCCAGACACCCCTACTTTCCAACTCGTTGCTTACGACCCATTACCCCTTCAATCCAGCATTTCGACAAGCAACCAAATAGTTATTAACCTAATGAAAGCATCCACGTGACTGCAACAAAAGACAGCCGCTACAATTGTTGTGAGCTGCCAGAACTTGTCTCTCTAGGGACAGTTGTCATAATCAAACTCTATCACCGTTCTTCTATACAAGTGGTGGTTAAGATACTCCCTAATTGTTTGAAGATTCGAAACACTATAAATTTTTAAAAATAAAATACCATAAAAAGTTAAAAACTTATTTTAATCTTAATTAATTTGGTTCAACGGTACATGCATATTGATAGGATTATTAAACCATTAATGCATTTTTTTTGTAAAATTACAAACACATTAATAATAACTTCTAAAATATATTTCTAATAGAATTATTCTCCACATACAAACATTTTCCTATACAAGTCTTTACAAGTCATTTATATTCACGCGTTTCGTGCCATTATTGCACGTTCTTCTTCTTCGTTATTTTTCTTTTGGTTTATTTACTCTGTTGGTCCTTATAGTTTTGCGAAATTTTTAATTAGGTCCCTATACTTTTTTTCCTTTTAATTGGGTCCCTGTACTAAATTTTTTTTTCAATTAGGTCCCTCTTAGCAGTAATTGGCTTAATTTTATAGGGACCCAACTAAAAAAAATTGGTGCAGGGACCCAAATAAAAGGAAAAAAAGTATAGAGACCCAATTAAAAAAAATTTGGTGCAAGGACTCAATTAAAAAGAAAAAAGTACAGGGACCTAATTAAAAATTTAGCGAAACTATAGGGACCAATAGAGTAATTAAACCTTTTCTTTTTCGTTATCGTCGTCATCAACACCAGCTCTTCCTCCTCCTCCTTTTCCTCCTTCTTTTTTCATTAGAATTTCTTCTCCTCCTGGTGCACGAATTTCCACACTTCGTACAACTGAACCAGCAAGGGCACTGGGTCATCCAAGTAATACCTGAGGTAAGTCAGGGTCAATCCCATGAGGATTATGGTTGAAGCAAGCTATGGTTATCTTGTAGATCTTAGTCAAGCGGATAGAAGAGTTGTTGGATTTGTTTAAACGCATAAAAAGAAAAGAAGATAGAATTACTATGTTTGATTATAACCAGTGATAAGAAGATGGTTAAGGCTTGGAGATGCTTTGTTCTTCTGGATTAATCCGGTCTTACTATCTTCTTCAACTGTGAATGATTTCTTCTATGGCAGGCTGTATGTGATCAACGTCGGTTGAGAGGTCACCAATGCTTCTCCATATATGAACCCCAGGGTTAGTGTGGATCCATTCTGATTGAGGGTGAAGCTCCTGCAGTCCATTCCCTTTAGTGATCCTACTCAAAACGCCACAGACAAGGTCGAATCTTCTGAATCAAAGAATGTTGCACCTTTGGTTCTAGCCTCTACCACAAAGACTCTAATCTTCCCATACCTCGGCTAAACTGGTGTCTCGAAAAGTCTCCAACAAAGTTGTGGATTAGCTGTCTAAGAGATGTATAATCTAGCTAGTGGTTTATCATTGTCCGATGAAAGACTCACTCTGAATCCATATAGAATAAGATAATCTTGTGCCGGTTCAACGCATTCATAATGATGAAGAACGAAGATACATCTTAGAATAGAGAATCGAACACGAATTGAGAAAGAACATTAATACTTTATTAATCCATAAAACTCAGCAGAGCTCCTCCCCTCAACCTAGGAGGTTTAGAGACTCATACTGATAGATAATACAATGAAAAACATGTAAAGTGTCAAAAGGTCCTCCGACAGTGTAAAAATTCTCAAATAAATACTAGACTAATGGCTAAGGATTACATAAGAAAGGGTAAAACAGTCTTTTAGTACAAAAATCCACTTCTAGACCCACTTGGTGAGTGTTTGGGCTGAGCTTTGATGAGATCCACGAGCTGGGAGACTCTTTGGGCGTTGAACGCTTGCTTGGGGGCCCTTCTTGGGCATTTGAACGCTGGCCACCCCCTTGTGGGCGCTGGACGCCCGGACTGTGGTAGAGGGTTGGCATTGAACGCCAGTTTTTGGCCTTCTATTCTAAATTAAACTATGGACTATTATATATTTCTGGAAAGCTCTGGATGTCATCTTTCCATAACCATTGAGAACGCTCCATTTGGACTTTTGTAGCTCCAGAAAAGCTCCTTCGAGTGCACGAAGGTCAGATCCTAACAGCATCTGCAGTGCTTTCTCTGCCTCTGAATCAGACTTTTGCTCCAGCTCCCCAATTTCAGCCAGAAAATATCTGAAATTACATAAAAATACACAAACTCATAGTAGAATTTAAAAATGTGAATTTTACACTAAAACCTATGAAAATATAATAAAACTTAAATAAAACATACTAAAAACTATATGAAAACAATGCCAAAAAGCGTATAAAGTATCCGCTCATCCTCCTTTTATTGTTTTGAATCCAATCAAGTGGCTGAGGTGTGGTTCAATTCAGAAGAAAAAATGTAGCATTAGAGTAAATATTTTTCTATATTTGCAGCAAATTTGGGTGTAACACGGAGATATTTGGGTGTAACACAAAGATATTTGGGTGTATTTTAAGAATTTTTGGTGTATTTTTATTCTGATAAGTTTTGCATAATTCAAAACTCTTCTTCTTCCTCCTCCTCATCTTCTACTGCTACTTTTTTTTATCATCATCACCATCTTCTTCTTCTTTTTTTTCTTATTCATCTTTTTCTTTTTTTTTACCTTCTCAAGTTTCTTCTTGTTTTACTCTCTTAACAAGAGTAAAAACAAAAAAATCGAACAAAGAAGAAGAAGAAACACATAATGCTGTAAAATTACTTGGAAGAGGATGAACTTGCATTCATTTAACTAAAAGAAAGAAAGAAATAAGGAAAAAAAAGAAGAAGAAAAAAATGCAGCATTAGAGAAAATATTTTTCTGTATTTGCAGCAAATTTGGGTGTAACACGAAGATATTTGGGTGTATTTTTATTCTGATAAGTTCTGCATAATTCAAAACTCTTCTTCTTCCTCCTCCTCATCTTCTACTGCTTCTTCTTTTTTTTTTTATCATCATCACCATCTTCTTTTTCTTTTTTCTTTTTATTCATATTTTTCTTTTTGTTTTACCTTCTCAAGTTTCTTCTTGTTTTACTCTTTTAACAAGAATAAAAATAAAAAAAAATCAAAAAAAAAAAGAAGAAGAAACACATAATACTGCAAATTACTTGGAAGAGGGTGAACTTACATTCATTTAACTAAAAGAAAGAAAGAAATAAGGAAAAAAAGAAGAAAAAAATGCAGCATTAGAGAAAATATTTTTCTGTATTTGCAGCAAATTTGGGTGTAACACGAAGATATTTTGGTATATTTTTATTTTGATAAGTTATGCATAATTCAAAAATCTTCCTCTTCCTCCTTCTCATCTTCTACTGCTTCTTCTTCCTCATCTTCTTATTTCGTTTTCTTATAATTCTTCTTGGGAGAAAAAATCAAACAAAGAAGAAAAAAATACATAATGTTACAAAATCAATAGAAAGAGAAGGAGAAAAAAATGCAGCAACAATAACAACAATAAAAAGAACCACGATGAGGATGAAAACACGAAGAAGAAGAAGAAGAAGAAGAAGAAGAAGAAGAAGAAGAAGAAGAAGAAATACGAAGAAAAATGAGGAGGAATGCAAAGAAGAAGGAGAAGAAGAAGAAGGAGTAGGAGGAAGAACGTGGAATCATTGTTATTAAAACCGGACCGGACTGGTCGGTTTGACCGAAAAATTGATAAATCGGATCGTAGACCGATCCGGTCCGATGATCAGACCGCATAAGGCAACAAACTGGTGTGAACCGGTCAAACCTGTAAGACCAGTTCGACCGAATCGCTTGAGTTTCAAAATTTTTCCAAAATGTGGAAGATGGGGTTTGAACCCCCTCATCAAGGAGAAAAATGATACTCATAACCACCAAGCTATTAAGCTTGTTATTAAAACATATGCAAATTAATATATATAAATATCTTTCAGTAAATAATTTACTTCTATTTAATTTATTTTAATTTTAGTTATAAACTCATTCATTCTTAAATTAATTATATTTTTATTTAACAATAATTATAAATTCACTTATTTTTTTATAATAGATATAAACTAATTAATAATTTATTAAAATTCGAAAATAATAGTTTTTTTAATATAAAAACAAAATAAAAATATTTATGATAGAGTAATAACAAAATACTTATTGTTCCTGTTTCATATTGTTTTAGAATGGCTAGATATTTTTAAAATGTTAGTGAAAATATGTATTTTAAATTTTAATTTTAAATTTTTGACTATGTTTTGTTTTTTATTTACATAGGATGGGGTCAATCGGTTCAACCAGTGACCCACCGGTTGAACCAATAGCCCAGTGACCCAGTGACCTGACCAGTTTGATCACCGGTTCGGTTCTGATAACTATGCGTGGAATACAAACGTTGAAGAAGAACCGTTTCTCATTTCGCGCTATTCAAAGTTGAGGAAGCGCGTGTTTACACGCTCTTTAAATTAAGAGTTGTTTTTGTTGGATTTGAACTAACTTGTATAAACTTGTATGCCAAAAAAATATATATGTGTAGCAAGTCTCTTTCCAATAAAAGAGAATTATGAAGAAGATATATATGATAATTAAAATCAAGTTACTAATTAAATCCTATCATCTAAATTTAATTCAATAAGTTGGTTATTTACATGATATTTTAGATAATTAAAAGTATTTTAAATATTTTGATGTAACATTATTTAAATATTGTTACTTAATTACTTGTAATTAGTTATATATATTGTTGAATGTTTATAATTAATTATGAGAACATTTCCAATACTAATTTTAATTTTATTTTATTTTGAGTTCTATAAGAATATTTGTGGGACCATATGTTATAAATAGTGATTTAAAATTAAAAGTGAAATTTGTTCCTTTAATACTTAATATTAGTTCAATTAGAATTTATATATTATTTTTAATTATTTCATCAACATAATTATATAAGTGACAAAATTTTAATGATTCTCTGTCAAGGTGATACCATATTTCTAAGGTGATATTGGTTTCATTTCATAAATTTTCAAAGCAGATTTTAATTCTAAATCAATTTACTTTTTAAAAGTATTAAAAGTGATACTTTAAAAACACTCTATTGGAGATAGGGTTGCACATGGATCGGATAATATCCGCGGTAATTATCTGCATCCGATCCGAATTTTGCGGATATTATCCGATCCGCACTATGGTAGGATCGGATTGCGAATTTGGCAGTAATATCCGCAGATCCGATCCGTAAATCCGCACATCTCATATAAATAGCATAGTTTAAGAAAGTAAACCCTAATGTGATATGAATTTTAATGTGTTATTTTATGAATTTTATGATATCTTGTTTTTAATTTTTTATGTTGTACTTCAACTTAGAATAATTAAACTTAAATCTTGTGTTATTATTTTGTTTTTGTTATTCAATAGAACTTTTATTGATAATATTTTAGAAGTAAATAGGCTTAAACACGTGAAAAATGAATTTTCTGGATATTTTTTTTTCGTAAAAACAGCCAAACAAAATCTTAAAATAGTTTTTTTTTAATTATGCGGATATATATACCTGATATCCGATCCGATCCGATCCGCAAGTATGCGTATCCGATCTGATCCGATGAGTGCAGTGCAGATCGAATAAAATTTTAGACTATATCTGATCCGATCTGTGTGCAGTCCTAATTGGAGATGCTCTGAGTTTTCTTTTTCAATCGGTATATAATCCAACATCATGATAAAAAAAAAATTATTTTCAAAACATAAAAAAAAATAGAGTAAGAAAGAAAAATAAAATAAATAATGAGGCAAAGATATAAATATTAGTTGAGAGTTAATATTTATAATTAATACGGTAATACTCTAGTACCAACATAGCCGCAACAAAGGGTAACAAAAATGGAGCAACAAATCAAATTTCTTTCGTTTCAAATTTAAATTTTAACACTTTAACTCTATTAAACACCAATAATTCTAAAAGAATATTTTGGTTGTAACACCCTACCATACAAAGACTTATGCTTAAGTCATAATTCAGAGATGGCAAGGTATTACGACCTCTAAAACAAAAATCTAGTACGAATAGTAGTATGAATGATTGATTATAACTAGGAGCCTTTATAGAAAAAGGGGGTAAACAAAAAAACCGTAACTCGAAAGCGCAACACTCCGATCGATAAACGTGACGAACCGGGATAAGCTATCGCGAGATCATATATACAAAAGAGTGTCAAAAACAGGAATATCAAGACTCAAAATCCGGCTGCGAAGATAACCGGTCTGAGCATAGCAATATATACATATAATAAAATAAGGAAAACCCTAAGGAAAACCCAAAGGGACACAAATACAGAAACCTATTCTCCAAAACCTCCTATAAGAGGAGTCATCACAGTTTGTATTATTTAATGGAGATAAAAGTATCTAAACAAGATATATAAACCAAAACAGAGTCCCGAGAACAAAGGATCTTCGCTAATCCCGAAGTCCCCAGCATGCCTCAACGAGAAGCCTCGCGTCCTGCATCTGAAAACCACAAAATCCGCATGGGTGAGAACCAGAGGTCCCCAGTACGGTAACAGCTTCCACATATATAATACATAATAATAGAGGAAAGCCGAAGGCAATCCTAGAACTTCCTCCAGAAAATATCAAAGCTTATAAACAAGCTAAACCGTAAGCGGCAACTAACTAAAGATCCTTCAGTCTAACTAATACTTCCCTTTCTACTTCCTTCAGACCTCCCAACAACCAGCAGGAGTATAATATAGCAAACACAGTTATATCAGACAAGAGATTTACAAATAGGAACAAATAAGGCATTTAGGCAATTAGCAAGTAATATGCAGTCAAATAGGCAATCTCAAACAATTCATGTAGTATGCTTATGATGCATGCCTGTCCCTAGTGGCTGATGATATCATCTGTCGGTTATAGAGCCAACCCGACAAGTCCTGGTAGCTAGCCATTGGACTGTCCCTCTGTCGTGCATCCCCAACTCGAGTTATACTCATCATAAACTTGATCATAATCATGATCCATATCCATCACCCTCACTGGTGAATATTTATCCATCACCATCACTGGTGAATATTTATGAGGGCGAGCTCATCCGGGCCTTTCACAGTGCCCGGCCACACTTACGACATAGGGTCAAAAGAGCTTCGAGTCTCAACCTGGAGCACATGGTGGCTAGCCATTGCTACTACCCAGGGAAACCCTCATCTCCAATGGTGGAAGTGCAAACCTTCACAATTCAATCAACATCATATATGCATTTATACTTGGCCATAAACATGGCTCCGCCGTAACACGGCAATAATCTAGCCATCCGGCTCACGGTTAAATCCATAACCAGCCAATTCATTAACAATTACGGCTCTTCGGCCCATGGCACAACAAGCACTTCCACCGCCATTCTCCGCATCTCACATAATCATCTTTGATCCTCAATGATCATTCATTTTTCCCTTGCTTCACTCGCAAGTTACCACATTCACTAGCCCTTTTTCTCATGCTAGGCATATCATAATGATTTAAGACATAAGTGGTGAGATCGGAGGCTTAGAAGTATGAAATTTGGCTTTTAAAACTCAAAAATCAACTTTGGGATGAAAACAGGTCCACGCGTATGCGCACTCCACGCGCACGCGTGGATGGCGCTTTCTCGAAGAATGGCGCGTACGCACCAAGTGCGCCTACGCGCGAGGGGTCATTCTGCTAAAAATTTTCTAAGTTAAAAGCTGCAGAATTTACAGATTCAAACCCCAATCTTCCGACGGACATAACTTCCTCATTTTAAATCGTTTTTCACTCGTTCTTCGAACGGCATGGACATCCCGGATCCAATTTCATTTCTAAACAGATTTGGCACAAATCAGAGATCCGTAGTCCAAGTTATGTCCCGTCAAAGTATGCCCAAAAACCATGTTTTCATACAAAACCACAAGGTGCCATTTTCAAAACAAGCCACTTTCAACTCTTTTCAAAATCAATCAAACATGCCAATTTCAATCCTTCTCTTTGAAATCATTCAAAATGTACCAAAATCAACAACAAACCATCCTCAACTCACACATTGACACTTTACCAAGGTTTCCAAAACCACATCCAACCATTTTAACACTTCTCAATCAAATGGCTAAAGGACAAACACAATATCATGTCATACATCCTTCCTCATCCCAATTTCCAATAATACCATTTCCAATTAACCATCATTATACATAATCAACATCATACTCACCATCAACATGGTACCACCCATCAATTCAACCTCAATCATCCATCAAGCATATATCACAACATGCATTTCTCATATTTCACACAATCAAGGCATCAATATTCATAATCACATATATGAACACATCATATATTTCAACCATTCAACAACACCAACAATTCAATGCCTATCTTAGGGCCTCTAGCCTAAGTATTTCCTACCACATTACATATTAGATACGGGAAACTAAAACCATACCTTAGCCGATTCCCCAAGCTCAACCGGAGCACTTCCAAACCACTTGTCCACAAGCTCTCAAGGTATCAACACCTCCAAGAACAGATTTTATCACACAAAACCCTCTTCCAAGCTTTCCAAAATCACCAATCAAGCTCCAATATTCACATATACACAACCTAAGCCACAATCATCATACCCATACACAACATCTCAATACCCAAACATCATAGAACAACAAATTATACTAGGGTTGAGAATCTTACCACACCCAAGGTCCAAGGAGACAAGATTAACCTTCTCCTTCAAGAGAGTTGGGTCCTATAATATCAAGGAACCCAAAATCTCAACATTTTTGCTCATGAAACTCGAAATCAAGGGCTGGAATTTCGAACAATAAAACGTGGCTTACCTCAAGATTAATTGTATGGGTTTTGTAGAGCTCTCCGCGGTGAACGCGTGGCCGCAAACGGAGCGGCAATCGGAGCTCTAGATCAAAAGTTATGGTGGTTTGAAGATCAAGTGAGAGAAAGAACTTGAGAGAGTGTTCTTCCTCCCCTCTCTTCAATTTCAGCGTGTTTGAGTGTGTTGTGAGGAGAGAGAGTGCTGAAAACTAGGGTTTTGGTTTAGTTTAGTTGGGCCAAGGGCCCACTTTGGGTCCGGTTTGGCCCGTTCGGTCCAATCTTGGTCCGATTTCTATAAAATTGGTACCGAAATTCTCGTCTCAATTTCCTCTATCATATTAAGCCATAAAAATAACATTTTTGGCTTTCTAGAATAAATTCTCATTTATGGGTTAATTAGCCGTTAATTAACCGGATCTTACATTGGTCATTTTAAAATTGATCCAAAATACAATATTATAGTCTTTATAATATAAAATTTAAAATTATATTTTCTAATTTATTTAAATAAACTTACTTTTAAAATATTTTTTATTGTTTAAATTTAATATTAAATATTATATTTCAATTTATTAAAATCAAATCCAATTTTTTCTTTCTAATTCAATAAAACAAACTTAATTATATGGCTGCTATTTTTTATTTAAAAATTACCTACAAGTGTATTTTAGTTCTTTAAAATCAAACTTAAATTTTAATATTTTAAATTCATTAAATGACATTAATCCTAAAATGTATTTTGTCTTTTTCAAGATTAATCTTAAATAGGATATTTTAATTTTTTATATTAAATTTAAATTTCTAATTTTTTTAATGCATTTAAACAACATTAATATATATAAAAGAATATTTTGCCTTTTTATTAATATTTAAATGAATATTTTTTAATTTTAAAATTAATTTTTAAAAGAGATAATTTATCTTTTTAAATTCAAATATAAATGTGTAGTCTTTAAAATAATTAAACTCTAACCCTAAAATGGTATATTTTTATCTTTTTATAATTAAACTAATTTTAAAATTGAATTTAAGAATAATTCACATATATAAAATATACTCAGCTCAAAATTATAGTAATGTCCTAAATTGAATTGGGTTGATGCATGTCTCCTTACAACTCAATGTAAATCGAATCTAATTGATTCGATTTGCCATATTTACATATAAATCGAATCAACTTGATTTGATTTACTACTAGTATAGCGTATATATGATAAATCGAATCAATTATATTTGATTTATATAGAGTTGTAAACGATATATGCATATAACTCAATTCAGTTTAGGACATTGATGTAATTTTATTCGATTTACTATGTATAAGTAATTTCTTTTTTTTTAATGTTTACTTAAAGATAAAACAGGTTGATTCAACTCCGTCAAAATAAAATGAACTTAAAATGTTAGTTTGTTTCATTTTATGGCGAGCCAACAAACTAATTTACTTAACTCTCTTTTTACGGCAAAATATAATTAAAATTAATCTAATAAAAATTATAAGAAATAAAAATTCAATCATTATTCAAACACAACTTTTTCATAATCTTCCAAATTTTCAACGTCAATAAAATTGTTTAGCATAATATCTATTCTCAAATTACTACAAATAATAAAAAATATTGATTTAAATTAATTTTCAACAACTAACAACTTTAAAACAATAACAATATTTACAATACAATATATCACAAAAATAGAAACATAGTTTTATGATAAAAAAATATTTATTTAAGAAACAAGACCACATATATGTGGAAGTGCTAAAAAAACTAAAAATAAAAAATAAAATAAATGAAACAAATAATCGAAAAAAATAAAACAAAAAAAAAAGAAAAACACGTGTTTGTAAATCATAATTTTATTTGTGTGTATATATTATTAGTATTTATTAAAAAAAATTTTGATCTGACAACTAGTTTATTTCATTCAATCTAAATAAAATCTTACACGTTTGACCATGTGGCTGGCAGAGACGGACATAGGACGAGTGGAGGCTCGGCTTCCAACTTTTTAAAAAAAAATTAATAGTAATAAGTTATTAAGTATGATTTAATTTTTTAAAAAATTTATTTAGTATTTAATTTAATATAAATAAAAATCTAATCTAACTTAAATATTAATGATTTCTAATATCTAAAAAATAAGTAACAATATTAAAAAAATCTGAAAATATATTATTACTAATATTTTTAAATTAAATAAAATTTTTCAAATTTCATAAAGTGGATTTTTTTTTCTTCTTGTGAGCGTCCTTCTTTATTCATTTGGTATTAATTCTCTATGTTTTAACTACTATAATTGAGAGATTTTTTTTAGCTATGAATATTGTGAAGAATAACTCAAAAACAAAATGAAAGATGAATTTATTACTAATTGTCTTTTAATTATATTTAAAAAAATTGCTGAAAATTTTGACACAGATTCTATTATTGATGAATTTTATGATACGAAAAATCGACCACTTCGTTAATAAAAAATACATATATATTTTTTGTATTTTAAAATATATTCTCTATCGATATATTTTTGTAATACATTTTACATTATATACATTTTTGCATAATTTTTTAATATTATATATATTATTAACCCCATGATAATATTTTTGGATCCATCCCTGGTGGCTGGTTTGCTGATTTTTTTAGTTTGGCAAGCATCAAATCTTAATCTGTTTTATCTTTTAGTGATTCGTTTTGACTTATTTTAACATCCTTATTAAAATTATATTTTAGTTATTTAAAATCAAAATTTAATTTTGAACATCCTAATTCCATTAAATAACACTTATCCTAGAAGAGCATTTTGGTCTTTTTAACATATATCCTAAATAGAATATTTTAAATGTCTTTTAAACACATTAATATTAAAAGGTTTTTTTGAGTTAATAGTCAAAATAGTCCTCAAAAGATAAAATTAATCGAAATCGTCTCCGAAAGATACACGACTTGGTCACATTAATCCTTCTGTCAGTTGGATGATGACGTGTCACGTTAAGTGCCACGTGACACATGATGATATGGTGGGTTAATGCCACGTGTCACAAGATGGTTGATCTCACTTGACATGTAAAAAAGTTATTTATAATCAAAATAGTCCTTGAAAGTTTAAACGTAAGTCATTTTCATCCCTAAAATTTTAAAAATTAATCAAATTAGTCCGTATATATATTTTTTTATTTTTTCTTGATAATATTAAATTTGAAATATTTTTTAATACTACTAATTTTAATAGACATGTAATTGACAAACAAAAAATTAGTAATTGTATCTTTTCTTCTTAAAAATTTTTTCAATAAAATTATCTCTCTCTTTTAATTCTTCTCAAAATCTCTCTTATTCTTTTCTATTCTAAAACCTTTTTCTTACATTATCACATTTTGCTGGAATATATATATATACTCAAAATTGAAATATATGTATTTGTTAACCTAAACAAAATTATATGCTCAAAATCAAAATTTATGTATGTTAACCTAAACAAAGTTATACCACTATTTTTTTCTACTACATCTTTTTTTCCATTACGGTATTACTTACATATAGGATGTAATGGTAGTGATATTAAAAGTCAAAATTCAAGAAGCTCCACAAATGTTACTTCAATTTCAAACTTCACAAAATATTGAAAATTTGTTGCTTAATTATTATTATTATTATTATTATTATTATTATTATTATTATTATTATTATTATTATTATATACTAAACGAATTGCTTCTTAAGCGTACTACATGTAAAGATCATAATACATTTTTGTGTGTTTCATATGTTTGAGATAGATTATATAATTTTTCTTTTAATACATAAATTTTGATTTTGAGCATATAACTTTGTTTAGGTTAACAAATACATACATTTCAATTTTGAGTATATATATATATATATATATATATATATATATATATATATATATATTCCAGCAAAATGTAATAATGTAAGAAAAATATTTTAGAATAGAAAAGAATAAGAGAGATTTTGAGAAGAATTAAAGGAGAGATAATTTTATTGAAAATTTTCTTAAGAAGAAAATATACAATTACTAATTTTTTGTTTGTCAATTACATTTCTATTAAAATTAGTAGTATCAAAAAATATTTCAAATTTAATATTATCAAGAAAAAATAAAAAAAATTATATAAGGACTAATTTGATTACTTTTTAAAAGGAAAAACTACCATTTGTACCCATGAACTTTACGAACGCTGACAAAAGTACCCATGGAAGAAGAAAAGTGACTTTGTACCCATGAAAAGCTGGATCCGTCTGTCGATAGTACCCGAACGTCATTAAAACGTTAGCTCCGTTAAGTTAAAAGCCAACGTGGAACGTTAACTGCTTACCTGGCTTTTGAATTTTAATTTGAATTTTTTTAAGAACCTTCCAGGTGGATATAGAAGAGAGAGAGAGAGAGAAACGTTAGAGTCACTTCGCACCATTCCATCTTCTTCCTCACCACCCTTATGCATGCCCTAGCAGAGAGAGAGACGTGAACCACGTACTGAAGCGACGCCACCAACCAAGCCGCCCAATCACCTCCGTCCGCCCAAAACACCACTGGCGACCAGCATCACCCAATCCTTCTTCCATTTTCTTCTCCTTTTCCCTATTTCTTCCCTCCTTTGCGCGTAGTCACTCTGTCTCAGCGCGAACAGCCCCTGCTTCGCATCTTCCAGCCCGGCGAGGAACCAAGGGCGGGGAACTTTTGTGCCTATGTGACCGCCGCTCCTCCACGTCGCCCAATTTCTTCGTCCTTCCCTCTCATCAGCGCAGTTCAATTCCCTTTCCCTACTTCCCTGTCTTTCTTCTCTTTAATTTTATTGCTTTTTCATTCTGTTTTAGTGATCTGGGTAGGTTAAGTTACATGATTTCTGTGTTTTATTGTTCACTTGTTTGCTGTGGCTGAATTTTCTGGGTTGTTTGACGCCAACATAGAACTAAACACGCTGTCTGAATTTGCTGCACACCACATGCTCGATATATCGCCTGAATGAAGTTTTTTATCTAAACCTTATATCTGATCAGCATAGGGCTTAAGTTTTGTTTTCATTAGGCATTTTAATTCACAAATATGCAATTTTCTGAACTTTGTGATGATGATTGTGATTAAACTTTGGTTATGCGCTAGTTGAATGTCCTTGTTTTACACCAAATTATCTATATGTTGTTGTCACTCAATGAAGAGATACCTACCTAACAAAATATAATTTGGTAAATTTTTCATATCTTATACAGTTGAAAACAATACCACCACCACCATAAGATAATTATAGTTTTCAGGGGACATTTTTCTGAAAACATTCACTATTTTACACGGGTTGGCAGCAAGCATAGCCTATTACATATTCCTCACCAAACATCATAACATATATATCTCAAATCATTATTCTATAAATCAATAATTGAAACCCCATTTTTCATGTAATAAATAATGGAAAGGATTAATGGATGTATTGGGATGATGAATGAGTTTAGCTAAAATTTCAAATAATGGCACGATTACTAGGCGATCTTGTTGCTTATCGAGCTACGGGAACTGGCCATATGGAACTCTTGGCAGGTTTGTTCAAATTTCACTCTATAAGAACTTGTCATGTTTGCATTTTTTGTTGGTATTCGTTCTGCAACATTATCCTATTAGGTGATTTCAGCAGTAGCTTAACTAGCTATGTTAAATAAGGTGGATGTAATATCATCATGAAACAAAGAAGCAATGATTTTTAAATTCAGTTTTCAGACAAAAAGGACTGGAAGGCCACTCACTTGTTTAGTGGTTTATTAAATTTTCTTTTTCCTCTTTATCAGTGTATTGGATGAGTCCACAAATGTACCTTATCAATATAATAGCTATAGTGCCTTTTGTGATTTTGTTTATTTGTGGAATCAGTAGAACATGTAGTTGGGTACATCTAGTTGAGTGATATAGCTATTACAAGATTTATACTATTATTCAAACAGTAGTATTTTGTATTCATACTATCTATTACAGTTTAGCTTCTCTTATTGCTTGTCTCAAATAAAGTGCAACTGTATACTGAACTTTTTGATGATGATTGTGATTAAACTTTAGTTATGCGCTAGTTGAATGTCCTTGTTGAAATAGTAGGTGTATTGATATGAACTGTTCATTCTTTTTTTATTGACAGAAATGGCTACCACGACGCATATCACATTAATAATACACCACAGAGGTAGACTTGAAAGGGGATCGGATGGCAAGTTGTGTTATGCAGAAGGTGAAATTACTGAGGCGGAGAGAGTTACGTGGATACTCTGAATGGCTTCTTCATTAGTGACCTACTGAAAGACATTAGGTATCCAATCATTTCCGATTTCTACTGGCGACAGCCTGGAATAGAAATTGAGGGTGGTTTGAGGCTTCTGCGACTTGATATGGATGTCGTTAAGATGTATGAAGCTGATGTGGAGAATGGACATAAGATTGAATTATACACAGAGCACCCAATTAGCCAAGAAGATGTTGTAGATACGAATGAAGAAGCTGGTGTAGAAGCACCTGATCAGGTTAATGTAACTCCATCAAGGAGGAGGAGAAAAGTTTGTGTCAGGAGGACTCCAACTCCAAAGAAGGCAACAGGTCCTAGAAGAATTCTTCACCTGGAAGGGGTACATACTGAAGCCCAAATTACAGAGGAGACCCATGGTGCAGAAAAGGCCCAACCAGATGCCAGCCCAAATCCATCAGTTCCAGCTGCACCAAACACAGTTAATGTATCTGAAGAATTTGCTACACCAAACACAGTTCCAGCACCATCTATTCCGCTTGACAACAATGCCCAGCCAAAGTCACCAACATACACAGAGCCACCCTCTACCTCTGATGATCCACAAGACGAATTTCTCACCCAATATGTTCCTTTACCGCAGAATCAACCCTCCTCCCAAGCCATGCCTGAACCAAATCCAACCCCCCCCACCCAACACCCCTTCTACCAATCCATCTGCCACAGTAAATGCTCCAGAAACACAGAATAACAACACAGAGGAGGGTACTGGAGGTAGTAGGAGAAAACAGATAAGGAGATCTACTAAGAGACCCCTTCCAACTGGATAAACATTTATCCCTAATGCAGATCCGAATAAACCTCCATCAGTATTTATTCCGGTGGATGGGGGAGAATATTCAGATGATGAACCTGGTGTTCATTGCTATGAGTCAGAGGGCCTCCACAGCATTGGAAGTGATGAGGATGACCAGGGAAGGTCATTTCCACAGGGCAATGCCGATGCACCTGTTAATGAGGTGAGGCTGGAGCTTGAAATGGAGTTCGAGACTCTGCAACAGTTCAAGAAAGCTGTAAGAAAGTTCAATATTAACCTTGGAAGAAGTATTTTTTCCCAAGGATTGATTCAACAAGATGTAAAGCTATCTTCTATGATGAAAATTGCCCGTGGCAAATTTACTGTGCCAAGAGGTCATGTCCGGTGAGTTATCAAGTCAAAACCTTTGTCAATGAGCATACTTGCCCACGGAACTTGCATTGTAAATCTGCCAATGGAAAATGGGTAATTGATAAGTTGGAAGAGAAAATAAGGAATCAACCTGATATGACAGTCAAGGATGCTGAGAACTACTTCAGAACTGAGTTTGATGTGCTTGTAAACGAAAGAAAAATTTATAGGTCAATGGCAACAGCAAGAGAAAGGATTGAGGGTTCCGACGTTGCACAATATCTTAGGCTTCGTGACTACTCCAATGAGATACTGAAAACAAATCCAGGTAGTACAGTAAGGATACATACATCTCCTATGCCTGGGTTGGAGAGTTTCTTATTTAAGAGAATTTATGTTTGTCTGAATGCATGCAAGAGAGGATTCGTTGAGGGATGTCGACCTTTTATAGGACTAGATGGCACATTTCTAAGAGGATACTATGGAGGCCAGTTACTTACTGCTATTGGAGCTGATGCAAATAATCATATCTTCCCAATAGCATATGCAATTGTTGAGTCAGAAAACAAGGACAGTTGGAAATGGTTCTTGGACCTCCTACAGGATGATGTCGGTGACCATGCAGCAAATGGCTTTAACCTGATGTCGGACATGCAAAAGGTAAATATATTGTATTTATTCGAAACTGTTTTAACTAACTAATTGAATAAAGCTTAGTCAGGTTAATTGGTTGTTGTAATTCGCTAAACTCAGTACTCTTTATCTGGTTTGTATATATTTTAAGTTGGTTGAATTGAAGGCATTTAATAGTCTTTGTGTGATTTGTATATATTTTAATTGATCTGATTTCAGTTAAGTATATTCAACAGATGGCATTTAGTAGTCTTTGTCTGATTTGTATATTTTTTAATTGATCTGCTTTCAATTAAGTTGGTTGAATTGAAGGCATTTAATAGTCTCTGTGTGATTTGTATATATTTTGATTGGTCTGATTTCAGGAAACTTGGTTCTTAATCGAAACTGTGTTGATTGGTCTATGTTAATTGTTCTGAATTTAGTTTAGTTGATTCAATTGATTGCATTTAGTTCAGTATCAAATTTTAGTCTAAACCTCACCTTGTGAAGGAGTTTATTGATTTATATTCAGCTGTCTTAGTCATTCATCCATTGTATGGTCAGGGGCTAATTCCAGCAGTGAAGGATATCATGCCAGGTGCACATCACAGATTCTGTGCCATGCATATCTATCAGAATTTTAGAAAACAATGGCCAGAGTTAGAAATGAAGGCTGCAATGTGGGCATGCTCAAAGGCTACTACACTACAAGAGTTTGAACTTGCAATAGGGAGGGTCAAGAGAATAAACCAGCACGCTTGGGAGTATCTTAACAAAATTCTCCCGCAACAGTGGTCAAGATCTCACTTCAGTGAGTACCCTAAGGTTGACTTCTATACAAATAACAATTGCGAGACCTTCAACGGCAAAATTAAAAGGATCCGAGGAAAGCCGATTATTACCATGTTAGAGGAAGTGAGAGGTTATGTAATGAGGATTTTGGCAAGAAACAAGAAGGCACTTGTCGGATATCATGGTAGAATAACCCCTGTGCAACAAAGCCGTTTGGAAAGGGAGAAAAAAGAGAGCAACTATTGGAGGCCCTTCCCATCCGGTGATGAAGATGGGAATGTCTATGAGGTTCAAAGGCTACCTGTGAAGGTGAGTGTAGACTTGGGGAGAAGGACCTGTTCATGCAGGTTATGGCAGCTTACTGGACTTCCATGTAGGCATGTCTGTGCTGCCATTGCATACCAAAATCGCAGGGCCGAGGACTTTGCTCACAACTGGCTTACTATGGGAGCATACAACCTAGCATATCAGTGGACAGTTCAACCTGTCCCAAGCCAGGAGTACTGGGAGAAGGGAAACCACTATCCATTGTTGCCTCCAGTGTATAGGAAGCCTATTGGGAGACCTACTAAAAAGAGAGACGCTCGTAGAGATGGTCCTAGAGAGAATCCTGATCCCCATAGAGCAAAGAGGAGATATGGCCCCATTAAATGTACATATTGTCTGAAGGTATAATCTTATATTCCATATCTCATTTGTTTACTTCTGCATATTGGTTGTATTGTAAAGAAATTAAAATTGCAATTATTGCTACTGTTTTCTCAGACTGGTCATAACAGCAGAGGATGTGACAAGAAGAAAGAAGCTATGGCTAGTGGAGGAGCTGCATCAGGTAGTGGTCGTCGGCATCAGGGTGCAGCAGTGAGATCTGAAGGTATGGGTGTTGATGATCTTGATGAGGATGCTGCCAAAGAGCAAGAGATGTATTGGAAAGAGACTTTGGAGGCAGCAGATGCTGAAGCATCAGCTTCAGATTCACCCAGTGTAAGTTATTTATATCCACTCTCTTCTTCTACTTATTGGCATGAAGATAAATTTATCTTGCATTAAAAATTTGAGCTAATGCAATTATCAACATTTATAGGTGAATGTTGATGATCTGAACTGTGTGAATCCTTCTGAAGAACCTATGGCAGTAAGACCTCCACCTTCTAATTCCTCTACTGCATATGTGCCACCTAGACCTATCATAAAGCCAACCATGTCCAAGAGACCAATTAAGAGGAGAAATATTAAGAGGCCACCACCGTCACAACCTTCTCCCCTCAGACCTGTCCCACCACAACCTACTCCTATAACGCCTACCACACCACAACCTTCTGTTGTTAGGCCTACATCACCAACTAACCAACCGCCTCCAAGAGTTACCAGACAAACAATGCATGGTGCAAGCCGAGGTACCACTACACGATTTATGCAATTCACGCCAACTCCACCATCCACAATTCAAACACCAGGCAGATGGCCAGTACCTGGGTTCCGTCCACCAACAGGAGCATCTTCAAGTGGCAACAACAACGGGTTTCTAGTGGCAGCAGCAACTCCACACCCAACAAATATGATTTTTTGTGTGAATTTGTTTTTTGATGAAGTACTTACTGTAATGAGAGCTCTATGAACTCTTATATTATGGTTTTTTTTGTAACTTATGCCTAGTAATTAAACAACACAACTTGATGCTTTCATGTTCATGGTTTGTAAAGGTTCTATTAGGTACATTTGATTTCCTACTGCTACATCAAACTCATACCCTCATTTTGAGGCTTTTGTTGATAACTGCATATGAGTAAATTACTTCAAGGTTTATTATAGCTTATGGAATGAATATTTAGTTCCATTTCCAGGTTACAACTTTGCTATGTATTTTACAATACCATGTTTCTGGCTAGATTAAGACAAATCACGATATTTATATTTTTTTTTGTCAAAATTGAGTTAACTCCAATCTAACAGATATCAAATACATTAACAATCATGGACATTAATGTCATAACACAACTTGACTTTTTCCACAACAAGTGAAGATAGTAACAGAGTTTCGAAGTTCATCATCATCGAGACCAACCAGCTTCTAAATTCATCATCATTGAAACCAAAAAGCTGCAGAAAAAGATCCTAGGACAACATACACCATAAGCACAGTTACATATTGATTAATTGGAGTAGATTCAGCCCTACACAAATCAGTAAACTCAAAAAAATAGTTATAATCCATGACCTAATAGTTCTAATTTCACCCTGGAGCTTCCCTATCTTTAACAAGATCTTCACACTATTCTCTTCAATCTCTCTTCTTTGCCCAGTGAGATTGACCTCATGGTTACTACAGGAGCTATCTTGATTTTTTCTAACAAGGGCTCTTGCCAGTCTCTCCCATCCTCCGTCAATCTCATCCACCCATACAAAATACTTGCAATCCATCGTCTGTAGTGTGAAAGGGAGGAATAAGGAATCATTCACAATAAGTTAATCTGATCAGAAGTACAAAAACAAAAAGACTTACCTTCCATAGAGGACACCTTATGAACCATCTCCTAGGATTTGTTAAGGTTCCATATTGTAGCAACACCACACCCTGTCCACAAAAGCATTTTCCAGACAAAGTCTTCTCTTCACCCCTCTTGGAAGACGAAGTCCCTTCTTCGCTGATGCTTCCATTCGAAGAACATTGGTTACCTCTGCTTCTCCTAGACATTCTAGGGTTTTGAAATTGAAATTGGGGAAACAGTTGAAGATAAATTAGGGGAATGGGTGATGTTATAACGGTATATTTATGCTTGGACACGTTAGACTGCTGATTCAAAGCCAGGTAAGCAGTTAACGTTCCACGTTGGCTTTTAACTTAACGGAGCTAACGTTTTAATGACGTTCGGGTACTATCGACAGACGGATCCAGCCTTTCATGGGTACAAAGTCACTTTTCTACTTCCATGGGTACTTTTGTCAGCGTTCGTAAAGTTCATGGGTACAATTGGTAGTTTTTCCCTTTTTAAAATTTTTAAGGATGAAAATGACTTATGTCTGAACTTTCAAGGACTATTTTGATTATAAATAACTTTTTTACATGTTAAGTGACACGTTAACCAATCATCTTGTGACACGTGGCATTAACTCACCACGTCATCATGTGTCATGTGGCACTTAACGTGATACATCATCATCCAACTGACGGAAGGACTAACGTGACCAAGTCGTGTATTTTTCGGGGACGATTTTGATTAACTTTATCTTTCGAGGACCAAAATGGAGATCAGGATATCTTTCAAGGACGATTTTGACTATTAACTCGGGTTTCTTTGTCTTTTTAACTAATCTTTAAATATATATTTTAAAATTTATCCTCAAAAGGGGTAATTTTATTATTCTAAATTCAAATATAAATTTTTAATATTTAAAACAATCAAACAAATTTAATTTTGTGTATTATAAAAATTAACTAAAAATATGTTACTTTTTTTAAATTAAATCATATTTTTAATTCAAATTAAATAATCTTAACTTTAAATATTTTTTAATTTTTTAAAATCAACTGTAAAAAAATATTTTTATTTTATTAGTTTTTTTATCTTTTATGTTTTTATTATAATAGTTCAATATCAATTTTAAAATAATATAACCCAAAACAAAAATAATAAAACAAAAAATTCTTAATCCAAACAAATTTTAAATAAAAAATCATAAAATTATATTTTTTTTATTTATTCATGTCGCTACCGTCTTTAATTTTAACGCATTACAGTTTTAAATAAAACAACATTAATTCCAACTTAAAATGGGTTTACGACACCAAAAAAAAAATGTGTTTTGATGACTCAATATTAAAACACTACTAGATTTAGTTTAAAATAAAATAAAAATCAATAAAAAAATATTTTTCTTTTTTCGTATTTAAGAACTTTTAAAATTTCAAATGCAAACTTTCACTTGGCGCCACACGTTCAACACCGTTATCCAGAAGAGCTCATTACTCATTAGCTATGTGTCAGAATTGAGAAATGATAACCGACATGTATATGTTTGTTGGGACCAATTCACGAGTCAATCCATCAATTTTAGCGCATGCCGCTCAACAGTACAAATTCAATTTGTATCCACAAGTTTTATGCATTATTTTCTTTTCTTTTTATAGAGCTAGCAACATTATCAGGAAGTCAAGAACTTCAGAAATAATGGAAGTAACAAGGGAGCGGATTCGGTGGGCCGAAATTCTTTGGCACACCAGTGCACATGATGTTTATGTTTGGCTGATCGGTGCGTCATTTGAGGTTGGCCGTTGGATCTCTCTGTTTTTTCAATCCAATGGTAGAGATTACTCTTTCTCTCTCCTCCTATGATTGGTTAGTGATTTAGGTGTGTCAGCGGGGTTAATTTGCAAATTTGACTTTGTAACTGGTTATTTTTGTTACAATAAAAAATTATTTGGGTTTATGTAGAATTAGTTTATCATGTTTTAAGAACTAAATTAATGGCTGTTAGTGATTCTGTTTAACGCTAAATCAGACATGATAGAGGAGGGCTGGGAGGGAAGGAAAAGCGTCGTGGACGTCGTTTGACGCATACAAGATAAGCTGCGATGGATACGTATCCGTCACTGACCCGTCAATGGAGTAATGGAGTTGCAGGAAGCTTTCTCCCGCGGAGTCACACTGCAGAGCTGCCTGCTCTCCGAAGTGCGGCCTCGGTCGTGACTCGTTGGTTCGGAGGATGAAGATCTGCATAGTGTCCCCGCCGGAGCTGGATTCGATCACTGTCGGATAACAATGAGTGATGTTTCGGCTAGATGCATGGCTTTGCCGGAGACGTCCAACAAGAAAGGATCAAAGCGGTGCGGGGATGGTGGGCGAGAGGATGACGAAGGAGAGGCCGATGGTGTTATGGGTCGGGCGGGTTAGGTTAGAACACAGTTGGTTGAACTTGGGTCAATCGTGATGGGCCTCTGGACTAATTTTTTTCCCTGAGATGCACATTTTTTCTGAAACCAATGCTGGGCTCAAGTGTTGGGCTATTAAAAGTGTTGTTAAAACTAGATAAATGGTCTAGTATGGTCCTTTTCATTGCACGAGTTGGTGCGGTGTCGAAAGAGGCAAAGAAAGGAAACGGTAAAGGGGGTGAAGAGGAGCGGTCTTTGTCGCCAGACAGGGCATAATCGAGTTTCCTGCCACTTAAATCCCAACAGCAGAATGAACACACAAGAGGGTGCATCATACTTTGGTGGTGAGGGCGAAGGTGAAACTGGCACAAGGGAGGACTCGTCTGAGGAGGATGAGGTAAGACTTTGTCAACAAATTTGTTTAGTCGTCCTTTTCAATTAATGTATTGACCGTTCATCGATTCGTAGTTCATGGCTAACTGAATGTATCGTTGTAGTTGGCATGGGACGATGCATCGGACGTTGCCTTGGACAAGGGTTATGATTCACAGGGCACAATTTGGTAACCATTCATTATTTTTAGTGCGCTCACAGCTCAATCCAGTGGGAACGTGGGTCTTCAAATTAGGCAAAGCTTTGGTGATGCAGCAGGTGTTTTAGTTTCTTAGAAGATCATGCGTGATGTTCTATGTTTGGACAAACAATGGGTAGCTATAGAAAACTGTTTTCGACTGTTATACTTCCAATTTGACCATATCCAGGCTGCTATATGACTTTATTTTGTAACGCTCTATATTTAAATTGGAAATTATTCTAGAGCATCCATGGTGCTGTATGAATTGAAATTGCAAATTAGTGTAGAGAGCATCCATGGTGCTGTGTGAATTGGAATTGTAAAGTAATCTAAGGAACACTGATATTTTGAAAAGTTCTTAGTTACACCGGTCATAAGATTGTATCATGTACAAAAAGATTTAAGTCTAGCAGTTGCAACACATCAACAATCAGAGCACAAAAATAGTTGTTGCCAAATTAGAAAAGGCAATCCAAAATAACATGGTCAGCTAGTTCATCAACCCAGTTGGATTCGTTCAAAATCAACAAATTGGACCAACAGCTCCACGTCCGGGTTGGTCCTGGAGATCTCAAAGACGGCCAGCTTCTCCACAGTTACGTTGCACTTGCGCAAGAAATCAGCCCACCCTCCGCCGATGGTGCCACAATTGCGGCTTCTATTGCCCCTGTATCTGGCGTAGTCCGCCCGGACAGAAATCTCCCCCGCTCTCAGAGTGACCATGACATCATCACTGACATCATCTCCAAAGTGTGGCACATTTGGCTGGGCAAACCAAAAAACGAGAAGGAGATGTACTTAAAGTTAAAGGCATGTGTAACATGAATGCAACGTGCATGAAGCCAAGAAAATGAAAAGGCAACTATTGATGATGGCATTATGAACAGTTAGCATGCAATTGGGTGCTTGTTTCACAAAACATTGGATATTGAAAAACAGCATACGAGGCATTACCAACAAATTTGTGTAATTAATTTCAAGTCAACCACGGCTCCACCAGATAGCCAACCATTAACAATTAAGCAACAGCACAACACAGAAGACGTGGACCACTTACGACGGCACAGAGGCCAACAAAATAAGAACCAGGAAAACAACAACACTTACTGTAGACCACCTAGGCCGCCACATTACTTTCAATAGAGGGAACAGCAGGGGAACAAAATAGATAATGTGGACCCCAAATACTGCCAACGTAAAAGGTGTATATATAGTGGAGAGGGAAAGCCATTACCAGGAAGTGGACGCGCAACAGCCTTTCTGTGATGTGCATAATGAAGTAAGCGTGCTCGAACTGAAATGTCTGCTCCACCTCAGCTACAGCTGCGCTCCTGGGAACATTGATGCACCCCGTTCGACGGCGAGGCTTTTGAGGAGCGCGTGGACGGTTCGTTGGCACCTGGGGGGGTGTGAGGTCGCCGGAGTCATCACCAGACGCAGCATACGTCCTCTCCACACCCGGTGCCTTAAATATGCGAACGCTGAAGTCGTCTCTGCCCTTGTGCTTGAACAGCAGAATGTTAAAGGGTTGTAGCTTGTAGTCATGATAAAACCTTTGCCATCCCCTCCCGAGAGTGATCTCTTTCAACCATTTGGGGCTGCATGCAATCTTGTAAGTACGGTCTGACCCGTCGGCGACCGTGATGTAGATATGGTTGCTACCCTTGGGGAGGAGACCACTGGGTAATGGTAGACGCTGCAGATATGGGCATATCAAGAAATAGCGTAAGAGATAGAACAAAATGCGGAGAAGAGAGTCAGAAATAATGGAAAGAACAGAAGAGCAAGCTTTAACCTACCATCGGTCGCGACGGCTCTCCTGCCGCTTTGATAACCCTAACGACGTCACCTTTCGCGTGTTCTTCCGCCTTCAACGCGTTTGCGTTGTCTTCGAGTTCGCGAATGGTGGTTTGATGCTGTTCCACCTCCGTGTGCAACTTCTTTTCCAACCGGCGGCATTCGTCCAGTTCATGCTTCCTTATACTCGCCCTGACTTTCGCGGTGATTGCCTCCATCCTCGCCGTCCTTGCTTCGTCTTGTGTACTTTGAAGACTGTCACTCAAAAACCTCATCCTCCGTTGGAGAGTGTCGATCAGATCTTCGGTCGGAGGTTCCTCGAGGTCGGCGGGACTAATGGCGAGGTCGTTGAGGGATTCCTGTGACATTTTTCTGGATGAAGACGGGGAGGTCTGCTAGACGACGAAAGCCCTTCAAGCAATGATTTTTTGTGACGGACTTGTGCATTGATATACATTAATCAAAATCAAAATTTAAGTTACGAATAAACAAATTAATACATTTTAATGTGGTTAATAAATGTACGTCTGCTATTCCTTGAAAAGTGAAGATAATAATGCCCCTGGTGGTTTTATCGTTAAAGGAAGAAAAACCATGGGGAAACGTGTGCTACATCGGTTGCGCAGAATTTGCAATAAATGCAAATCTTGGTAATGTGACGTTAGACTAGACACGACGGGCTGAAGGGCTATGGACTGCTATGAATAACGTGGCAGACGGGACTGGCGGTGAGTTTATAAAAAAAATGATTACTTGGCTAGGCAATGGGGAGTCACCGATTGGGAGGTCAATAACGGGGAAAAATTGTATTTTCCATAAATAACATTTTTTATACGAAACAGAAAACACATAAATAAAATGATTGCAAAACGAGTCATCCAGTGGCAAAAATCATTACATACTACATAATACATATATTAGATAGGATGACGAAAAAAATATTGAGAACACAATCCTATCCTATTAGTCAAAGAGGTGGACAAACAGGATCAACTCATAATCTGCCCGACAATGCACGCACGGAATATGAGCAGCACCTCCATCACCGTCGTTTAAGTCCCACCCTCTACCATAGCGTTGACTGCGGTAAATAGCACCCATGTTTCCACGGCTTGGACATGCATGCGATGAACAGACTAAATTCTCTGCGTTTACCATTGGCAGGCGACGCATGTGTGTCCACGTCCCCTGGATAACGTCGTGGAACACCAATTTGCATATTGTTAAGGCACCGGCCGCCTCAAGCACATGAAATGTTTGTAAGCCCTTGTTTTTTGACTCGAAGTCATCGCGTAGCATCAGCATCATCGACACCGTGTACTGTGCTGCCGAATGGTCCTGGGCTGCGCCAACTTGCATCGTTTCCATCCCCGCAAGACGACTCCCGCCGAGGAAAAGGTCAGACACAGCAGACCGAAACAGAACTTCCAGGTTCCCGCTCTGCATGCATCGCGCTAAGAAGTTTCTTCCCGCCTGGCGCATGGGACTCATACTCCACCACCGTTGGTCCCAAATTGGAATCGAGGCGAATTGGTAAACGATATCCTCCTCCCCTGCGTTGCGTGCAGCGGTGCACGACATCCTGAGACTGCACAAGTCCCTGACGGACTGTGCTGCGGTCCTCCCAGCAATTAAGGTCCAAACATCGTGGGGAAGGTTGGCGGGGCCTGTCGGATGATACATCTCCTTTCCTTGTATTGAATGCATGAGACGATTGATGAATGTGCCGTTATGTGTAAGCAGTGGACAACACAAAGGCTCCAAGCAGTTATCGCAAAGGCTGTTGTTTACGGTGTCCGACTGTCCGTCTTTATAGTCACCCGGTGCCGTTTGTGATTGAATCCCATAGGTTGTGTACCGTGCCTCTACACCAACTCAGCCACACTCACATCGATTAGGGAGCCTGCCGATTCATTCCCGTCGCCTCGCACACGGCTTCCTTAGCAAACACGTCCCTTGTATTCAAAGTTCTTTTTGTTGATATTTTTTTTTAAACTTTCCGGTCATTAACTTTATGACTTTCGTTTTGTCCATTTCGTCGCTCGGTGATTCCCAATTTCTTTTTTTTTTCTGTATATTTTTTGTAGTACCCGGTCAATATATCCCACAATAAGTATCGGTTTAACCGAAGAACAGTTTGCCGGTTATTCGTTGGGATTTATAAACGAGTAATTGGGTAGATAATATAAATCCATCAAATTCTTACATCATGGATATATGAAAACAAACCATTCATTAAACAATATGTCAATACTAAACCTAATATTATGCGTCAATAATAAGCCGAAATATCATACGTCAGTACTAAACCTAATATGCATGACAATCCTAAACCCTAGGAATGTCTACGTATCATTCCACCTCGTAGTCGGCGCGACAGCGAATGCACCGAATATGGTCGGCGCCTCCGACACCGTGGACGGAGCCCCGCTCTGCCGCCCTCCGGCAGTAGTCATAGAGAAGACCCATATGGCCTCGGGTCATGCATCTGGTCGAGTCATAGACCGTATGTTCTTCTCCCTTTTTCGGCATATGGACTTCATCCGGCCAAGAAATTGTGAGGACCACGAAGCAACTCGAGTAACATGCGGGGAGTAAGTCACCCGCTTCGAGCGTGCGAAATAGTTCCAAACCTTCTTTTTTGGCCTCGCTGTCGTCCATTCGGATGAGCAACTCCATTGAAAGTGCGTACTTGGCAGCGTCCACCCCATTGCTTGCTGCATTCTGCAGCATTTCCCATCCGATGGCGTGGTTATGTCGTATGTAGAGTTCCCGCAGCGCTTCCCGAAACAGAAGCTCCGGGTGACCAATTCCAATGCACCTCTCGAAAAATCTTCGCCCTACAGGGTCCCGTATCCACAACCAATTCATTTCATGCGGGGGTGGTATGGCAACCATCCTAAGCACAGTATCCTCGTCGCCTACATCGCGTGCAACGCAACACGTCATACAGAACTTGTACAGGTCCGCAATGGAGTTCCTCGTGACTTTAATGGCTATGGCTAACCAAATGTCGCGGGGTAGTTCGAAGGCGGTAGACAAGCGCTCCATTGTAACTTCACATTGGACGAGGGACTGGCAGCGTATATGCTTAAGACGGTGTTATCCAGTGGTGTTGAGAATAGGCATGCTAGTATATTTATGGTTGAGGATCGCCCTTTGGAATCTAGTTCCATCGGAATTAAGCGACGCATCTTTTGGTTGGTGAAATCCATTATCGTTTCTTCTAAAAAAAATAAAAAAAAGAAAACCTTCTATGCCCTTGTGTTGTAAACAGAAATAACATTATTAATTGAGGGCATTTATTAGATTTGTCGTTACGTGCTGGTGCATATTTACTTGATGGTTAGGAGGGTTAAAATAAAATCTAATTAAATTATATTTTAACTAATCGTCATCGCATTCATTCATATGTATATATATAATTAAGGAAGATTAGTCTTGGAAACTTCAACAGGCGTCCATGCACGAAATACGAAACATGAAAGGAAAGGCCGTAAACACACAAAGTCTTAATCTGCGAGTATGATGAACTTGAATCGACACGCATGCTCGCAGTGAACCCAAATAAAAAACTAGAGAAGGAAGCAACCTAATACTAACTTGGCCATGGGGACATTGGCGTCATAGCTGGCTGAACCATGTATCCTACGCAGTACCAGGCGGTCGACTTAGGTGTTCTTCTTTGATTTCGTCCGCCATAACTCTGCCTTGCTCAACACACGGTCCCTAAGTTTGTTGAATGGTGTGCTGGTCAGGTTCACCGCAGTTGTCGCCCTGATCTCGTTCTCCCGTAACTGCAAAACGGCAAACGATCGGATTTAATGTGTCCCTATGATATAATATCCGTAATCTACGTTTTTATTTGAGCATACTTACAATCCCGTCCATGATCGGGTTGAATTTTTCCCCCATGTTGAGCCACCCAATGACCCATATCCCGGAGTTCATGCTGAATGTTGGTCGAACGAATAGCGAGTAACCGTCAGTATGTATTCCGGACCAAAAAAAAAATGCTTCACTCTCATACATGCATGTTTCACTTTGTGATAACGTACCTCTGCCCACAATTTGGTATCCCTACGGGGCTCTTTATCTGGAAATCTCCAAAGTTGCTTGGTAAGTTCATTAAGTGCTTCTCGTAAACTGCCTGCGTCACGTTGTATAAGACCCTTGCCTGCAGGAATCGCGAAACATAGGTCAGAAGTGTATTATGCACGTCGTGTTCCATGCTATGCCAAATTAAATTAAAGACTACATTCAAAATGGTTGCATGGTATGCCAAATTAAGGTAAAGACGAAAATCAAAATTGTCTGGTAAGCGTTTTCCAGATCCAGTCTTCCCGATGAGGCGTCTCGAACTGGTTCGGCGATGAATCGAGGTTGTAAATTGCCTGGTCTTTGAAAGACACGAGCATCAGAAACCAATGCCCCAAGGCGTCCTGCATGGGGACATAAATCTGCACGAAATAAAAACGTATAGTTAATCCACTTAAGACACTTGTTCGTTGTTTACATTTCGATTAACAAATGATACTCCGTCAACAGACCAGTTCAAGGAATCAGGATGGCCTCATCCATTTCTCCATGTAACGATTGAGCATTAGCTCCGTCGTCTCCCCGTTCAGAATATCATCCTACAAAGACAAGGTTGACGAATAAAATAAGTCGTGTTCTATAAGTATCAGAGCGCGGACGACTGTCAACGAGCGTTAACGGTGCAATGATTCATCTCGAGTACCAACAACGGATAGATTTAAGTTACCGAGACACACGGCGGAAGGCACTAGTACGAGGGGGACGTGGCAAGGATCTCAGCACCGATCATTGTCATGGCAACCATATGTATGATCTGGTAACGAAGAGCAAAAAAAAAAAAAAACCGATGAAGTATCGCGGTACGTTATACGTGTTTTTTCGTTGTCAAAACAAGCGTAGACATGTGCCATACCTTGTCGTCAACGTCATTTCCCGGTAGTAAGGAGTGTAAATCAACCCTGTTCGCGGACTTGACTCCAATACGAACAAGTTCCTCGCTACAGTAGGAGGAAAGAGTTTAGGCAGAAAAATAACCGCGATAAGCTGGTTTAAACAAACACATGCTCGAGTTTTACCATGGATCAAGGTTCCCGTCGAACACGTACGCGAATAGGGCCAACTGTCGGTTGTTGAAATCCATGGCAGGGGTGATCTTGAACCTCATCTACGACACATGTTTGTCAAAAGTCAGTCGGTAATCGCATTTTGCATTAAACTAAGTAACCGATTATTTACCTTCTTGCTCGTTGAAATGGTAGACTTTTCCCTGCTGGAGCCGGATCGCACAGATCTATCGGTTCCCTCACCGGAACGAGGCCGTTTGGCGTCCCTAGTTGCCGATGGTGGTGTTCGGAACAACTTTTGCATGATGCTGTCGGTTCCTGTCAGGGGTTGACTACTATTCTCAGCCGGATCTGGGGCAACTGGCGTTCCACTAGAGATGCCAGACGCAACTTTCATGGACTGCGGGGTTGACTGTTCATCCGTCTCTCCATCGGAATCCAACAACACGATGGTTTTCTCGGGGATTGCAGCAGCTGAGTAGTCGGTCTCCTTCTCGAGGTCCCTCTGTTAGAGTGTAAGCTAAACCGGTTTATGATAAGGGACACCAACAAGACACGTTACATACATGGCCAAGGAGTAAATCCTAACATGAACCTTTTCCACGAGGCCCCTCATCAAGTCCTTGACGATGAGACCGATCTTCGGAAACGACCAGTCCTCTTCCGACTGGCTCTGATCACCCTTGACCGCATTAACATCATCCGGCTGTCGAGCTTCGTCTGAGGTTCCGAAGTCAGCTTTGGGTCCACCGGGGAGCTACATATTATAAAAATAAAAATGTCCGAAATCGAGCAGTTATTTGTTGAAAGATTGTGTGAAGTACACCTGAGAAGAAGATTTACCTCAGAAGCTTGTGGGGGCTGCGAGTGCTCAACTGTATCTGCGTTGTGGACCTCTTCACATACGTCCCTGCATGTACCCCGTACGTGGTTGTTAATGCGAATATTCGTCTACCATGCATATGCAACGTACTTCATTTTGTTGTATTCTAATAGTCGTAAATGAAACTTGTCTAATCTGTTGCATGTGTCACCGTCGGAGCTCGAGCGTGCTTCTCCGTCGCCCATTGTTTTTCCTTTTTTTTTTCTTCGTGTGTTTCGAATAGTGGTGGCTTAGAAGGATTGGTGGGTTTATTTAATTGCAAAGACCCTTGGAAAATCCGACGGATGTGTACTCCGTTTACGGATGCGTCTATGATAACGTTACTCGGGTGTTGTGGGTGGAGTCACGGGTATACGTTGTAATCGTCACACTCGCGACAAATCTTTCACCGGTAAGGTACGTTCGTATGCGGCCTTGTTTTATGGTCTGTTCCGTATCCAAAAGTGTAAGTTCTGAGTGACACTATATATACTGTAAAATTTCCTTTTGCAATCACTATTCTAGGATGATTGCGGTCAACTCTATCCAAAACTACCGACAGGCTTCCATTACGGCGCTAAATCTGACCATGCCTTCCCCACCCCCTCCACCCATTATTTTAAAAATTATATCGAACAGGCATGAGACTGCGTGCAAATTTTGCTATGGGCGTAATGGTTTATTTCCTACATCAGTACACCGCCAAAAGGCATTCGTTGGGAGATGGGACAAAGCCAAAATGGATAATACACTAGATACCTTTATCTATTCGGTTCCCTTCTCATCGTACCGATCAACCGGTTTGTCCAAAGATTGTGCCATACTTGTTTATGAATAAATATCTATACACAGTGTGTTGTCCCATACCCCGAATTGACATATACACCTGCTAGTCTGCAGCTATCCAGCCCATAGGTCAGCGCGTCACAGAGTTGCCAACCTCATGCGCATCAACACGAAGGGCACGGATTTGGTACGCCGGCCTCTATTGGGAACCGAAATGCTAAAAAATTATTTATCGGTGCGCCTTTTTAATAGGAAGGCATTAGATCCTTTATATATTTTTAGTTCAATGGTAAAGATTATCCCGAATATAATTTAATGTAATTGGTTTTTTAATATTTTTTTAGCCTTTGTGTTAGTAGATTATTTTAAAAATGTTATTTTTTTATGTTTATTATTGGTATATAAAAAATATATGTGGGCGTATATAAGAAAATTAAGAATACGTAAAATTAAATTAGTAACAGTTAAATATTTCGGATTATGTTAAGTGCCATCTTCAACTTCTTCAACGGAGACGACGATGCCGGAGAAACCTTCTTCGACGATTATGGCCGAAACAGCATGGCTCTGGTATTCAACGGATGAGGTAGTTTCGACGAAGCGCGGTCATATTCTTTGCTTATGTTCGTCAGATCTTCGTCGTTGGTGAGGGAGATCAAGGTTTCTAAGTCTTCGTTCGGCAATTGACACCAGAACGTCACAGACGAACCGCACAACGCTCCTACCTTTACCAACAAGTCTGCACAACGCAAAATATAAACATGTTAACGAACAATAACAGAAAAAAACGAGCAACACTTAAAATTGAGAGAGAAACAACGCTAAAAAATGGATTTGAGAAGCAAATGGAACGGTCCACGGTGACTCTGTTGTGGCCACCGATGAAACGGAGCCCGCCGTCGATAGCGCGTAGGAGGTTCTTGCCGCCGTAGCTGCAGAGGAGCTTAATCGTACGGCCGGGACTCGTTTTGATGGCGATCTACTCGGTTAGTTCGAAAACAGAAGAAGCTTAGAAGATTCTAGAAACAGAAAACTGAATAATAGTGGAGGTAAAGGAAAATTGGAGTCGTTGTTGGCGGTGGAGATAATAGATGGGGCAGCTTGCGACAGCAGAGGAAGGAGAAAAAGAGAACCAGGCGGAGGAAGGAGAAAAAGATAACCATTAACCAAGAGCAGTTGGGAGCGGCGGTAATGATAACATGATAATGGTCTAACTAATTTAAAAAATTAAACTAAATATATTCATTCAAGAAATTAATAAGTAAATTCTTTATTTTTTAGGTAATTGCAAAAAAATATTTCATTAAAATTAATATATTATTTTGGCCTTCTCTAAACCCCAAACACTAAATCCTAAACCCTAAACCATAAACTCTAAACTCTAAACTCTAGACACTAAACCCTGAACCATAAACCGTAAACCCTAAACCCTAAACACTAAACCCTAAACCATAAATCCTAAACCCTAAACCCTAAACCCTAAACCCTTAACCCTAAACCTTGAACCCTAAACCATAAAACCATAAACCCTAAACCATAAATCATAAACCCTAACCCATAATCCCTAAACCCTGAACCCTAAACCCTAAACCCTAACCCATGGACCATAAACCTTGAACCCTAAACCATAAATCATAAACCCTAAACCATAAACCATAAACCCTAACCGTAACCCTTAACCCTAAATCCTAAATCCTAAACACTAAATCCTAAACCCTAAACCCTAAACCATAAACCATAAACCCTAACCATAACCCTTAATCCTAAATCCTAAACCCTAAACCCTAAACCCTAAACCATAAACCCTAAGCCCTAAATCCTAAACAATAAACCCTAAACCATAAATCATAAACCCTAACCCATAAACCATAAATCCTAAACCCTAAACCATAAACCCTAAACCATAAACCATAAACCCCAAACCATAAACCTTGAACCATAAACCATAAACCATAAACCCTAAACCCTAAACACTAAACCCTAACCGTAATCCTTAAACCCTAAACCCTAAACCATAAACCATAAACCCTAAACCATAAACCCTAAACCCTAAACCATAAACCATAAACCCTAAACCGTAGCCAATGGACCATAAACCTTGATCCCTAACCCATAAACCATAAACCATAAACCATAAACACTAAACCCTAACTGTAACCCTTAAACCTAAACCCTAAACCCTAAACCATAAACCATACACCCTAAACCATAATCCATAAACCCTAAACCCTCAACACTAAACCCTAAACCTTGAACCCTAAATCATAAACCATAAACCATAAACCATAAATCATAAACCATAAACCATAATCCGTAAACCCTAAACCCTAAACCATAAACCCTACAACATAAAACATGAACCCTAAATCCTAGAACCGTAAACCCTAAACCATAAATCATAAACCCTAAACCATAATCCATAAACCTTGTATTCTAAACCATAAACCATGAATCCTAAACCCTAAACACTAAACCCTAAACCATAAACACTAACCCTAACCCTTAACCCTAAAACCTAATCCCTAAACCCTAAACTATAAACCATAAACCCTAAACAATAACCCATAAACCATAAATCATAAACCATAAACCATAAGCCCTATACACTAAACCCTCAACCCTAAACCCTAAACCTTGAACTCTAAACCCTAAACCCTAAACCATAAACCACAAACCATAAACCCTAAACCATAAACCATATATCCTAAACCCTAAACCTAAACATAAACCCTAAACCATAAACCATAAACCCCAAACCATAAACCTTGAACCGTAAACCCAAAACCCTAAACCCTAAACCATAGAACATTAAACACTAAACCACAAACCATAAACCCTAAACTCTAAACCATAAACCCTAAACCATAAGCCATAAATCCTAAACCATAAGACATAAACCATAAACCATAAACAATAAACCATAAACAATAAACCATAAACCCTAACCCTTGAACCCTGAACCATAAACCCTAAACCATAACCCATAAACCATAAATCATAAACCCTAAACCATAAGCCCTATACACTAAACCCTAAACCCTAAACCCTAAACCTTGAACCCTAAACCCTAAACCCTAAACCATAAACCACAAACCATAAACCCTAAACCATAAACCATATATCCTAAACCCTAAACCTAAACATAAACCCTAAACCATAAACCATAAACCCCAAACCATAAACCTTGAACCATAAACCTTAAATCCTAAACCCTAAACCATAGAACATTAAACACTAAACCACAAACCATAAACCCTAAACTCTAAACCATAAATCCTAAACCATAAGCCATAAACCCTAAACCATAAGACATAAACCATAAACAATAAACCATAAACCCTAACCCTTGAACCCTGAACCATAAACCCTAAACCATAAACCATATATCCTAAACACTAAACCTAACCCTAAACCATAAACCATAAACCATAAATCCCAAACCATAAACCTTGAACCCTAAACCCTAAATCCTAAACCCTAAACCATAGAACATTAAACACTAAACCACAAACTATAAACCCTAAACTCTAAACCATAAACCCTAAACCATAAGCCATAAACCCTAAACCCTAAACTATGGACCCTAAACACTAAACCCTAACCCCCAAACCATAAACCTTGAACCCTAAACCCTAAACCATAATCCATGGAACCCTAAACCCTAAACCATAAACCCTCAATCCTAAACCCTAATATATATATATATATATATATATATATATATATATATATGTATCTTTTTTTTCATAAATTCACTCTTTTTTTAAACCTTTAATAATTCATTAATTACTTTGTATTTATTGAATTTTTCAAATTATTTACAAAAAATAAAATATCAAAATTATTAAATTACAAAATACGAATGTTAATTATTTTTCCTTTTTAATTTTCGAATATAATTTTAATTTACTTCCGATAGCATATTTAACACAAAAAAATAAAACATACCAAATAATAATAATTTATTTTATGAATATAATTTAATTCTTTATTAACATAAAAAATTAAAATCTAAAAATAAAAAATAACATTATTAACATGGACAATAACAATACAATATTCAAAATTAAATAAATCAAACTTTAATTGTTATTATTATTATTAATAACGTCACAAATAAATACTCATTATTTAAAATTTAATTCTCGAGGCCACCTGCCTACCTTCGTCCTGGCCAGTTGTTTTCTTTTTTTTATTATTGTTATTATTAATATTATTATTATTATTACCATTATTTCATATTTTATTGTATTTAAGGAGCATTTACGTTTCTTGATGTGGCGTGAGTGACCGCTCAAGACGACCCGCGGAACAAGATGGTCAGACCCATCATGATGCCCAACTCTACGCGGTCGACGACTATACAATGCAGCAAATGTGAAAAAGTGTATAATATACGATTCCCTTAAATGCTTATTCGATTGCCCCTGTTGTGGATAGTCTGTCTCACTGCATAAGAAGGTAAAAAAAAGGGAAAAGAAAAGCAATTTCGAATATGAAAAATCAGTTTGTGGGTTCGATGGCTGAGTTCGGTGACCAGGTCTTTCCAGACGATATTTTGATGGAGATTTTCACTCGAACAGACCCGAAGACGACGGCGAGATGCAGAACCGCAAGTACAACCTGGCGTGTCCGACTGTCTTCCGACAGATTTAGGAGAGACAACACGCTCGCGAACATCGGGAAACACCGTAAGGTGTTGCTCCAGATTGGTGGCCCGGAGACGTCCGGTTCAAAGGAATCTTTCTGTATTGTGGACTGTGTAGACGGAGGAATAGTAGCCGCGCCAATGCCAGAACAACTCGGCCCCCGCGGATGATGGACTGTTATCGGCTCCGATTACGGTGTGATCTGCGTGCAGTATAGCATGACTGGTCCTGATCTGAGACTCCTGTTATGGAACCCGCTGCTGCGAGTCGCTCGGGAACTGGACGATCCGGCCGACAAACTACTTAAACAAGCCGTCATCGGTTACGCATTTAGATACCGGGCGGGAACTGACAATTACTGCATCGTCCATATGTCCAAGAGGCACGTCCTAGACAGGTTTTTGCACTGCAATATTTTCAATTCCGCAGATGGAAGCTGGAAACACGCGTACATAAATGATCAGCGTCTCACTCACCTCGACGAGTGATCAGCGTTCCACCTTGGTAAGGCCGTGTGGGTCAACTGGGGTAGACGTGGTTTGATGATTGCAATGCATGTGGTCGTGTTGGATGCAGAAACCTTTCTTCTAAGCAAGATAAGGATAAATCGTAGGTCAATTCAGCACGTGCAGGCGATGCGTGTGCTCGACGGCATCCCACATCTGGTCGGCTATGAACGATCTCCGTACGGAGGATTGTCGACCATATGGTGCAAGATTGACTTGGAATCGATGTGCGTCGTCCCGTTCATCAAGCTAGGAGTTGCCGGTCAGTATGTCGTTCCATGGAATCCTGTGACCATCATGGGTGATCATATGATCACAGTACGCGAAAACAATCACAAACGGGCTGGAGGCGCTAATGGTGCTGTTCTGACGGAAATTTTGTTGGATCAGATTAATTTTGTGAGCCGACACAGAGTCACCACATTCAGAGGTGAGTGGTCGAGAGACATGTCCCTTCAGCGCGTTATAATTGTGGAAATGGGTTGTCTAGTTCCCTAAGGGAGCGGCTGATTGTGTGATTCGATCGAATATGCGGCAAGTAGGCTGTCACTCCGTAAATCCATCGCGAGTACGTATGGACCAAGTGTAATCGTTGTTTGTATTCCAGGTATGTTTAAATTGTGCATTTCGAATGGATTGATGTGTATCGCGGTTTATTATACTTAGTAGAATGCATAGGGGAAACAAAAATTATCCAATTAGATTGAAAACACAGTGACAATGCAATCAAATCCACACTACAACTCAGGCTAAACAAATCGTTTGAAGTAATTATCTTCTCCAGACATTAAAAAAAAACATAAAATAGGCTCAGCTAGCGACTTCGATCGGGAAAAAAAATCAACAAGACGATCACGGATATCAGCACGATGATCACAACCCCATGCCTCCTCGTCCTCACGACACTCGCAAGCATGTTGTCTTCCATGGCCGTAGAGGCTGCAACGGCAGCCTCGAGCTCTGCCCTTGTTTCATGCACACTCTGTTGCAAACGACGCAGCTCGTCTAGGAGTTCCTGTCTTGTCTTCTTCAACTCTCTGTTCTCGCTTCTAATGCACTCGTTCGTTTCCAGCAACCTGCGAATGACATCGGAATAACGAGCCGGCGGCTCTGGATCGTACCACTGAAAGAACGAGCATTTCCTGCTGGTTCCGTACCCAGAACAACCATAAAACCTTCTGCCTGGATAGTCAGATCTCCAAGAGGTTCTGATTAGCGATGTCACGCCACAGTAACAGTGAGGCGTCGGTGCATCGACGGAGGACGAGCTTATGGAGGAGGATCTCTGCATTGTTTCTTCAATAGTTCACGGGGAGAGTGATAGAGTGGCTTTTGAAATAGCAGTTTGCAACGAGGGTTCATATTCACCTCTCTGGTAATGGCACCATGTCCTCGCATTCCAACGGTCTTGTTGTTGACTGACACATGTGACGCCAACCTGGCAGGAAACGGTCGATTAAAGCCCCTAGCCACAGGGCGGAGGCATCTTCCCCCATGGAGTTGTTAGCTGAGGATTCAAAGTTCAAACCATTAACATAAAAAATGTGGCCCGTTGTCTCCGAATGGTATAATCTTTCTCCACGAAAAAAATGGTCTGAAAAAAAAAAAATTCATACATATATATCTTGTACGATCCGGTTGCATCCGGGTATATTGGGAGATTGGGTTGGTCTGCGGGATGGATTCTTTTTAGCATTTTGAACCGTCTCGGACTGCTGGCCCATAGTAACGTCTTAAAAAAATTAAAAAGGCTTTCCATGGTCATTATTGCGGGAGTCTTCCCAATTCAATGGCCGTATGTTGACTGTAACTGGAATAAAACGAATTTATTGTCACCTAATCTCATTGGAAGACGATGTTACTTAATGAGGTGTTTCATATTTTTTTGTGTTTAAGGGGCATTTACGTTTTTTTTATGTGACGTGAGTGACAGACCCATCATGATGCACAGCCGTGCGCCAGAGCGCTACAATCTAGCAAGAGTGGGGAAGTGTATATTACACGCATCCCTTAATTGTTTACTCTATTTTCTTCTAGACGTTCTAACTCACGACATTTAAAAAAAAAAAGCAGAGAAGGAAAGCAGTTGAGATTATGGCAACTCAGTTGGCGGAGTCATTGGGTGAGATGGGTGACCAGGTCTTTCCGGACGATATATTGATGGAGATATTCACCCGGATAGACCCAAAGACGGCGGCGACATGCAGAGCCGCAAGCACAACTTGGCGTGTCCGACTGTCGTCCGACAAGTTTAGGAGGGACAACATGATCGCAAACATCGGGAAACACCAGAAGGTGTTACTCCAGATTGGTGACCAGGAGACGTACTGTTCAAGAGTCTGTTTCTGTCTTGTGGACTGTCTAGACGGAGGAAGAGTACCCGCCCCAATGCCAGAACAGCTGGGTCATCGCTGATGGTAGAGTGTCATCGGCTCCGATTGCAGCATGATCTGTGTCTGGTATAGCCGGGCTGGTTTTGATACGGGACTTATGGTATGGAACCCACTGATGCGAGTTGCTCGGCAACTGGACGATCCGGCGGACACCCTATGGAAACAGGCCGTTATCGGATACGCATTTGGTTATGGGGCGGGAGCTGAAAATTACTACGTGGTCCATATTTCAAAGAGGCATCTCAGAAACAGGTTTTTGCACTGCAATGTTTTCAATTCCGCAGATGGATTCTGGAAACACGAATACATTAACGATTTGCGTCTTAATCATCTCGGTGCGAGCTCAGTCTTCCACCTTGGTAAGGCTTTATGGGTCAACTGGGGTGGACGTGATGCCACGGTTGCAACGCATGTGGTTCTGTTGGATGCAGTCACCTTTCGTCTGAGCAAGATAAGGATAAACCGTAGCTCAATTCAGCACGTGCAGGTGATGCGTGTGCTCCACGGCATCCCACACCTGGTCGACTATGAACAATCCCCGCATGTAGGACTCTCGACCATATGGTGCAAGATTGACTTGGAATCGATGTGCGTCGTCCCGTACATCAAGCTAGGAGTTGCCGGTCAGTATGGCATTCCATGGAATCCTGTGACGATCATGGGTGATCGTATGATCACAGTACGAGAAGATATTCATAGACGGGCAGCAACAGGTGCTATCAGTACCTCTGTGACAGAGATTTCGTTGGATCAGATTGATTTTGTTAGCCGACACAGCGTCACGGCATTCAAAGGGGAGTGGCCGAGTAACATTTTCCTTCAACGTTCTTTAATTGTGGGGGTGGGCTCGCTAGTTCCATGAAGGACCGGCCGATTGTGTGAGGCGATCACGTATATCTGAACTTTATTTTTTTAATATTAGGTCCGAATTGGTATAATCCAGCAAAGTTCCAAGAAATTGTATTTAACATCTTTGTAACAATATATTCCAAAAAAAAAAATTTTCAGCCTTAACATTATTATAAGTTATTGATTCTTATCATTTTGGATTATTAACTTTAATGTCTCCTTATTAATTTATTATGTAGAATACATAATAAGAAGAAAATAAATCGGTTATAAATCAGAAGAAAAATTTATGGGAGCATTTCCCTTTAATAAAGTTAAAAATTATTTTTACATACCAAACGGCGGTGACGTTATGTGTCTCTTAAAAAGGATAAAAAAAAATAATCAGCCCCTTGGCCTTACACTTCCCGTAATAATAACAATGTTAAATGTTATCGTTAGAATTTTTGTCATTTTGCATATTAAGTTTTTATCCTTCAAATGCCACACACTTTATAGTTTTTAATTTCATATCGCCGTGTGCAGACGATACTGATCACATGCAATGGCAGGTCACCTCTTGCTATCTTAGGAAGCACTTTGCAAAGGCTTGAACATTGGACGGCACCCGAGGTTGCCTAACCGGTGCAATTTTAAACACATGTGATGCATCCTGCCTCGATGGAGCTGACCGTCTTCATACTCCAAGAAAGGTGTTTGCAGACCCAACTTTTTGACCGGGCAACAGCTAGCCGATTCCATCCTCTTCACAAATCCAGCCATCGCCAAAACACTGCCATCCCCACCAACAACCAACGCAGACAACCCATCGGACGCCGACGAACAATACTGCAACTAACAATGGCCGAACATGGGACACCCGCTGCATCCAACAACGTGAACGACGACACGGCCCAGGTACGATTGTGGTGCATTGGCTGGTTTTGATTTTTTCTTTATTTATTTTTTTAAGTTATGCTTATGCTGCTCCTGATTCTACTGAGTTAGTTGTATACCACAACGTACTAACAAGCGCCCAATGCCAGGACGACCAGAGAACACCGAACCCAGACGACAACACTTCAAACGGCGCGTTGCTGGAAATAATGAGAGAGGTGTTGGAGAACACAAAGGTTGGTAACACCCGTCTCAATTTCTGCTCTCACTGTTTCGGTAACTCCAACCATCTGACAGATCTGTTACGATTTTCCATTGAAGAACACGCAACGCCGAATGGACAGAGTCGAAGCAGAAATGGTGACGATTCGGTTGTTGGTGGGCGATCTCAGAGAGCCTATCACCGAGGCGCAAAAGGGACCTGCGAATAAAGTCAACGCAACGTCCGATGGAAACCGGATTGAGAAACAAAGAATACCGGTCGCCAACAGGAAATACATGAACAACCCGATGTCACGCGCCTCCATTTCCAACCGTAGACAGCTGATGCTTCCAAGAGCGATGAGGAAGAGACTGCATCAGTCGTCGACAAAAAGCAGCGGCGGAGACGTCGACATGTCTGTTTACGATGACGACGAGGATCAGAAACGGGCAATGTACCCAAAGATGTGCAGGTCAAACACGCACGGCGTCGAACATGGGGCTAAAGGTGGCAAGGCCACATTCTTCTTCACTCGATTAAAGGAGAAGGTATACGGGGGTAACTGGGGGACTATATCGCCCCAACGAAGCAACAATGCCGACAACCCGACAGGGCGCAATGGACTGCAGCCAACGCAAAGCAGAAAAGGCAGTTTTCCCTTTAACACAATGACGTCATCCGACGAGAGCTCATCGAAGCCGGAAAGCAGCCACGGACGGACAGCCGACACCTATAAGCAGATTCCGCGACGACCCCCATCAAACCTGACCAAGAAGGGAACAAACACCACCAACGCATGGCCCATCTCTCAGCACGAGATGGACATCTGTAAGTACGTCTACGACCATCATGCCGACCCCACGTAAGTATTCGATCTGACCATCAACGACTGAATCTGCCGTGTGCCCTCATTAGTGCCGGACGGCCGCAGTTAAATTGGGCTGGCATGTGTAACATCTTCGATTTGTTGACAGCAGGGAGATCGTTGTACGCTTCGGGTCGCAGCATGCAACTCGTTCTGACATGGGATGCCTGTTAGACGGACGGCAACCAACCCCGAAGGCACGTGGCAATCCATCGTATCCTCTTCGAATTAGTGGAGATTTTCCCGCTGACCCGGATTTATTATTTCCATACGAAGTCTGATTTTTTTCTGTTGGGTATGATTTGCAGATAATGGAGTTGATCACGATCATGGTTGCATCGGAGGGTGAAACCGATGGAGATCACCCGCGAGCGGTGTGGTGCTTGCATCTGAATTTTGCGGTACGCCCAAATCCTAATTCGGTAGTTTATTTGAGTGCATACCTATGATTTAACGTTCTCTGTTTTAACACGAACCATGTAACGTTGTCATGCACGGTGACTTGTTTCAACTTCTGAATACTCCCTGAGTAACCAGGCCGATGTAATGGAGGGCGTCCACCCTGAAATCTTGGCGCAGCGATACGGCAATGACCACATGCACCCGACGGAAGACCTGTGCCTTGTAAGCTACCGACCGATAAGATTATTATACGCAAGTTCTAAACCTGGGCGGACTGAATTATGACTCTCTTATCGTATTCAGCTTTTTATTATACGCAAGTTCTAAACCTGGGCGGACCGATAAGTCTATATGCCAGTACTGGAAGAAGATTGTGAGAAGCACTGGTTCTTGGCTGTGGTTGACCTGTCGGAGAGGCAGGTCTTCCAATTTGACACGAATGCAACTAAAGAATCAAAGGCAAGGAGGAGACGTGTTATACAATGCATGGTAAGCAACGCACATAGGTTAATTCCGCGTCCTATCCGAATACGCTAAGCTTTATTATCTTGGCGAATCTATGCCAACTGACTGCGCTGGATGGAATCGTTGCAACTGACGGGTATAAAAACTCACACTCTAAGAGTGCTCCCGAGTTTGCCTGTTTAGACATCATGGCCGCACCGGGAGTGCCAAAGAATAGCAGCAGTACAGACTCTGGTATTTGGATCATGCAGTGGATGACAATGGGACGGAGGTTCACACACGCGGTGCTGCCAATTGTAAGTTAATGCTTGCCTACAAGTACAATGCAATTGCACTGTGTGTCTCTGATAAACGCCGCATTGACCATTGCAGCTGGACGAAGAGAAGATCAGGATCAAAATGGCAATTGCACTGCTAACGGGAAGATGCAACGAGGAAAGCGGTCCATTGCTTACGAAGGCGGCGGAAGCGGCCAAGACGGGGGAACCGTGTCTAGGAGACGTGTGAATGGGCCGAATACAACGTTTTTTTTTCTTCCACTGCAATTTTTTTGGTTGTTGGATGCATTGATACCGGTTATGTTATGTGACATTGTTGGGTCTCCTCAATGGACGGACAGTCTTCGTGGGGTGATTATATCATGGTCCATATATCCTATTACTGTTATTGCATCTTTATGTTGGGCCCCTCTATGTTATATCATGTTATTTTCCACCATGCATCTTCGTTGAGGATGATCGGCTGTGTCATCGCCACCATGCATCAAGTTTTCCGAGTCTTCCGAGCTTCGGTTGGAGGGGGAGTTGACATCGGCGGAGCGAGGAGTTTTACCTTGGATGAAGAGGAAAGTAGCTTCGAATAGGGTCGGGCATTAGGGGTTGGGTCGCTTTGCGAGTTCGGTTTCTGGGTTTTGGGTCGAGTCAGTTTCTCTGGCCCAACACCCAGTCAAAAAAAAAGTTATTTTCCAGCATGACAAAAAAAAGTTATGTTACAAGGAAAAAAATTTAAAAACCGTTAAGATACCAAAAAAATAAAGTAATTATGAACAACTTACTTGCTTCCATCGCCTATATCAATTCGTCCATCCATCGCCAATGCAAGGCTGCCAATACGAAGTGACTATTCACTGACCCACGCAATGGAATGAATGATTCAATGATAACATTTAATTAAGGCTATGTTTAAATCTTGAACTCATTCGGTTGGTAGCGCTTTTTTTGAAATCCGGTTATTGCCCTTGGTAATTGCACCAACGTTAATGCCCCATTAATGCCCAGTCTAATCAGGTTTAATAGTTATTTATTAAAAAAATAAAAAAAGCGGGAGATGTTTCGCCTATTTAACGCGCGTACGTTTCTCATTTACCAAAAAAATAAAAAAGCAAACTTTTCAAAGAAGGGAACCCATTGTTGGAGACTCAAAAACTCCTGGCAGTAAAGAACCGGAAACCATCAGAGAAATCACAGGCGAGGTATCACAATGCCGACGCTCGCTGATTTCCGCTTCTTCAGATTCATAATCCCCAACACAGAAAATCAGTTTGTAAGTTTTCAGTTGTCTTTTTTCTACTACCCTATCCCCAGGCCCCACATGCAAGCCCACATCAATATCGATTTCTTACTCGTGTAGAGAATGCCGGCGCCCTTCTCCAACGCTGTCCAGGAGAACATGAGCAACCCCGTCGAGGTAAGCACCACAAATGGTCAGTCGTGGAGCATCTCCTGGGTTGTCGAGGAGGAGCATCTGCATCGAATCGTCTTCACCGGAGGGTGGCGAGCCTTTTACGAACACTACCGTCTTCGAATCGGAAACACAATGCTATTTTCGTATCACCAACCAAAGTTTTTCTACGTGGCCATCCATGACGCAAGATACTGCGAGATCAACTATGGAAGGTAACAAGATTACTCTAGCGGGTTTTCTGTATGCACTCGGCTAAGGCGTTTGTTTAATGCCCTTTTTCGTTGTACCAGAAACTTGCGTAACGGAAGTCTTCCAGCAATCCCCGCACATGGCAACTATACAGTCCAGTTCTTCGCGATAATCCCGGTGAACGACCCTGATACACTCGTATAGACGCCAATTTCAATTCCTTTACTACCTACAATCATCAATCCATCCATGTCTGACACATTGTGAACCTTTTTTTTTCCACCATCCGCTACAGATGCTCCCGCTACGGTTCTCGCGGGATTATGGCTGGTCCCTACCGCGACCCCTGACCCTAACCACGCCTACAAGACATCATCATCGCGTGGGCTGGAATATGGAACCTAATGGAAGGATCGTGCTTCATGGAGGATTGGACGCTGTCCGGGAACACTACGGCCTAAGGGATCAGTGGCTGGTGCTGTTCCGTTATCACGAAGCTCAAAACACCATGTATGTCATGTTCTTCAACGGTCATACAATGGAAATCAACTACTTGGCCCATGCCGAGCCGGGGACGGACTCCACTTGTATAAACTACCCGACGGCCCCCAAGTCAAGGCACATAGCCGATGGGTTCAGATCGACCAATCCCTTCTTTGTTAGTCCAATCGTGCACAGACTGCCAACCCGTTTTCTAGTAAGTCTCTCGACAGTTATTTTTAAAGGCAACTATTTCCGGTGCTATTATTCTATTCAATTATTTCGTTGCTCTCACCCTAAAAAATATGTCCTCGCTTCCAGCCAAATGTCCCCCTCTGCCGGGAGTATACGAGAATAGCCCAATTTCGATTACCAATGAGAGGGGCGTGTGGACCGTTCAGTATACGCACTATGTCGGGAGGACGAACGGATGTTTTGGAATGGGCTGGAGTGTCTTAGCAACAACATGTCAACTAAGACACGGCCATGTATGTGTCTTCGAGCGGCTGGTGTCGCAGGACTACCGGCTGCATATATATTGAGAAATCCTGTATCCTAAACCCCCTAGTCGCCGCCCCCCAACCCAATCAAAGTAACTCGATCGGTCCTTGGTGTTTTCTTGCCTCAGTTTGTCAAATACAATGATGCAACCTGCGTGTCCATATATCTGTATCTTTAATCTACATTATATTTCCAGGCATAAAATTCTACCTTGCCCTCATTAACTTATGCTTTAGATGATAAACACGATAATCGTTTCTGTTGTTAATGTGCGCATGGCATTGCAAATAGACTGATCTCCCAATATTACAAATGTATGTCAATTAGTGCCTGTGAAGTTTGAATGTAATTTTATGATGTGAAGCTTGAATGTAATTCGATTCACTTCACCTACGTTTTGTATGTTTGAATTTTGAAACTTCACACTGATTTGTTAATTCCCTAAAAATGAGAATTAGTAGTGGTTTTTTAATGATTCAGATTTGTTGCCGTGCTTCAATTAGTGCATTTTATTCAATACTTCCGGTGTTTTTAAACGTGTGTTTTAAATTACATCCAGAAGCCATGTTCCCTTACAAAGAATTTCAAAACCGCGATGGAACCACATGCATTTTCCAACTAGCACACAAGGTAGTACGAGACGTAACTAGTTCTGAATGTCTGCTGCAAAGAGGCGGACGAAGGGAGTTTTTTTAGGAGACGTCCATCTGAATATCCACTGAACGTTACAACCAAAATATCCACATAAACATTACATACAAAATATCCACTTACCATACATACAAAATATCAACTACACATAGAATCGCTATAAAGATGCCCCTAACTAACATGTCCGGTTCAACAAAAGGGTCGACAAAGAGCGATTAATAATACATCAGGTTTGACAGTGGATTGCAGCTATTCGCATGACACAACTTCACACCTCTACTTCTTCAATCCCGATTAAATCTGTTCTATCTAGAGCACAGCCACATACCAACGAAAGCCAGCATAGCAAAACTTGTTTTAACGTCGACGACATATAGACGATTCTGTACCCAGATGAAATACAGACAATATTCTGTGTACGGCTACAGCCTACCGGAGAGTGTGAAAGGATTCGACCAACCTACCGTTGCAACACACCATCGTGACGCAACACACCATTGTGACGACTGTAGCCCCCTTTGCTCAATCGGCGAGAGACATGACAGGCCCGGACGTGTTGGTCCCAGCGAAGTCGCTGTTAGCAACCCAGCCTGCGTGTCACTATCGGAGCATTGGAACGAAAGAATCTTGGCTGTCGCATACAGATCGCCGATAGGTTATCATATAGCTGACACCAATGTGAAAAACAAATGATTAGAACCATTTAACAGGGCAAAAAACTTAACTAGATCATCTATAAAGCGACTAACCACCATGTCAGTGTCCATCGAATCCATGTCATCTGCACTGCGCTGGATGACTCCATTGTGCGGCGGCCCGGACACGTCGTCCTATTGTGTCCGACCTCCCGGCACAAATGACATCGCTGGATTTTCTTTTCACCATGACACCGTTACCCTTTGTATTGCGCCTGGGTGGATTCCGCGCCGGGCCCCTGCCACCCTCAGTAGGTGGCCCCTCGGGTGAAAAACTGGTGTCCCCTGTATCTTCGTTCTCGAAGTGCTTCAGCATCAGCATGGCAGTGTCTCTTGCAAACTGGAACTTTCAGTGCTATGACATGCAATCTTGCACACTTCGGTACCAATCCATCAGTCACCAGTGTTCGTTAGTTGCACAGAATCCCAAATCACGCCCATCACTGCCCGCCACAATTTGCATCCTTGGTTAGGGTGCAGGCGGGGACCCGCCCGCCCGCCCCGCCCCCCCGCCGGAAGCCCGCTCTCTGGCGGCTGGCCCGCCCCGCCCCGCCTATCTGGCGTCCCAAATCCTAGCCCGCCCCGCCTAATGGCGGCTAAGCCCCTATTGTTTTTTTTTTTTTTTTTTTAAAGACATATCTATATCTTTTTTAATCAATATAAATCGGCTAAGCCCGCCTAATTAATTTTTTTATAAGAACATATCTAATATCTTCAATTTAAATCAATATAAATACAAATATTAAATATAAATAGTCTTCAAAGTATATAAATAGTCTTCAAAGTAAATAAACATAATCCAATTATCCAAAATACTCAGTCATAGTTATAAATAGTCCCATAGACCAAAATAAATATAATCCAAAGTCCAAAAACATAATATAAATAGCTCAAAGCAAATTAAACTTAATTAATACACTTAATTTTATCTTCATCTCATAAAGTCAATAACACATTGGAACAACTCCTGAAGAATAGCCTCTCCTTTCAATATTTCCTGATCTTATCTTCTCTAGAAAAAAGTAAATAAATAATTAGCAAAATAGTACATAATAATGTTCAAAAATCAAGTATGTATGTATAAATATAATATACCAAAATCATCATATCCACGTATCCATTTCTGGTGCAAATCACCGCTTCAACATTATCTGACAACAAACACTTCTATACTTATTCAAAAACATGAGAACCCATGCTAAATGCAGATTCTGAAAGCC